>NW_026623324.1:1016430-1079885 GCF_030028575.1 Malurus melanocephalus | reverse complement strand
GACACCTCAGAGCTCTCAGATCTATCAGCCCCTGTTATCCCTGTGTATCACCAGGATAACAGTCTTCCCAGGCCAGCCATGTCTTTACCAGGCCGTAAAGAAAAATGTCACTGTTTTGGCTGCTGTGATTAAAGCCCCTACATGAGCAAAGGGACAGACTTTTTCTGGCCTTCCCTGCATGGGGTAGTCCTGCTGCACATCTGTTGGACATCCATACACTCTCCATTTTAGGTRCTGTCTCCCTCATCTCCCCTTTCACTGATGTGGGGCAAGCAGGTCCCATTTATAACAAGTATTTCCACCCAGGGTCAGAAAGTTATCACACCGAGATTATTTTTCAACTGAAAATTGATTTCTTCTTTTTGAGGGAAGGGTGGTAAGGAGTGAGGAAAAAGAGAAGACGCCAAACAGACAGAGAATGATGGGCAGCCGGTAGATAAGGGAAGCAGTGAAGTGGAAATGAAAGCTTCCATATCATTGCAAACGGATAAATTCATGCACTGCACTAGGATGTCACAGGCTGTAATCATAAAAAGAATCAAAGATACATAATAGCACCATTACTGGAAAATATGAGAAGGACTTGAAAGATAAGGTATCATCAAAACTCTCTTACACTGAATATTTTGCCTCTGTTTTGTGCAAAAATAGCCAGGGAAATTGTTCTTTCTGCCCCCTATTACAGGCAAGTTGTGGCTCTTTCTCCACATATCCTCCAGTTTAAAGCACAAATAAAGACAGTACCTAAGAAAAAACTCTATGACAAATGAAGTCATAAAATATCATACCGAAAGTCCAATATTAGAAGAACATTTAGGTTTTCAAGGCTGCAAAGCCAGCTGCAGGGAAATGACGGTGATAAAGTTGTGCTTGGAGTTTTTACACCAGTAACCCTGTGCATGCATGTGCATGTGCAGGTACCCATTACATAGATTTTTACTTCACCCTCACGTAATAGTTTTGCCAGGACATTTACCTCTTCCTTTCGAAGCATGGACACTGTGCAGTGTGCAATGAACACTGTGCCTGTTCTGGTTTTCTTTCCAGCCTTATCAGAAAATGCATAGCCCAGTGTCACACGGAGAGCCTGGTGAAATGCCTGCATCAGTCATCAGGAAATACTGTGTGACCTTGAACATGTCCCAGGTCATGGCTTCTGTTTTTATCCTGGGAGTTTCCATCCTCCTTCCAGCACCCGAGGCACCTCAAAGAGCTGAATATATGGGTTTGTTTCCCCCATTTTCCAGCCAGAGAACTTAGAGAGATAAAGGAACTTGCTCAGATCTGCCACAATTCAGCCAGAAAGTTTAATGACTGAGAAAGTTTTCAGCAAGTAATATGATTCTTTTTTTTTTTTTATGAAGATGACTGAGCAACATTTTCAGCAATGTAGAAAACTGTACATGTTGGCACACAGATATGTGTAAGTCTGTGTGTATTTGTAATTATACATGCATTGCAAAATCCTGACAAATGGGAAGAGAGACTTCTGGAATAGAGAACAGTTAATAAACAATATAAACCAATAGCAAAAGTAGGATATTATCTGGGCCATAATCCTCCCACATTTAGCAAAATACATGCTTGCACTGAGTGGATCTACTTTTCCACAGCAATAAAGCTTTTCTGTATTGACAGGTCTAGTGAATTAGGCTTTAGCTGAGAGTTATTAAAACAACTCTGACAGATTTACTAACTCCTGGGCTTCTTGTGGGTGGACAGAAATGCTGCACAGGAATGAATCTTTCACTTTTGCTTCATTCCTTTCCAAAGTCCAATCTTTGAAGTAACTTTGGCCTCTGAATAAAAGTTATCTCTATGATGGGCAGACTTGTAACCCTCAGCAAAGATTGTGCTATTCTTGGGGCCTCAAGAAGCTGAAATCAGAAATGCTCGGCCAAGAGCCCCTTCCTTTCCTCACCAGTGATCAAGGGTTGCTTCCTGAGTTTAAAGACTCTGTGAAACAGTGCTAACAACCTGAYGGAGAAGCCAGATGGCTGGCTGGGTCCCTCCAGCATTTTCCAATTAAGGTAAGGATGAACCATGTCCTTGACTCTTCTTGCAGCTCGAGGTCTGTGTTTCCTCCCTGAAGGGATGGAGTCAAGAGGGGAAAGAAGCAGGATGGCTCCCATGGACCATCTGCAGTCCAGTCCTTGAGGCAGGAGCTCCTGCAGAGCTGGGGATGAAAGGTGTGGAGTTGGAGGTCAGTGGCCCAGGCAGCAGATGGGGTCATAACCCCTGGGCATGGGAAAGGGCATTTCCATTTCGGGCTTTCACTGCTTCATGACTTCCCAGAGATGTGAAACCAAGTGACMCGGCAGACGTCGCCTGCATCCCAGACATTCCCTCGAGGCTCTGCTTTGGCTTCTGAGAAATGCTGGTGCAAAAGATGAATGTTTCCCCACAGCAAAAATCCTGTAACAGATAAATAGTGAGGAAATAGTTAACAGAGTAGGAACAAAAGCTAGTGTTTTAGAAACTGGAGCCTAAATGACAGATAAGGAGGATGCTTGATTTCCACTTTCTAGATTACAAACAGGTAATCTAGAAATGTGGCCCACAGCTCTCATCATGAGAAGTAGTGTGGGTTTGGCAGTGGGTAATCATAATTTAAGAAACCTCAGCTCTCTATTCAGGCTGAAAGACTTCCAACAAGAATAAGGCCTGGAATAACACCCCTGGCTGATGTATTGTGAGGTATTCTGATGGCAGTCCCTTGGGTGGAATTAAAGGGAGTATGTTTAATGTCATGTGCTGTGCACTGCTGTGGGTTGGGTGCATTTCCTTCATTACTCTTCTCATAAGGACATGTCACAAACAAGCAGGTGCCAGTGGGAAATGACCATGGTGATTCATGCTGAAATGCTAAACCAATAAGCCCAGGGGCAGCAGGGATCCCTGTGTGGCTGGTGTTGCTGTTTGTCCGTGGAGCTGCAGGGCAGCATTGTGGGAAGCATCATTACTGCTACTCTGGCACACATTGCAGCAGTGCAACTCTTTGTCATGGAGGCCCAATTGGATTCTCCAAAGATCTCRTTGTAAAATCATGTAAGATTGCTTCCATGCCTCTGCCAGCCATCCTGATTTCCTGCCTCTCTCCCTGCCTTGAGGGCTGTAAAAGGTTAGCTAAAGGCATCTTAGAGAACTGCTGAAGATTTTCTGTACAGTAAAGTTGAACAGCTTAGAGCTACCCCCAAGAAAAATGCCTGAGAAATGCCAACCATTGCTATTTCTGTGTCTGTGGAAGAACCAAAAATTGCCTTATTTGTGCTAACTTGAACTGCCCTGTTCTAATACTGAAGCCATAGTACAAAAATCTGTAAATCTGTTTCCTCATTCACTCTTCTGTTTCCCCCTGGGCTTGACCTGTGGAATGAGACACTTAGTTGGGGTTTTTTTCCCACTGACCAAAGAAAGAGAGCCCCAGTGTCTCCCAGAATAACCTGTCATATGACAGGATGCACAGGGACTGTGTGGCCCAGCTGAACRGGAGAGCAGCTGGCTGCATTGCCATTGTGCTTTGAGCCCTCTGTAAAGATGTAGCAAATAGGAGAACCTGTACCATGCTGGAAGCAGTAGCACAGCTTTATCTGTGACTTCTCCCTCCTCCTTAATGCAGGTGCCTGCAGCTTTTATGGTGCTCCCTTTTATATTGAACAATTTGGGCCTTGCTGCATAACTGTATATAACAATACTCTATTTAGAACCTCTCACTCACTTAAAAAGAAATTCTGCCTGGAAAACGGCAATGTTRAAGAGGGTTTGGTCAGACAGATCCATGAGTTGTAATTATGTATCCCTCTTACTGCAACCTGACCATAGTAAGACAGAAAGTGATACCTTCAGAAGCAAACCGCCTTCAATTTTTTTATCACTTCTTAAACTAAGACCTTGCACACATGGTAAGAGCTGCCAGCATCTCTGCCCTGAAGGTTGTGTCAGCAGCACTGGTGTTATAAAGCGGCCTTTTCTCCACAAGCCTACAGCTCAACTGTGAAATTTCCTCCAGGCTCAAGCTTTTTTTTGTAMGGTACTAGCTAGGAAGTTATTTTATTTTCATTGGATTGGACTATTTTTGCAATATAAACAGGAAGGTGAGTGTATGTTATTTATACTATGAGGTAAAAAAGAGAGAAAAGCACATGTTCTTATTCAATCCTCTTTATTTTTCTCTCTTTCTCACACTTTGTAAGATTTACATTTAAGATAATATGCCACAGCAGTTGATCACATGTAATGAGGTCTTGTCTTTAATCTCCTGGTGTAAACAAGATAAAAATCTGAAAGGCTAGGTCCAATTCTGATCTCATAGATCTGACTACAAATATTTGAYTTAGCAGGGGTTCTCTTGGTAAACGAAATCAGAACCAGACATTTCTGTCTTGCAGAAAACGCTGGCTCTGTTTTGTGTGGCATATTTAACCTGCAGCACCTAATTGGTCTAATGATTAAGTACCACATTATTTTTCAGACACCCAAGCTCTTAGAGATAAATCTCAAAGAGGCATTATTTGATTTAAAATCAGTATTAGTGATTGAATGGCTAATGACTTGCTGTTAAGTTCCACTGGCACCGAAACAATACAACCTACCTCAGTAACAAAGCATCAAATATGAATGTCTCATAGACTTTTAATTATGATTATCAATCTTCTTTTCTATCTCTTTTTTTTTCCCCTTGAGTCCTCATGTTAATTTGTATTTTGCTCTCCAAATAACTGGGCAAAGTCAGATCTTGTCCTAAGGAAGCTGTTGTAATTTTCCACAAGGCAAAGGATCTCAAAAAATCTGTAAAGCAAAATATCTTCCAATGAGTTGTGTGGTTAAATAACAAGATGTGAAGTGGGACATATCCTGGGTGTTTTGTGGGTTTCTTTGGTTCTCTTTACCCTTCATTCTTTTCTTTTGGCCAATTGCTTTCTCAGTTGCACTCACAGGTACTTTTCTAGAGAGAGAATAACTACAGATGTTAAAAATTCGTTGGTAAAACATATGTGCTTCAGAATAGCATTAATTTGCAGTTAACCAGAAGATGCTGCAAATTAAGAAATGACTAAATGCAATATAAGAGCAAAAATCATGCATTATAAAAGATACTATTTTCATTTATTTGGACAGTTGTAGTTAAGATTTTAATTATTAATGGTAATATTCCTTAATGTGCTAGTAAACGTGCTGGTTTATATTTAGTAAAAAATGAAGTCTTAGTAAAACATGAAGTCATTACAGCACTCAGCTGTTAATTATTGTTTAGGGATAGAGGGAAGATTACAAATTTTGCTCAGGTTAATGAAGCATGAATCAGCTGCCTCCTACTGCAAGGAATAGCTGAATATCTTACATGCTGCTGCMGACACACTCATTCTGCAGTTTTGTTTTTACACTGGCTTGAACATCAGCACCTGAAATCAAGCCTTCAGAGATGTGCTTCAGAGCTGTGAAAGGCTGTCAGTAACAGGGATAAGTCTGAATTGATCCAGCTTTCACTGAATTCAATGAGACTTTGGTGGAGATTTTGCAGTGTCTAGGTCAGGGCACTATAARAGTCACTGACACAGTTTGCGGTGTTTGGAGAAGTGTGGATTGTCTGCATTGAATCCAGTCAGTTCTACCAGGACTGCTGAAGCCCCCATAACATTTGTGTGCAGTTATGGGAGAGTGTGGCCAACCACTGAGATCTCTAAGAGGTGAAACAGAGAGTTTGGATCCCCTCTGGTGACCCATTCATTCCTCAGGTTGTGGATAGAAAGGCTGGGGGGATACTTACTTTACAATGCCATCTAAAGCTACTACAAAAGATATTGAATACATGCCTAACTTGGCCATCTGCTTGGACAGGTTTTGCATACAGCCTCTYTGACAGTATTTCCTCTACCATACAACTTGCCTCGTTTTGTTTAGTTGGCAAGAGAGACTCTTTGGTTAATACAACTGACAAGTATTCAAAAATGCCGTAAAAATAAAAGCTGCTGACTCACATCGCTGGTGCCTCTGGTCCCTTTTATTACCTTTTATAGGCATGAATGGGTTCTGACTTGCAGAATTAGCGTAGGAACCAAGCACCATAAATACCAGCAGTCAAAAAAAGCTGTGCCCACATAACACTCCTGAGTCTATTTTTAAAAAACTTCTGAAACGCATGGTAGATGTAYTCAACAATTGCAAGTGGGAGAGAATGCAAGTTCTAGTTGCAATTCTTTGATTGTCCCAGCCATAGGAGAACTTGGATAGCAGCTTTGGTYATAGCTTGCACAGCAAAAGTCTTCTAATTCTCAGAGCCATTAATTCTAAAACAAACCCTGAACTAATACAAACTCTTGTAAGGAAGCACATGCTTGTAAAAGGCACTTCCTCTTTGTGGAGGCTTCATGAAAGGGAACAAAAARTTGCATTCATTATATAGATTATTAATAGTAAATAATTCAATGCACTCTAGTCCTGAGAGTTCATGTTAGAGGAGATGAATTCTGACCCCCGGAATCTTAACCAGCAGCCTGGGTCTGGAGGCAAAAATGAGGTAAGAGCCTCTCCTCCCTCGGCACAAAGATGTAGGTTAGGGTGGGAAGAAGGACCTCCCTTCTGGAAGGTTTGGTGGGAGCATCTGTGTGCTCTCCTCCATACAGCAGGGTTCTCTGCTATTAACAGACACCGTTCAGCTCTTTGCTACTCTATCAAACCGGTCTGTCCATTGAAGGTGAAATATTTCTTCGTGTACTTAGCAGGCACAGAAAAAAMTCAGCATAGGAACTTTTACCACAGGAAGGTTTACTCCTCGTTAATTCATGGTGTAATTACTGGAACAACCTGATCTCTTCACCCGAGCTCCTGGTAGTGAAGTTTGAGCAGAAAGACAAACCACATTTCATTAGTTGCATTGTTACTTGGCAATATCACCGCTAGACTTTGGCCTGAATAGAATTTTTTTTTTTTTTTTTCAAATTTTCTGCATTTTTTTCCACGTAGAATTTAAGGAGTTTAGGAGGGGGAGTACCTCAGAAGAGTGGGTGTCATGTGTGAAATCAAGCAGTAATTGCTAAACATGTTAATTACTCATATCATCTGGCATTTTGCTAATATTTTCCTGCCCTGTGAATGTCATGTGATTGACATTTCCTATAGACGGAGAGATGCTATCTGAAAACTCAAACTGCAATGAGAGAGGCCCTTCAGACCAGCCTGAACACATGGCTGGGCCATACCCCTCATGCATGGCAGGACACTCACAAGCTGGTAGCTCCCTTGTCCCATCACCTGAACCTCCCTTGGCTGAGAGGAGAGATGTAGCCCTTGAGGGTTGCTTCTGCCCCAGCAGTGATTCCCACTGTGATTCCTGTAAAGAGTTTTGTTGGTGTTTGTGTGCTGCAAAGACTCAGCTCCCATCAGGATGGAAACAGCCTGGCTACCCTCTTCTCCCTGCTTTTCTGCTTTTGGATAGGCAGAAAATGAGCCCTCATGCTCTGGGACAGAGCTTAGAAAGCAGCCATGGTGTGAGTCAAAATGAGGGATTCCTGAGGTTGTGTATCTGATCTGGCCTCTCCAGGAACACTGCCACTTGTGTGTCTGCCTTCTCCTGAGGATCGAGGGGTCATGTTGGACAAAAAAATATTAAAATGGTATGTTTTCTGCCCTCTCCCAAGCTGCCATCTGGCAGCCATCAGTCATGGGGAGGCAACACATCTGGAACATGCTCTTGAGTAATCATCCGGGGTCGCATTGCAAAGCTTTCCACAGGTTTGACAATATCCATCATCAGATAAAAGTCCGGCATCACTTTCTAAGTGAAAAGCAAAGTAAACTGTGATTATTAACCAAACTACTTGGAATTCTTTGTGCCACACTAAAGAGGCATTTAACACACAGTTGAGACAAACTATGAGGAAAAAAAAGACATAACTCTCTTCTTACGTTATTTAYGTACTCAGAGTATGGCAGAGCCCGGCTAGGCCTTGCAGGATCCTCAAGATGGAAACTGGCACTGCTAGCAAATTTGCTGTGGGAGTCGTTGCAGAGACTGCCTTCACAAATGAGAAAAGGTAGGGAAACATTTGTCTGGAATGCGTTCAGGAAGAGACACAATGACAAAACAAGGTTTCTTCCCTCATCATTACCTCTGCCTCAGCTGAGTAGGCAGGGTGCTGTCTGTGCCGCCTGCCACCGGTGAGCACAATCTAATTCATCAGCCTTGCTGCAGATGGTGCCGTCCCCTGGGACCTCAGCCGGCTCGTGATCSGTGCCAGCATCCGCACAGGGACAGGGGAGGCAAGCAGAGAGGCTGGGAGAGGCTGGGGCCGCCACRTCCTGCTGCCATTCCTCTCTGCCTTTCCTCCACACAGCTGAAAAGGGCAAAGGCAATGATGCCGTTCCCAAAGACTCTGACGGCAGCTGGGCTTTAAAATTAAAGTGAACTTTTAGACAGCTGTTGCTCTGCCTTTCTTAGAGCAAGGAGGTGCTCTGGTGAGGCAGCAGCAAGCCTAAGTTTTGCTAAAACCTTTGTCCCCTTTGGCAGCCCAGCCAGAAACTGCAGCAGCACCTGGCTATGGGAGAGCAAAGAATTCCACTCCAGTAGGATCTAGGACAGCAGTGGCCATGCTGTCAGCTGATGGTCTGGGCACTGCCTGGGGAGGCAGACATTTCCCTTTTGTGCTTACTCTGTATGGAGGAAAGGCTTATCTTGTATTTGCCCTTGCAAGCAGGACTGGGAGTCAATAGATGTATTGGAAATACAAAAACAGCAAAAGTGCTCAGTGGAGACTGTTAGGCAGGTTTCTGTGAGTCTAAAGCAGCTGGCAGATTTCTGGGTGTTGCAGAAGGCTGGTGGGGGATCAGTTCCTACCAAGGCTCTGCCACCCTCTCCAGAGAGCACTCTCCCTCAGAACACACATTGCTCATACTCTACACAAAATTGGAATATGTACGAGCAAAGAAATAGTCCCAAGTTTGCTCCCATGCTTATAAGCTCCCATGGGGAAAAACACCACCATGAAAAGAAAAGGAAGAAACTTTCAAATAAGTTATTATATTTATGGGGAAAAAAGGGCATGCCTCATCCTTGTAAAGAAATATTTCCTCCACCCCTTCCTTGCCTTTGAAAGGAATCAAATAGCTATTAAAAAGTACCTTCCTTTTAAAGAGGACAATGAACATTTTGATTAAAAGGAGCTTTTAAGTATTCATATGATTACCTCTTTTGTCGCCCTGGCAGCATCTGTCTTGTTGACTGCTCAGCATCTGGCATGTGCTGCCTCATGTCAAGAAGGCCCTGATTTCTCATTCAGACAGGGGGTGGGTGAGAGAACAGACGCATGTATACACAGAGGGGCTTTTGCCAAAAGAATAAGGCCATTTCCCTGACTGCTACTGCTGCTGGTTGTTTGGCCCCAGTGCTGCTGGAACACAGCACCCCTTTCTTCCCGCTGCAGCACGCTGCGTGTACCAGATGGCTGGCTCGTCAGGGTGAGGTCTCCATCAGTACTTCTGTGGGCAGTGTGGCCAGGCAGGGCATTTTAGGTCAGTACTTCCAAAATTTTGTCTGCTTATGGATGCTTTTTTACTCTTCCGGGTTTTCTTGTTTTTCCACCGGTCATGGCGGGGCATCCAAAGCACTCAGCTTTGGCTTGGCAGTCTGTTTTCCCTCTCAGGGCAGCAGGCTGGAGCAGGCTATCGTGGGGTGCTTGGGAAAATCCCAACACCCTGTTTGATGTACTCACATCCACCCTACACACAGCAGGAGATCTTTGAAATTTGCAGGATCAGCCTTATTTTGTGCATGTTCATTTCTCTGAAACTATCTTCGGTAACACGGTCAATGACTCACACAAACATTAGTCATACTTTGCACTGTGTATAATTCCTTGCCTTGCAGAATTTCAAAGAGTGTTTCAAAGATGATTTAAAATATCCACAATCCATGAAAGATGAAGTAGAATTAGGCCCATTTCAAATGTAGCTACTTAATGAAGGCTGAGAGAGCAGTGATTTGCCCAAGCAAGGCAACTTCCAAGACTTGAGTCCTGAATCTCCAGGTGCTGAGTGGTATAACACTCTTTTTGCATTGAGTCTCTTTCTAATTTAATTTTAAGATGTATGTACCAGCAACCCTACTTAGAAGCCAGAAAAATAGCATGAGAAACCTTTTTGACTCCTACTCTATCATCCCCGTGTTTATGCAGCATTGCTTCCAAATTGAGAACTGCACTTCTCTGTGTTTTCCCTCTGCCARGTCCCCAAGTGAAGCTGCCCGTTGTGAGGCTGGTTGTGCTTTTTTGAATCACCAATTGTTTCTTGAGTGCTCATTATTGAAGCCTTGCTTCTACTAGCTTCCTCAAGATTTGGAAAGAATCCTGTTACATGCTGAAATACCACAGATTCTCTTGTCCTGGGTGGGACAAAGGCTTTGACCTGTAGCTGACTGTAGGAACCCTATGGCCGTAAGGAATGGCCAACTAATGAGATAACAAGACAAAGTAGGAGTGTTTTGTCTGGCCCACTGTTCTGTGACTCTTTCACATGAYTGGGGACCCGGGTAACCTTGGTTGCATCTGTTGCAGTCCAACCTTTTTGAACTCTCCTCTATTTTCACACAACAGACAGTCTCTGAGCTTTGCACATGGCCCTGTGTGTGAAAGAAAATAGAAGGAAACTTTTGGAGGGTCCAGATGGTGAAGAAACAGGTGGCTAAGCTAAAGCCTTTAGTGTCATTTACTGACCATGCTGTCGTGGATACTTCAGCTGKAGACTTTTGGGTTTTTTTAACTGTAAGTTTGCAACAAAGCTTAGGATTCATTCTGTTTTATTATACAGCAAAACTACTGAAAGCAAAAAGAAGAAAATCTTGGGTCAGACTTGAAAAAACAGGTTTAAATGAGGAAGAGTTGTTATTTTTTAGTATATCCTGGGTATTTTTTATCTTTTTTTTTACTTTTTTCTTTGTATAGCATACTCAGATCATGCTTTTCCAGTCCTGTTTTCTGCATGACTTGAAGCATAAAATTCTGATTTATATTAAAAAAAAAGGGAAGGTGGTATTCTCATTTGCTTTCAATGCCTAAGGCTTTAAGAAACAGAACACGCTGTGAGATCGCAGCAATAAGTTACAAGCAATTGGCAATATTATATCATGATTTAGATGTCTCCCCTCATTTTAGAAGTGTCCCCTCATTTTACCTGCTGTACTAGAGAGCAGCAATCCACTCATCAGAACAAATAGCGCAGATGAAAACAAGTAACAAAGTGATTTTATTTTACTGAGGAAAGGAGCAGCCTCTCTCTTCAAATAATATGCAGTCATTAACCTTCCCTCAGCAAAGGGAGGGATTACTTTAACCTCGCTTTACTCATTTAGAAATAAAGCATCTGACCTAAGTTAGTTGCCTAATTCTTTCTGCAGTCAATGGAGGTGGTGCCAGACAGTGATTCATCCCACCTACCCATATATCTGAAATAAAAGGGGATGAATCAGCCAGAGCTGCCTCCCCCATTGCCGCTGGCTACAGAGGTGGTGCAGACACCAGTTTGGCTGACAGACTTCACTTCTGGCCAGGTACATTTGGGTGAGGTGAAGCCCTTTGTGTGCTGGCTGAGGGGCCAAACTCTCCCTGGCTCACGGGAACACCTTCCTGGGATCCTTGAGACTGGCTGTCTCCTCTGACTAAAGCAGAAGCAGAGGGAGCTGCGCCAACCCATTTGTTCCCCTAACGTGTAGGCTGACATGTCTCCCAGTGACACGCTGGGCCAATTCCCCATGTGCCTGGGAAACAGAGCTGAATGCTGAAATAAAAAGCAAAATAGACTTAAGAGTATTCCCCAGGGTAAGCATGAGCCACCTGGGAGCAGAAGCCACATGGGGCTATAGAGAGAAATATCGCATTGCTGATTAATACAGGCAAGCTGTCCCCACACCATCCAAGCCTGGAGGTCCTCAGCCATGAAGGACACTGTCATCTTTACCCTCTTGGACTCGGGTACAATGGGGACAGTACTTGTGCTCTGTGATTGAACTGTAGTTACTCACAATGGAACTTACCGACAGAAACATAAACCTGTGTATCCCTGCTTGACAGAAATCCAAACTTTAGTGACTTTGAGTGGTTTTATTGTCCATATACACATTTAGAATATTTTTTCTTTAAAGATCAAGGTATCATGTGAAGATCTCTATCAGGTTRTTGTACATATTGCAAAATAAATGCTTTGCTCAGCAGCTTCAGATGCCCTATGCATCCCATATCATGGAAAGCTAAAGAGAAACACCTAGTTAGCATTCTGGTTATCCTTAATAACTAGCTAAATTATATCCCCACCTAATCTGTACCCTGACTATGAGATTTACCAGTTTGTCCACATTTACCTCTCTTTGAGAAGCTGCAATGAGATATCTGTGAAAACAGGGMCTTTTCTGGAACAAGGACATGTAACACTATTGGTACTAACTCTCTCTGCTCCTCTGTGTAGGAATCTGCATCTTAATTTTACATTTTGGTTGTCAATGATCCTTGTCATCTTTGCCCTTCCTGGGATTTCAGAATGTTTCAAGTTAACCATAGTTTGCTCCATTTTACTAATGCAGCTGCTAGCTGCACCTCTGGAGGCTTCTTAGACAGATAMAAGACAGACTTTTCTCAATTTTCACTCTTTAGATTGGAAGCAAGTCACTGAATTAAGAGAACAAAACAGCAGGGAGGAAACAAATATAAAAGAGATCTTAAAAATGATGCAGAGAATATAAAGTTGAAGTCAAATAAAGCAGTTGCAGAGGTCCAGAGCTGTGAGTCCAAGGACCAGGATTTGAGTTCTGGAAGACAGGAAGGCTGCAGAAGGCTCCATTAGAGTGGATGCATCAGATCTAGGCAATGGAACATCCARGAAAAAAGTCAGGCATATGAACATATGACAAAATGACAATGGACAAATGGATGTATAGGCATGTATGTGTGTGTATATATATAAGAAGCTCAGCTTATGAAAAAAAAAGGTGTAAGTACAAATGAAGGGTAATACCACCATGCTTCCTATTGGGTGAGAAGGCTCTAGGATGAAGAAAGCAGGAGAAGCCTCTTCTGTTGATGATAAACTTCAGTCTAGGCAGTACTATTTGTAATTAAGTCTCAGAAAGAAGTTTATTACCAGAAATTAACTATGAARATATCCAGAACTGGCAAAACCAAAGCAAATTTTGGAAGGGTGTTATTTGCTTAGAAGGAAATATTTATGGTGATTACTCACTTTGACCTTTAGTGAGGARAATACAAATAAGTAAATGACTTGCTTTGGGACAGTGTCTCCTCCAGAAAGACATTAGGTAACTCACTGGATCCTCTGGGGTGTAGCACTGGATTCCCTTTGGTGACCGTTACCTTATTGCTGACATTCAGCTAATGAAGAGGAGCTTTTTAATGCATTTTCAGGGGCTATTTTAATTTGCGCTCATCATAATTTCCAGTGTGATTCATGTATTGGCACAGAGCAGCAAGTTTTGCCTGTCTCGAGTTGGGGGCAGAAAGGACTGGAGCTCAGACAGCAGGGAACAGCTGGCCTTTCACTTGCGTAAYGCCAGAGCAGGGATGAGGCAGAGGAGTGGATGCCACTGTTTGGAATGTATTTCCATTTAAGAGAATAAATCCGTGAAATGGAAGATGACTTTTTGAAGGGTAAGAGACTTAAAGAGTCTCAGCTTTCCATGTGCTGAAGGGAAAGAACAGCAGAGAAAAGAGCAAAGTTCCCCTCCCAGGTACCCACCCACAGCCGCTGGCTGCAGCCCAGTTGAAGTGACCACATCCTTGGAGTGAGCACAAGGCGGTCCAAGTGGTAATAAAAGGAAATGTTAGCAGTGGGTTTTAACAAGCTAATTCATTCTGAGACTTGATTATCCACAACTTAGAAACAAGTGCAGCTAAGAAATGGTGAAGAAGTCGCTCCCTGAGAGAAGTTTTTTTTTTTTTTTGTTTTTCTTTCAATTCTGTTTAACTCTAATCTTCTGGATTCCAATCCTGTGATAATTGAAATGTAAATACTTGCAAAGGCTACAAGTTTCAAAGCTCCTAATTCTGCTCTCACTAGAGGCTGGTGCATGGCAGGAGTTTTGCCAACTCATTAGCTCCCTCAACCAAGGGTGTTGYTCTCCCATCTCTCCTCATTATGCTGCCAAGAGCTAATGCAGACACAAGTCCTCCAGCAAAAACACTTTCGACATGTTAAGACTAAATTCTGGGAACTGATTTAAATTCTACCTGAGAGGGACTTTGTWCTTGAGTATGTGGGTACATGCAGGAGAGGGGCCTGAATTAGGAGTTCTGCTGGCTTTGTCAGCTCATCAAGACATGCTGTTCCATAACAGAGAGMTGGTCCAGGCCTGTGTCCAGGTGCCTTTCAGCTTCACAGAGTTTAAAGACTAAACACGGAGCTACCTTTTGGGAGTGCCTGTAATCTGCATTCACACCTGCTATTGCTAAAACAGAACCCAATTCTCCAGTCCCTCCCCTGGAAGTAGAAGTGTGTCCATGCATGGAGCTAGCATGGATATTTGATGGTAGCAAGAATAAAGGGGAGCAGAAATGGCTTGCAGTGACACCCAGCCACCTGGCTGCGTCCTTTATCCGAAAAACATAGCATCTGAAGTCCTAATGCTGAGTCTGGAGTGAAAATGGGGAATGCAAAGGCACACAGCTGTGAGCTGACACTTTAGACTATGAAAAATGTCTTCCACACTTTTTAAATCTTGGTTTGCCTCTTCAGGAAACACTGAATATGGCAGTGGGAAAGTGTTATAGTGTTATTAAAAAAAGTAAAATGAAAAACATTCTTCATTGCCCTGGTAACTGTACAAGCTTTATGAAAACCATCATGAAAATAAGTGRCCTCTTGTCACTCCTTAGCCAGAAGTTAAATTTGGAAAATAAAGGGCATCCCACAAGGATGGGGTAGGAGGAAGARAGGATTTCTGTATTCTGCCCTGGTTTTGCCGTTTCTTCACTCTTTCTCCTTTGTGTTTACGTGAAGCAGATATTGATTCTAGAAGTGACAGAAGCAAGGTAACTGAAAGCTCCTCTTTGTTTTTCTGTAGGGAGGAGGTCAGCCTTGTTCCAAATCTGGGTCTCCTGGCACTCTCCCCTCCTCCTTGTGCTGCCTGGGAAGTCTCACAGAGCCGCTGGTTGCATTTACACTAATGGCTGTTTTTCTCCCTCTGCCTCCCCCTCCAAGCTTACTAAGCTTTTTCTTTCAGCATGATCAATAAAGCATGAATGCAAATAGGCCTGAAGTTTTTTTTCCCCTCCTTTCATTTTTATTTTGCCACTTTTAGAAGTAGCTGAGGAAAACAGTGTCATTCTGTACCAGAAGAGCTTTTATACCAAGCTGACACTGTACATTTAAATATGTATTTCTTCCTCTATCATTTGCATTTTAATGTTCCAAACCAATGATCACAAAGTCTTGTGTGAAAATGTGAAATAATAAGGATGGAGAGAAGCTTGGATCTGATTCTAAACCTTGCTGAATTACACCTAGAGGTGGCAATTCTGTGAGAGAACTCTCTAAGAAATTGATTTACATAAATGTAGAGGTTTCTGCGAAAGCCTGTGTGGAATTGCCCTGAGTGTTTGTCTAAAGACCCCAGCCTTTAGATACTGAATCTGCACAGCCTAGCAGGCTTTTCCCTGGGCAGCTGGCACCCTGGTGATGTGTCTTTTGGAGCAGTAGTCCTCCAGGTATGCTGTAGACTCAATTCCTTCATTATTTGGCCTATTGCTCCTTATACCATTAATCTGGTGACATTTCACGAGCACACTGCCTRCCCAAAGCTGGTCTGAAACGAGCAAGTGTGGTTAATGTTAAAAAAACAAGTGCCTACCAAATGTCGTAATATCTTTGTGTTCTGCTTCATTATTGCCATCATTGAGCTCCACAGTATAGAAAAGAAGAGCAGAACGTCCAGTTCAGCATTTACCCTGTGGACTTAAGAATTTTTTTTTATATATGAAGTTACCAATTTGCAAGAAATTGGTATATTGTGTCATGTAAGGCAAGGGTTTTTTTTCTGTGCTTCTTTTGAATAGTGTCTGTAAGTGAAAGATTAAATTGGAAGAAATAGTTACTGGTGGCCCAGTTCGAGAAAAATAATTTTGTCTGCAATCTATTCTATTTGTTTTTGTTGGGTTTTTTTTTTTTTGTTTTCTGCAGAAAAAATCCAGATATAAAAGCAAAATATATTTCTTGCATCACAGCTGTCATAAATTTAAATTCCCTCTTGGATCTTTAGCACACAAAGCATTTCCACTGCAATATTTTGCTCCTTTTATAAATGTGAAGAACAAGATATTGAATATTTGAGGTGTATATCTGACAGAAGAGCTTTCTTTTCAGTCTTAGGATGGAACYGGAAACAACCACTCGAACAGCATAAGAACCAGTATGGATGTTTACTTARAGCTGTAATGATGCTCAAGCTATTTCTCTTGCACTCTTAATTAAACTGCTTTACTGGTTCTTTGCCTGCTTTGTCTGTTTTCCTTCCAGGCTTTCCTCCAGGCCACAGATTTACACTTTGATTATGAACAACTTCAGCATGAAGTTAAACACAGGTTATGATTAATCTATCTCTTCCTCAACACTTTCCCCTCTTTCTCCCTTTCATCTTGGTARCAGTGCAACCAGTTTCAAGAGAAGATGAAGGTAAGAAGAACATGAACAGAGTTAGAATAAGAGAAGTGTGGATACCTAGAWTTTCCCCTGCTTTGTACCTACATATTTACTTTTCTATAATTTGTATTGTATTTCATTTCCAGTAAGGTTTCCCAGACATTTTGAAAAGCTGCTGTATTATAATTAAATTAAGTCTTTGTATTTGCTGCTMACAAGATGTTATCTCCATCATTCTTGGAAGCTTGTCTTGGGTTGTGGGTTGATGTGGATTTGCCACTGGCACAGAAACATTTCCTGCACAAACACAAATTGTTAAAGCTCCCCCATTTGCTGGCTCAGTGTGACACACTGTGTTTAGGTAATAGGATTAAATGCAGGGATCACTCATATGTGCTGATACCGATCTCGGGAGAAAGAAGGGTTTAGTTTGAGCAGGTGGTTGAGTTCCATGCTGTAACCTCAGGTGCCCTTCTGGAATCCAGTGCTGGGCTGTAGAGACCTGGTGAGCGTTGGGCACTGAGCCTCATCCAGCCCTGCAGCTCCCTCTGGGGTGYCTCTCACCTGTCTGCAGCACAGCCTCTTGCACTGAAGAAGAAGATCCATGACAGGTCTGAACTCATGAAGTGAGRTGGGTGCTCTTGAATGGGATTTGTGAATGCCAGCACACTGACCGGACACTACATGAAAGAGATGGTAGGAAACAAAATGCYAAGGAAAGGRGATGGATCTGTCATGGAGCTTATTTGTGAGCTCATTTCCCTTGAACTAGATCATCCCTTTCTTGCAGAAAGCAGTGGCTTTTCTTTCCTGTGAATCAGTCTTTCCAAAGTGTCTGCATCCAAAGTGTCCTCCAGCACCACATGTCTCACTTTTCTCAGGTAATCCTTGTCTGACCTCATCACTCACAAAGGTCAGATGTTTTCAGGATCTCTCTCCTGGRATCTCTCTCCTGGTCTGCTCTGGGTTTCATACAACCATGGGACCAGGTGCTGACTCTCCTGTGTCCCTGTGTCTTCCCGGATCAGGTGCACTGGGAGAGTGGCAGTGCTGCCATTGGATCTTCAGCACCACATAACTCAGGGAGCAGTGCATGGCCATGGCATGTAAAAGGTACTTTTCATTATTTCAGGAGAACTTTCATCTCCCAAGGGTATGTTTACCAGCCTTGTCTGTGCCAAAAAAAAAAAAAAAAAAAAAAAAAGGAGGTATTATTACCTTGGGAAAACAGCCAGGACTTGGACACTGGGCAGGTTGTGAGGCTCTGGTTTTGGGATGCAGATGATGGAAACATCTGTGCGATGCCTGAATTGCACGTTGGAGCCTAGGCTCAAACACTGAAGGAGCRCACCTTAATGTTGCACCATTACATAACTCTTTTGTTACAGAGTTCCTGCTTKGCTTTCTTGTTACTTTCAGAGACTGGGAGCACATTCTGAGACTTTTTTAAGTTTCTGTGCTCTAATATGTTTGTTATTTACGGAGTATTTCTGTTCTGTGTTGGTCTACACTGAAGTCAAACCTCTCTGTAGAAAATGGAGACTACAGCGTATGCCTCAGCGGGAAATTTATAAGTTTTCTGCTGTGCTTCTTGGGGTTTCAATGTGATCTTTCAAGAGAGCTGGTAGGAAATTGCACACTCAAATCCAACACTGGGCACACCTGCACACTTCCTTATCTGCCATGAGCAGGCAGTTATTCTGTGCACCCAGGAATATAAATTTCTTTAGTCACATGCCTTAAATGCTTCTGTCGGATGTTTTTGGCCACAGTCAGTRTAAGATTGAAACTGTCTAATGTGCTTGGGAAGTTGCGGGATCTGCTAAAAAGAAGTTCTTAGATAAACCACAAATGTCTGTGACTCAGCTGTGAACCAAGAGGAGTCTGAGCAGTCATACAGAAATAGGAAGTCTTGTCAATATAGTTGGGAGGAAAGGAGGTGAACAATAAGGGTAGTGAATATGGGAAGTATGTTTAGGCTTTAAGGATGCTGCCTTATTTTGGAGGGCTGAAGTATGTAAGCATTGACATAGTGCAGGGTSAATATGTTGTCAGCAGTTTCTGGCTGCCTGTGCTGTTAGCTCCTGTAAGGAAAATGAGACTTGAACAATATTATTCTGCATGCTTCTTAGGCCTCTTGTCCTTGCTCCTGGTTTTCTTGTGTATGCAAGGGATAGGAAGAGAGAAAAAAAGGTGCTATTTGTATGGTCCCAAGGCTGCTGGCTCTAAACTAGTTTATCTGYTTCCTTTCCTGCCATTTTCACTGAATTTGAAGATGATTCAAGCAGCATTATTCTGGCTCAACACTGTGGCTACACCTAGGCATAACCATTGTGCTTGTTTCTGATCCCCCAGGTCATGGTCATCAAGACATTGACTGTCTTGAA
This sequence comes from Malurus melanocephalus, assembly GCF_030028575.1. NCBI lineage: Eukaryota > Metazoa > Chordata > Aves > Passeriformes > Maluridae > Malurus > Malurus melanocephalus. The sequence continues at coordinate 1,060,866 of NW_026623324.1, read as the reverse complement.
GAGGGAGAAAATAAATGAACAAGAGTATTGCTGTTGTTGTCTGGATATGGTCTTTATCTGGATATGGCTATGTCTGGAAATGGATAGAGTTTCCGTAACAAAAGTAGAGGGAATTTCTAATTTAGTAAGATATGGATTTGTTTTTGACACCCCTGCCTACATCAAGCAGCACTAAACATCTTAGGGAGGATTTCTGCAGAAGAAGGCTCTTCTCAGCAAGAGCCAAGACTGCAGATATCCCTGTGCAAATTGTATTTGTCTTTGAAAGTACACATATAAGATTAAACTCTGGCCCTTGGGGATATATGTCTGGTAAAAGAACASACGTCACTCTGTAGTAATGAAATTGTAAAGATATAATGGAGGTCTAAACAGATCCAAATAGAGTAATTTAGACAACTTCTATTTCAATATTACCCATTATATCTTCAGTTTTTCTATAAATTCTGTTTACATTTTTCCAGCTAGATCTCAGTTTGAATGGCAAACAAAACAGATTATTCAAAATTGAAAGAATCCTATACCTCACATTCCAGTACTTTGGAGTCATCTCACCTCCAAGTATTTTATCACATGGCAATAGATAGAGAATAGGAAACTCTTAGTAACAAGTTGGAAATTCAAGGAATCAGCCTTTTAAATAAGTAGTATTTAATTTTGAACTAAATTTATTTTAAACTTCTTTTTGAAATTTTAAATTTATTTTTATTTATTAAAAAGTGCACTAATTATTATGCCAGAAGACTGCAAGCAGTTAAGCATGGCATTGAGAACATGAAGTTTTTGTCCATTGCAATTCCTATGTCACATGTCCAAAAAATTTATATGATACAGAATTTGGTTAGTCTTTTTCTGACTAATGCATAAGTCTAGTTATTCTGTAATTATTGTAATATACAATAATGAAACAATAATTTCATTCCTTCTATGTAATGTGCTCTACCAGCTTTAATTAAACCTAACAACCTCATTAGTGAATATCATTATATAGGCTTTAGGGAGGCAATACTATCTAGTGAATAGAGGATTATTAAATGATGGGTATCTGCTGTACCAGATGCGCCACCGGGCTGTTGTTTGACCTTGGGCGATTGGTTTAAAGTCTCTGGGCCTCTTTTACCCCTGTGCTGAGTGAGAACCATCGTGTTCCATGTCCTTTGTGAAACACTCTGTGTGACATGGATTACAAATACCCTGTTTGAGTGCAGTATGTTTGCTAGCAGAGACACAGAGAAGCCCTGCCTGAGATTCACGAGACAAGGCATTGTCATTTCCCAGAATGGGGATCCCCAGATGCTCAGTAACRTCAGTAAAAATTAATTTTCAGTGGGTTAAAAGAACATTCATTCCTCATTGTCTCTCTTACTTTGTGCTGTTTGGGAGCAGAGCACTTTCGGTGCACCAGTGTGAGAGATGCCACTGCCCCACTGCTTCACAYATTTGCAGAAGAGACGGGGCTGAGCTTTGCCTCCTCTTGCAATTGAATTGATTCCGGGACCCTCTGTGGTTCAGACTGCAGTGGGGGGCATTGMCTGGGCGCCTTGTGTTGGACAACATGAAAGCCTCCAAAAACTGGAGAGGTTTGACCTAAAGATGTTAGGACTTCAGAACTGGAATTGGAGCCACCTCCCTGGTGTGAGCAGCTCCTAGCGGGGTTGTTTCCCCACAGAAATGGGGCAAGCTTTTTAGCAGGAAAGACAAATGGGGAAGGAGAGGTTCTCATCAGCTGCCAGCAGGTGCTGGAGACTGCAGGGTAAAACATCAAGGAACCAGCAGGTGAAAGGGCCCGAAGGAGGGCAGCAGCATGTGTGTGCAAGAGCAGGGATTGATAATATTTGACCTACTGAAACTCACYTTTCCCTCAAAGGTTGCATATTTTGTATCATTTCCAGCAGCAGGGAGCTTGATTTAACAGAACTGATTTTTCTAGGAGCCTTTTTGTTTCAACTCCCCCCCGGATCTCAGATAAAGTGCCATTTCTGGCDGTCTCAAAATGAAAAGGAGAACCAGCTGAGGAATAAGGAATGTTGACATCCATGGCGCTTGCAAGGAAGATGCTGCCTGCCTAGAGGTTGCAGAAAACTGGTCATTCATTACTCCTAACTGGTTGAAATGGCAGGAGAGTGCAGAGAGCACAGAAGTATGGATTTATCACAAATGTGCAGCCATAAACTTCAGGTTATGAAAAAAAGTTCTTGTCACATGAATTAGTTCATGGAACAGTTAACATAAATGTTTGTACATTAGTATGCTTAAGATGGTGTGTGTCTGACTTCCTCTTATTTGTAGTACCGTAAATCTCAAGTATACATTGAAGTTAAAGTCACACTACCAGTGTGAAACTGTAGGGAGTTTAAGGTCTGTGCCTTCAATCTCAGGGGGGTTAACACTGGAAAAGTGTGGATGATTGCAAGTTGMAACGTGAAGTTGTTTCAGATTTGCCCTCTAGCAATTTGAGGTGATTCATTCGTCAGGTTGCCTCAGCCCCTGGTTTCTTCTAAAGGAAGAACATGCCAAAAGGGGGGGTCATGTGAACATCTGTCTACTTTCAAACACCGACTGCCACATTCTTCCAGCAATTTGCAAACTTTATCCAGTTTTGACTTTGTTACCCAAGCTGACTATCTGTGCTCCCAAGTGAACCTGTGAAATGCTGATAGTGATGTCATTACTGTTATCATTAGATGTTATTAACATTCATATTTTATATAAAGTAGATGTGACCTATCGGGGTGGCCAAAGACACTAAACTGAGACAAATTGCCAATAAGCAATTCCAGCATCCCGTTGTCTAGTTTTAGCCCTGCTGGACTTCATATAAATATAAATAAGTCTACACCACAAAGTGTACAACCAGCAGGCTGAATGTCAGGATATACTTCTATGGAACTGTCATTTACTCTCCAAAAAAAGTTAGACTTTTTTCAGCTACCATAGATGAAATTTTAGAGGTAGATTTGAGATACTAAAGTGGGTTAAATTCCCTGCTCTTTTGTGCAAATCAGTTGGAGAATGCAAAAGCAAGGAGAAAAAGGCCCATTGGCATCATGCAGCTGTAACTGGGGCTCCCACTCTCTTCAGATGAGCAGCCAGCACACAATGGCATCAACAGCACCATTGCCACCACCATGTGCTGGCCATCACCCAGTCAAGAGCATGAACTGGGAGGACTGGAAATAGCAGGAGAATTGGGAGGTATAAAAATCAAGGATGGGTTTTAAGGAAAAGTAGGACAAAAATCTTAAGGAACCGGGGAAAAGAGCTTTCTCTTGTTCTGAAAATCTGATATATCACTTCAAAGTACCAGGATTAATTGAACCAGCCTTTTAGATAGTGAGCAATATTTGTCTTATGGTTTCTGAAATCCGGAATGCTTTTCCTGGTRATGTTTTCATTGCCAGTACAGAATTTGTCATTGTATTTCTATGCACAAGATGCTCAGATATATTATACATAATTAACAGTGAATTCAATTATTTATCTTCCTAAAACGTAAACTTTCCTGTCCCTAAGATACAGGATTGATGCCTCATACATCCATAGAGTTCCAGAAAATGCAAACAGATTCACAGGCAGTCCAGTCTGGGAACTGTYATGAGCAGGCCACCAGCAAATTATACAACAGGCATTTTCCTTCAAGGAATTCTGGTCCTGGAGTCAATGTGTAGGTGCTGAGAGAGTTCTCTGGTCTCCAATTTGTCCCAAAGCACTGGGAACATGAATGCGATCAGGCTCACAGCACATCTGCATTATTATGTTTTTGGKKTTTTTTTTCTTTCAGGAGAAAACTGAGGCCCGAGAAAAAGAAGACTTGAGCAAAACAGCATTTAGCAAAACTGGGTAGTAACATTTACTTGTGAAGATCCTATTGTTTACCCTTAATTCTRAGGTCACCCTTCCATGATGCAGGAACAGTTTCATCACAGATGCGGGGGATGAGAGAGAAACAGTGCAATGCTAGGATTTCAGCTGTGACTGCAGCCTGAATTGGTCACAGCTTCTCATGCTAGAGGTCATTAGTTTGACAGGTTGCTGCTGTACAAATCCCACAGCAGTGCAGGAGCAAAAACCAGATGATTTCCATCAACTTCTCATAATTGTAAACAAAAGACAATGAGAAACATCAGGGAGTCACATTTCACTGGAGCATAGAGACAGTGGGGGGCATAATTAGCATTGGAATCACATCTGCATCAAATTCAAAATTAGTACAAATAAAGAAAATTCCTCACTTCTCAGATGAAAAGCAGCAATTCTTCTATGCATTGCATTTTTTATTAAAATCACTTTTCTTACTACTTTCAAGATTTAAATAAAAGATCTGCAAAAATAGACAATGTATTTTTCCAGCCCATCTGAGTGGATATGTTCCCCACGTGTGCTATTCATTCTTTTAACAAAGAAGGGTGGATAGATACCTAATTGTTTCTGGATTATCATCTTTCAGCAGCAGCCAGATCAGCTCTTTTTCTTTTTTCTATTAGGTTATGATCCTTTCATGAAAGATGACGCAGGCRAAAGTCCCACCTCAGAGAGATATTGATGGAAAGCAGGAATTTGCACATGCCCTGTTTGCCTTCTTCTCTTTGCAACCTAGACAGAATGAGCAAAGAGTGGATGTCTGCACTGAACTGGTTTTGGGGGAAGGTGTGCTYTTGTGCACAGAGCACTGCTCTGAATTTCAGGGAACTGGGAGAATATCTGCCTCTGCSACTGGCTCACAGGTGTCCTTGGGGAAAAGGTCACTTCAGGCCCAAACCTTGATTTCCCTCAACTGTAGAATGAGATTAATGATGCCAAAGTCTTCTGTGAGCATTATGGATGAAAAGGTGTCATAAGAGCTACCTGTACATTATCATTTCCTGGGATAATGGGCTCCAGCCTCATTCCTCAAAGGTGTTTTGGGACCTTGAGGTGCAGMGTGCCTGCTCAGAAACAACCATCATAGACATTGAAATACCGAATTTATCTACTCTCGTCCCTGTTGGGAGCCTCCCAGGATAGCTGGCTGGTAGGACAACGCAAAAATGCTCTCCCTAGAGTCACAAGACAAGGACACAAGGCTCAGGGACATTGCTAGGCACCTCTGCCATGTCCACCCTGGACACCTGGCTTGAAGCAATGGTTTGTTTCCTCAATATATCAACCCGGGKAGCACAGAGCACTCACTACACCCAGGGACTGAGCTATGCTGAGCTTCGATGTGAATTGTAATTTAAAGCCTTTATCTAAATACTCTTTGCTAGCATAGATCAAACAGGGGAAGCTGAGCTGACAGGTTAATCCCATTGTCAGGAGATTCCAGTATTTCCAAAGCAGGTTTTGTCTGCATTTGGAGTGAAACCCCTGAGGCTGCTGTTCATCCTGGGAGGGAGGAGCATCCCTGTGGGCAGAGGAGCTGGTGGAAAATCGGGCAGGGTTCAGCCAAATCCAAGCTCTGCCAGAACTGTGTCTAAAACTAGCAAATTATGGAACATTTTGACCTTGTTAACTGACCTTTCCAACAATAAAAACACTCAGTCAATTTTTTATTCTCTTTCCTGAGCAACCCTATCCTGATAATGCACAACACACATATGTCAAAAAAGATACCTGCAGACCACAAAGTCTGCAAGTTTATTTCAGAAAGCTCAGAAGCTTCATGACCTCTTTGAATATTCAAACCCTTTTATTCATCTGCTCCTCTGAAAATGTAGAGAAAGGCTATATGAAAACAGCTGCTCTTAAAACAATTCTGAGCACAGGTGAGATGATCTTAACATTGCATTTGAGCACCCATCCTGTATACTTCCCTGTGATTCTAGGTCTGATCTGTAGCAACATAAGCATAAGGCCATCCCCTGGCAAAGATTTGAATGCCACTGAAAACCCACAAGAATTATTTGCTCTTCCTGGAAAGAACTTGTCCTAACGAGTRGAAATCATTTCACAATGGCTTGTAAGATTATAATTCTTCAGTTCTCCAAGCCCCAGTGATACAATAAGATAATAAATCTCAATGAAGAATGAAGTGTGCTGTAATTGATGGGAATATGTAGGCAGAGAATGTAAATCTTGAAGTACATCTGGAGCTTCTGAACGKGTGATATGTGCACAGTGAAGATGACAGAACTGGGCATTTTGCACTTGCCATCATTAAATTTTGTTTGCCAAGATGTATTATAAATGTGAATTCTAATGTCAGTTTTCCCTACTTCATTTGAAGGCATTGTCTGGTAATTCCTGGGGTGTTGCTGATATTTTGTGTGGCTGAAAAGTAATATTGGGTCACAATCCTGATTTCTCAATTTGGTGCAAACATGAACAGCTTTTCTAGATGATTACTGTATCTCTCCAGAAACCACTGCTTATGTGACACTGCAAAAAGTCTGTGTTGTCTCTGTGACACATTGACAGGCATGCCCCAACTTGGGGATGACTTCCCCAATTTCCACTTGGTCAGCTGAAAAAAGTTTGCACTCCTTCATGGACAACAATAGAGTGAGGGACTTTTTTTTTTTTTAAAAAAAAATGGCTTTAAAATGGATTGAACGAATGTAACAAAATTCCATTTAATCGGTGTTGAATGATTTCTAAAAAATGCAGAAGAATTTGAAGAGATTAGCAAGCAAATAAATCATTACAAAAAATAGTTRGGCTTTCCATTGTAAAAATGGTCTAAATTTCCTGGGTATTGAAAAGTAATGTGCATTTTGACCTATTTTCTTGTTTGAGAGCATATTGTTAATTATTTCTTACAAAAACATTACATAGAAAAGCCATTGTATCTGTAAATGAATGGCAAATCATAACTTAAATGAGATGGAAAAAACCTGCTGTTTCTGTGAGTCTTTCTCTAAATATTATTTTTTKATTTTATAAAAGGAAATATTTTGCATCCAATAGAAGCATGTTTTGCAGCTAATTAGATTGATTTACATATTGTTGTATGACAGAAAGAAAACGGTCTCATTTCTCTCCGTGCAAAGAACTACTGGAGAATGAGTTCCTTAGAGACACCAGTCCTTCCCTGCTTTTGCTTTCTGCCTTCACAGATTTTCTCTTAGAATATTCTGCTTGCCCTTGAGACTCATCCTCCCTTGAGCTGAAGGTTGAATTCAAYACAGATGGAAAAAGAGACTGTTGATTTGTGATAATGTCCAAGACTCTSGGGTACATGAGCCCACAAAAATGTCGCTGATTTGTGCTTCTTTGCTTCCCTAGATAATTAGAAAATTCTTGATCAAACATGAGTAGTCTTATGAGTCCTGGAACACTTGCATAGTAGAGCTTAAAAATACTTTAAAATACTTCACCTTCCTTTCTTAGCAGAGGGAGTTGGAAATGTATCCACAGATATCTCACAGTTAGAAAAAGTAGGGGTTAAGATCTTTGAGCCTTTGGCTTAATTATCTCCCGTGAAGTCTCTTCTATGGCAGATTCTGGAAGCAATCATGATTTTTCTCACTGTGGCTGCGTGCTGCTTTTTTTTCCTTGAAGCTGCATGCTGGACAAACACATCAGCAGCAGCAGTGTTGGCAGCTTCAGGTTCAGCCTGCAGTCTAACAGCTAGGCTTGAACATAATAAATCATATTACAATAAAATAATTACTTAATTTCTTTAAAATTAGAGGAAAAAWTACATATGCTGTGTTTGCTAGAGGAAAAGCCTTATCATCAATCACAGCACATAATCTGGTTTAGATGCACTGTTTAAGTGCTCTTTGAAGGTAAATATGTTATGCTTTCAAAACACTGCAAGAGTTTGTAGTTTATCACAAATGTGCAAATCAGGTTTCCATGCATGCATCCTCTGGTTTCATAGCTTACTTCCCTCCCCTTTAAACATAYTCACATTCAAGGAGTCTCTGTTGCAACATCAAGCTCTGGGAAATGAGTTTACAAATTGAGGTTGGTTTTCAAGGAGTGCTTGCATGCTCAGTGTTTGTGTTGATGTTTTGCAGTGATTTTTTTAATCTATAAAGAGGCCATGCAATTGGGATAAAAATAACAAATGATGATCAGATATTCAGAGGCTGTTTCAGKTCCTGGAGAAAGCAATCCTGGCAGAACACTCCATCTTCCTTGGAATGGCACAGAGGACTTTGTGCAGGGAAGGAAGGGAAGATGCTGCACATAAACAAGCAGGAGCACTCAGTTCCAAGGCTACAATGGCACTGGAACACTCAGCCCCACTGCCTGTAGCACCAACAGTCAACTCCATACACACACAGGAATTTATGGAGGGGAAGTTTCCATAAACAAACACACAGCCTTATTTACTGATTTATGTCCTAACTTGGAAGAAAGGAAAGAAGTGGAAAGAACAAAACTTAGATCTCAATGTGAGACAGCGCAGCACATGTCCACTGCGTGAAGRCTTCAGCAGCTCCAAGGAAAAAACAGGTGATCTGTGTGTGGCACAGTCATGATCTTAGCAAAGCAAGCAAACAAGAAACAAAATCCATTATAGTTTGAAGCTACAGCTCCTCTCTGRATCACAGGAAAGGCTTCTCACCTGGTGTATGTCTGATTGGAGGCATAACGCTGCATCTGATTAGATGTGCCAGAAATGTAAAGATTGAAAAGATCGTTTCACAACTGTTCTGTTCTCTGAGGAGAAGGAATTCTTCCTCCAAATGTGTTACAGYCCTTCTAAGAATGCACATGTAAACACATACAAAATGCCCTGCCTGGGGATTTTGAAGCTTCAGTCTTTTGATTTCTCCTTTGCATTATTTTTCCTGTGGATGCAGCTTAACAGAGGGAAATAAAGACAAATTCTAACACTGGAAAGTCAAGAAAGAGGCACTGTTGACCCTCCAGCCAGCTATTAAATAGAACTCACCCTGGGCATGGCAGGCAAGTGCATCCTCCACCCAGACTTCAGTTCTTCCAGGACATTAATGTAATTTTTCATGCAGTAACAGTTTACTCTTGCCACTGCATGTCTAACRACTTACTCTGTCACTCTGATCTATTAGCTGTGGTGAATTCCAGTCAAGGGAAACAAGCTGCAGTATCTCTTGAACTTTAAAACATGAAAAAAACATTAATGAGGAACATCACTGACATATCTCCRTACAGTGGTGCCTGATAGTTCCCTTTTCTTCCATGTCCCCTACCAGCAGTGATTTGCAGGAATTTCTCTAGAATTCACACTCTCCTTTTCCCAGTGTTCCTCACTGGCACAGCAACCCCTGTAGGTTTCTGGGAGCGACATCTGTAGTAGTAACCACCARGAGAAGAAGAGTGTAGAATACAGAGAGGGCATCCTACCCGGACTGGTCATCAAATCAGCAGCACATGCTGGTTTAACTGCTCAGGGCTGTGCTCTTCACTCTGCCACAGCAGTGGGCTGCAGCAAACCTTTTACTTTCTGCTTGGAGTGCTTTATTTCCTGTCTCCATTCCCAGTCCTTCTGAGMAATGTTTGGATAGGTTTTCTGGTTGGAGGATGCACTGCAGTAAACGTGTGCGTCTGTAAAGCTGGCAAGGAACAAAGACATTCTGAAAACACATTAGAATAACAAACCTCTAAGCTACTCAGCATAAAAGCCAGCAGCAAAGTTTCAAATGCACCACAAAGGCAGAGAAACTGCAAGTTAAGGCACAGTACCCTGTGCTTAGCCCACATCACCCTGCCTTGGGGCTGTGCTGTGCAGCGCACCAGAGAGCCAAAGCGTTCCTGTGGGAGGGAATTAGCACTGCCAACAGGATCTTCAGGTCCTATCTGATGAGTGGCTCGAGGGGTCAGCTTTTCTCCCAGGCTTCTCATCCCTCTGAAGAAGCTCCCAGTAAACACCTGCAAAGCCACTTCATTTCTCCTTTTTCCAGTTTGCCCTCATGCCCCTCCTTGGGCACAAGAGAGGCAGGGCTGAGGTGACCCTGGCATCGCACTCGGCAGGCAACATCAGTCTGTCCTCATGGGATTGGCATAGCTGCAGCTTCTTTCCTGGCAGTTTGTTTGCCTGTTGGGGCTGCCTTTTGTTCCATTTGTGCAGTAGCTGGCACAATGGGGTMCTGGCAATGCAGTTTTTAATGCTGACTTCATGAAAATGGGAAGATGCATCCCCATTTCCCTTCCAACAGGGTGGCTGGTTTGGAGTCACCTCTCCAGTAAAATGGAATAAATCTTCATATGTTTTGTATTGAGGCATGTGCTACTTGCTRAACAACTGGGCACTCCTGTGCAACTGCCACACCTTCAGGGAGGTTGCATCACCTTTGCCCAGGACAGAAGAACTCACACTGAGTTGCCGAGKTGTGCCTTCCCTCTGCTTCTTGTACTCATGCCCAGGGAAGTGGATCTGTCACACCAGACTTATTTGAGGTGGATGAGCCAGCACCATGAGTCATCTGTTGTCATCTGGAGTATTAGAAGCATTCAGCTTTAACTTTTTACCTTTTTACTTTACCATTTCTCTTTAAATTTTCACCACTTTTTTTGTTTTTCAGCAAACAAAAAAGATCTCCCCGAGGGAAATGCTTGCTGCTAGCATCCAATGAGCTCTTGTGGAACAGCAGAGTGYAGAATATGCTTGCTGTGTCCATGGGGCAGTAGTAGGACAGGGTCCTTTTGTGGTGAGTCTGATGCAGTGAGAGGTTTAATAGGAAGATCATGCTCTCAGCACAGTAAAATCTCTGGGAAGAAGAGCTAACCTCGTGGGCAACCCCTTTGCTCCCAAGGCAGCTACAAATAGCTTGAARAAATCCTTCATTTTAATCAGAACTCAAATCTTACTGCTATGGACAGAAATTAACCTTGTGCTTTGCTCATCTTGTTACCRCCTCTGACAGCGCAAGGGCCTCAGGCTCACCAAGCCCTCATGCTGACTGACCCTTCTCCAAGAYGCTTTGTTCTACACACAGCAGAAGTCAGCTGTACAAAAAAAAAAAATAGATGTTCTCTTCTCCACGACACAGGATCAGGACGATTCCTTTCTGGAAAATATGCATTTGACCCCTCAAAGACCAAAGATTCAAGCAATGTTATTTCTGCAGCTCCCTGAGCAAGCATTCAAAAATTTAATAGATCTCACCATTACTCTGTTTTCACTGATTTCTCCCTTGCATTCTTCTCATGCCAGTAGCTTACTTGCWTTTCCATGCCTGGGTTTTAGTACAATCATTTGACAATAAATGTTTATAATGGGCATTGTGAGAGAYGTGAAACTCTGAAAATCTTTGCAGTGGAAGGAATGCAACAGCATGTTCCTCTGCCAAGGTAAAGCTTCAATTGCCATAAAGCCTTATGATTTCACTGCCAAGCATAAAGTTTGTACTCATTTACATCAGCAAGGACACCTCCTTAAGAATTTCAGTCCCTTGCATAACAAGGTTAAATTTCTCTCTCTTCTTGTTTCTGAAACCATGCTGAATTTTAAGCTTTCTTAAATCCACCCCAGTAATTCTCATTCCATTGAGTGAGAACTATTGRCAACCAAATTTATCTATAATGAACAAGAAGCGAGCTTGAAGAAAGGTTTTCTATTTTGGRTATTTTTTGGTGTCCTTTTGGTGTCCTTCCTCAGTCCTAACTCCCTCCCTCCCTTACCTGAAATCCTTCATGCCAATGCCTCTGGAAAAAAACCCTGGAAAACAGAGTATGTTCTTCTGGTTTTGTTATTTTATGTTGTCCAGCCTTATTAGCCAGCAGCGTATACATCATTGTAATCGTGGTAAGATGCTGTCAGCATCACTGCCTGGTTTCACAGATCGCTCTGACTGCTTTCCAARCATCCCTAAGAATAGCTCGAGACAGTGATGTATGATGGTGAGTAGCAAGTTGTCATTACAATGCCTCCCCTCTTCCCATGGACCTCTACCAGGAATCACAAACGTGTGAGACTGGAGAATCTCCTTTGAAAGTCTGGGGTGGGAGAGGTGGACAAGAAGAAGCTGAAGTGCATATACTCTATTCCTTATATCCCGACTCTGGGCAACACTGGACACAAATAGCATCTAAAGCCCATTATCAGCGCACTGTTTATTCATTCTGAGCAGGCAGATTATTTGTAATTGTTCATCTGTATTGTTGCACTACTGGAAAATCAAAGCAGAGGGCAGTTGCCAGAGTAATGACCTTGTAAAGAAAAGCAGCACCTTAAGCTGCTGTTTATTGCGAAGGGTTCAAAAATGGGTATTCCACACAATATTTTTTGTGTCTTGCCCTTCTTACAGAGACAGATGCAGCAGTAAGTGCTGCATGGCTAAGAACCAAACATACATATGTGCACAGTCTTAGAGGCCATCCGTCAACAAACTCAAGTTTTAGAGTCACAGACAGTTCCTGAAAAGTGTGCAAAAGCTTGCCTGTTGTTCCCTTTGTTTGACTTTTATGCCTATTAGTAGGAACACAGATAATTAACTGCAGACTAGCTGTTCCATTGCTGAAATCTGCAAACCTGCCACATTGCCATAATGAAAGATAGTGCCTCTGGGGACAAGAAAAGTACAGATTTTTCTTCCCACAAACTTCTTTTGCAAAAGCAAATAGACAAAGACCATCACTCTACCAATGTTTTTAAGCCTTTACTGATCTGTCCAAAATGTATCTTTAGGACATCAGGCTGAAGAACTCATAATAGAGTGCAGACATCTATTTTTTTTTTGTTTCTCTTTCCTTTTGTTTTCCCTGTCAGAAAGGTACCCAGTGTCCCAGTTCTTCTTGGCCTTTGCTGGATGGAGCAGAATGTGAGGCCCAGGCTGGCTCTTTTACTTGACCAAGCACAATGCTTTGATTCCAGGAGAGTCCCCTCGTTGCAGAGGAAATGAGCACTGTTAATTGCTATAGTTCTGCACCTGCCAGAATTGGGCTGGAAGTGCCATCCTTAAGCAGCTGTGCAAGGAAGATGGGGTTGGTTTCCTGCAGCTAATCAAACTCATGTCTGTAATGTTGTGTGTGACCCCTGTGTCCATCTGCCCCCTGCCACTTGGAAGCTGTGGAAGGGCTCAGGAAGGCAGGGATGTCTCAGGATGTTCCTGCACACTGTCCCYAGGCACAGCCTGTCATGAGTTTTGGAAAGCTCCTAGCCCACCCATCCAGCTATAAGGAGGGCCCATCTCTACCAGGTGCCTGGAGTCAGTCACAGTCTGCTGTTTCTCTGGAACAAAACTTGCAATTTTCCCCAGTAAGTGTTCCCAGTTGTAGCAACAATTCCTAAGTCACGTCATGTTTTACTAGCTTTGCATGCCTTTTATACCAAGTCGCTATCAAAGGCATGCATATGTCTTGATTCAAAGTTATTCAAGATGTGGAGCCTCTGGATTTTATCAATGAAAAAGGGATTTGTTCACCTACAAAACTTTTTTTAAAAATACATTTCTCAAAATTAATTTACAATTAATTTACAGAGATGGTCAGACGTGCTGGTACTTAATRCTTGGTTTAAATCTCTGCAGCTTTAAAAATGCTGAACTCTCTTCGAAACTAGCTTTTTCTCTCTATGAATTCTACAAGCAAACCCAAATCCAATCAAGCTCAAAACATCTGGCCCCAGCCMTGGCCAATTTATGTGCCCAAGATTTTTGGTTGTAAACTCTGTGAGGGCAGACTGCTTCCTCCTCTGTCCCAGACGGGCAGAGCTCAAGGGCRGCCTGGGCTGGTTTGGTTTAGAGACTCTAAACTGAATTGCACTTACAAGGAAAAGCTCCCTCCCCAAATAGATTATTTGATGAAATTGTGTTTGCCTGAAAAGCACAAAAAGAGCCAGAGGGAGCCCATGGGCCTCCACTAATGCTATTAGAGTCCAAGCCCAGCTCCTTCACGTGCAGGTGCCATTAGGCAGCACTGGACAGTGGCTTCAAGAAGGCATTGCTGGAAGGAGCATGAGGAAATGCAGCTGACCAAACCAGTGCCTTCCCAGGGCGGTGCTGTGGTGCCCAGGGAGCAGCTGCTGGGGATCAGGGCTGCCATGTGTGGAGGGACACCTCTGTGAGGGGCCAGCCRTGGTGGGTGGCACGGCTGGGCTGTGGCTTCAAGGAGGCTGCAGCAACGCAGCTCAGGCCAGCACAGCCATTGATGTGGCTCTTGGCACCACATCTGAGGRCGCCGCTGCACGCCAATTATTTCACCTCAGGCATTTTGTGCTTGAAACAGACAAAATTTCAGCTGGTGTTGAGCTAAAAATATCCTGGTTGTGTGCAACTGCAGACCCTCTCTGACATCCATTTACCCCAGAGGAGCAATGGTAAAGCACCCCAAGGAAAGTATTACTTGGAGTCTAGGAGTATGCAGAGATGAACTTTGCATCCTGAGAACATCCTTTACTTGTCTAACTTAACAAAGACACACCCATAGATCCCATGGCAGAATACACCCTCAGAAATAAAGCCAAGTGAGCAGAAGCGAAGTGAAGGATTAGTTTTATTCCATACTCTGTAACTGGGGACCTGAGTGGAAAAATGTACTTTTGAGATAATCCTTTTTTTCCTCTCTGTCCTATTTCTACTTTGGAAAATTTCATATGTCCTGTCCAATCTCATGGTATTTTTAAGAGATAAGCACTCACTATCTAGTCTGCAGTAAAGGGTATGGAAGGGAGAACAGTCAATAGTTTTAACTCARTCTCACTAAAATAAATCCATTTTATTTTTGATGATACCAATGTGTTTAATATCCTATACAATGTGTCAATTTGGATACGACCATCAGAAGCATAGTTAATAGGAAACAGAAGCTTTTACCTGAGACTGTAAAAGCCTTTTGTGTGCAAAAGCCTTTCTCCCACCCAGCCCCTCAATCACACACTGAAATTTTGCCCCAAACTTCACCGTACAGCTTTCACCATTTTTATTTTTYCATGGACACACACCACTCTGGGCACCAGGTGTCAGGAGCATAGGGGCAAGGAGCTAATGCAACCTCTCCATGTGGTAGAAAAAAAGCAAGGACCCTGGTCCTGCAGCTCCTCCTCTTGCTGTTTGAGCACACAGAAAACATTCAGAGAAAAGGTGGGTGGGCTCATTCTCTGATCCTTGGTTTTGACCTTTGCAAAAAGATGTGTGTCCTGATTACAAATGCCAATCCTTAGACCAAAGGAAGGCCATGTACCAATGCAGAGCAACCCACTCCTACCTACACACAACCAGCAGCAAATGCCTGGATCCAGCATGGTTTGGTTGTTCTTGGTGCCCTGGGGTACAGAGGTGTTGGATTGTACAGATCCATATCGAAAAAAGCTAAGGAGATGTCTTTAAATGGAGAACAATAAATTGTCGAAGAGGAAAGAGTAAAAGCTGGGATGCTTTTATTCCTCTCTAATGAGTGTCCAATTGGTGAACTGCACAGAAGAAACACTATTCTTGCTTTTGTCAAGCAGCTGTTCTCTAAAGGCTTCAAAGTCAAACAGGTTTCAAGTGAAAATATCRGTCATTCAAAGAACCAATATCAAATGCACAGAACAGCATATCTACCCATTTTTGGATTTAGTCCTTCTCCATATACTGAGTAGTTCCATAACCCATCTTATATGGTCTCAGGTTCTCAGATGCCTTTCATTTTTCAGATTTCAGGGAAAGGATACAAGTCTCTGAAAGAGTTATGACATCACTAATGCTCTGGGACAAAGCAGTGATCTATGGTCTGTTCCTCCAGYCCAGTGGAACTTGCCATAACCAAGAGAAAACTCACTCTTGTGGTAGATAGAGTTCTCAGGAGTTAGCCCCAAATACTAGTAAGAAACCTCCCTGGAAAATGAAGACATTCCCAGTTCCCATTCCCTGCTGTTGTTACAGACAGGGCACATTTCTGTGCTGTTTTTTATTTCCTTTCAGATAAATGCAAGGCAAAGTGTGTGTGTTTCCATATATGTATACATACACATAAAAGCACATTTACATCTAGAACTACACACACACACACACATTTATATACACAAATATATACACATCAATGCATATACAGAGTTAAAGAATCTCAAAAGCTGTGCACACATTTTTAAGTGTGGGGAGGATGAGAGAGAAAGCACACGACAGCTGTTGGTTGTGYTGCTTAATGAACCACCCTGAAGCATCACCCTGCTTAGTGTGGTACAACCAGCACAGAATAAAGTGGAGTCAAAGAGGCAGGACTGGGTGCTGAGGAGGGAGAGGAGAGGAGCCTGGGGAGAAAAGCAGCCGTGGGGGGTCTGAGTGTTGGCTGGGAAGGAAAACAGGTGTGCAAAATGGTGTGTCACAGCAGCTGGAGTGGGGCTTGGGAGTGCTTAAGAGAGGTGGTAGATTGGGTAGGAAGATAAGGTAGTAGGGAAATGGGATGCAGTATTCAAGAGATAAGGTGGGGGTGGAATATTTTGAGGATGTGATTGGAAATACGTAATGCATCAAATGTGTAAAGAAACTAAGGTAGAGCAAGGGAATTTTTGCATTTAGTGTGAAATTTATGTCAGATCATATTTAAAACTGTCTCCTCAGCATCACTGATCTGTGATCTCATGGCAGGTTTGCCTAAACATCTTGGAGATTGAGATGGGGTCTCTGCTGTAGGTAAGCAGCAGYCTGTGTGACTGCACTCAGAGGAGACCACCAGAAACTCAAAAAAAAGCCTGCCACACCTCACCACCACTTGCTCTTTGCTCTTGCTTCGGGCTCAGTCATGAAAGATGAAAATGCTTCCTGCAAACTGTTTTGGACAGAAGCAAAGGAATTGCTGGTTATAAATGGAACAGCATGTCTTTTTTCATCTGTGTATTCACAATGCTGGAAACAAGCAAGAGCTGAAGTTGTAGTTATTGAAGCAGCTGAACAGACATCATCATTTGAGTTCTGCACATGAATATGGAGGAAGAATTAAATTATGGGCAGTGTGTTATATTTTAAACCAAAACTACAACTTGTGCAGAATATTTTCTTACACATTTGTACTCATAGAGGTTCCTAAAACACCATTAATCAGACTATTTGGATTTCTGCTTCAAGAAAGCCAGAATAACATGAAGTTGAAAAAACAGAGCAGAATGGCCTTCTTAATGTTGTTCTCAGGCACACCATAGCCTGCTGCATAATGTGAATTTCATTTTAGTAGYGGACTGTTTTGCTATCCATCACTGAGCATGATGGAGATACTTTCTAAAAGSAATCCTGGTCATTTTATAAGCATCACACACAATAATCAATTATCTCCTGTAAGAAGTAGCTGTTATGGGTASTAGCCTACTTTTATTTACAATCAACATGATTTACAGGCGTGAACAGCAAAGTGAGTGGGGAGCTTTTGTTTCCAGCTTCACACATGGCTAAACAAGTGATAGTGTCCCACAAAGACAATATAMAGACAGACTACAGACTAATCAGGTGAGGTCCTGAGATGGCACTATTGGAGTGATAAAATGCACTCAGTGTGACTTGCTGTGTGTGACATTAGTTATATCAAAATGTAGAGAGAGAGAAAAAGTGGAGTAGAGAAATGACACTATGGCGTTCCATGCTGCTGCACTCACTCTCCCTGATTTTCAGATGAAACCTCATGGCAAACTAACAAACAATTTTATTTACCACTGCAAGCTGAAATAGGGATTTGTAACCCACAGAGTCCCAGGGAGTTTTATCACTGACTTCATTAGAAAGAGAATTTCCCCAGAGGCTTCTGGAAATGCACACATTTGGAGGCTTCTGGAAATGCAAAGAAGAGAGTTTGTATCGAAGTCTCAAACTCAGCCCTCTCAGCCCACCTGAAGCAAAAGCCCACGCCCTKCGTCTCAGGGCTGGCCATGGGTTACACCCACCTGCAAGCCTGCACCTGGTGTTACTGTTTGTTCCCGCCCTAGGATCTAGGGGACCCACTGAAAACACAAACCTCGCATTTTAGGAACTGATCCCACAAGCACGCTTGAAATCCAAGATAAAGAAGCTAAAGCACCGCTGTGGTGGCTGGGGAGGCAGATGAGAGGTCAGCCTGCGGCAAAGCTGGGGCTCACCCTGCACAGCCTGAATGCAGACTGCCTCTCCACCGAGAGACGATGGAGCTCGCCGGTGCAGTGCATCCCCAGGCATTTTCTGAGTACAGCTATAATTCAAACTGATGGGATTTTTGAAAAATGTTTTACCACCTCATCTATCTAGGTCTGATTTAATTCCATCAACCAAGCAGCTGRGTTTTCTCTTTTTTTTTCCCCCAACATGAATGCAAACTCTGTAAGTTGCAGGTGTCAGGAAATCTTAACATAATAATGTGATGGGATGGGAAGGAAAGTATATACTTCCTCAGCTCCTACATATTTAACAATAACAAAAAGATACCACAAGGCAGGGCAGATAATACTGATTTACTGCAACCCTATTTGCATGTATATGTGAATATACATGGACTTTATGATTTATTCATTATATACATAAAGAGATAATGAACAACACATCTGCATGCTATGAATCCAGGTTTCATTGAGGCTTTTTATTTACAAAATAGARACAAAATCCCTCAGGATGAACCTTCTGCTCTCTTCCTAGTGTACTGTATTTGGGATGTCAGGAGTCTTTAAAGTTAGTCTTTTATTTAAAATAAATACGCAGACATCATGAGAACAGGCTTATTATCACACAGAGAGACAGGCAGACWATATCTTCAAGTTAAGAAAATACATTTTTAGCATGAATTATGCACCTGCTTTGTTTTTTCCTGTTACTGGGAAAATCAGACAAAACAGGAATTCACTCATTAAAAGTGACTGAAGCTGTAGTTTTGCAAATGTCTCTGCATGACAATGACTTAGCACAGTGGAAATAAACCAGCAGTACAACAGCTCAAGAAGGTAGTGATGATATATAGCTGTTGGAGATGATAATTTTCACAACTATGTTTAGTTTTATTTTTTTTAAATCCTTTTGTAATACAAAAAAAAWGTTATGGTTTTTCAGCAACCAAAAGCAGGAAAGAATGTTTGGTTTGGGGAAAAAAAATCAAACAAACCAACAAAGCAAAAAAAAAACCCTTTACCCCAATGTACTGGCTTTCTAAAATGTGAAATCATAAAAACCAGTTACCTTAATTTCTTTTCAGTAAAACTTACAATACCAAACCCAGGTGTAGAAGCAGTGCTCCTGCAGAAATGTACAYGAGCCATTCTAGTATAACCCAGGTGTGTGAAAGATTTTTCCCATCTCATGAAAATTTAAAACTTTAAAGACGTTTCAGCACAGCTTTGAACTCCCATGAATATAACACCTGATTGCCTGAGACTTTCACCTCTGCTAGGTTATTAACTGTGATGCCTCTACCAGGAGATGCTATAATTTCCATGAATCCTCTGAGTGTGACTACAGAAGGTGTAGCACTCAAMAGCATGCTTTCCCAGTTTTTAAGATACTCTGAATGCAAAAATCCTTTGCAAAAGTCAGCAAAAGCTCAACAGATTCAATGAATCTGTTTGTCCAAWACCCTTTCTCTGCAGTTGGGTAGGTAAAAATCATGTATGCCCTGATAAATTTTGCAATTTGGCCACAGATTCTACATCAAAAAGTCATAAATGTGCCGTATAATCTGCATTTATATGGAAGTATGAACAGTTCCTGAAACCTCGTGGTGCTCACAGCTGAAGCAGCCTGTGCCCCATCTTTTGTGGCAGGGTGGAGCAAAGGGCATCCAGACAACACTTCCAACCTCAGACATTATATTCCAGTGTATTTATGCAAAATAAGCTCTCAGTGTATCAAACTTWGTCCCATGCCTGCTACAGTCTGCTCAAAGGCGCGCAAATAAAGCCAGCAGAGTGCAGAAAAGGTGYCTGTCATCCCAGCAGGTCTGCAGCAGTCCCTGTGCTTTAATTGTGGCCATGTATACTCAGAAAATAAAGAGTGAAGGGCACCCAGTTTAGACTAAACATTAAGAACTTTGAAATATATAGCCTGGGGCTGAAAAAGATCCAGCTCACTGGAAAGAATTCACTCTAGGCCTGTCTTGGCTGATGGTATGAACTCAGTAGCAGGAGCAGGTCAGACTCAGCATGTCACACAGTGCTGCAGGTGGCTGAGAAATCTGATTCAGGAAAGCCTTAACAGACATAAAGGGACAGGGACCTGAACAGACATAAAGGGACAGGGACCACAGAAGAACTTGGGATACCCAGACCACCACTGATGGTGGTCCATCTCATTCTGGTCCATCCACCACTCCATATCATTCTCTCTAAAAACTTCAGCTTCCCTGTGCCCAGGAGCTTTCACAGCTTTGGCTGTCTGAGCTGGCTCCTCTTGTTATCTATATTGTTTCTCTTACATAAGGCCCTTTAATCATCAACAGTTTCTGCTTTCAGAAGAATGTATCAACCCCCAAAAACATGTTCAGGCAACCGAGGGAGAGCACGGGCTCTTGTACAGTGTTTCTTTTAATCTCTGGCCCCTCCTGCTCCTTCAGGGACAGTGATCCCATAGATTGCAGTGGGGAAAATAAGAAAAACCTCTGAAACATCTTGAGCCTCTCATCTTGTTTCTCCCCTTGCAACCCTTTCCTTTTCCAATGCCATGGTAATTTTCATGCAGGGGGATTGGGGTGAAGGAACAGATGCTGTTCCTATTTCCTCCCTGTTATCATCCCACTCCCAGAGATGCTCCCTGTAATCGTTCCATTGTACAGCTGCCTTTCCTATAAAGCTGAACAATGAATAATGGATGCAAAAACTAAGTGGCGTTTCAGGTTCATTAGTATGCATATTGTTATAAATTCATTTCAGTAGGTGTTGTGAAGCCACTCTCCTCTCTTTTGTATTTTGAGGTGTCGCTGCCTCAGGCTCTGCTAATGTTCATTTTGTATTCATTCATTTGTGTCTGTAGTTTTTACCTGGATTGTAAGCTATTGTTCTTATTTGCAAAGCTTGGGTTTAATTTCCTGTAGGAAGCTTTTCTTTTGTCTCTAGGGCTCCTTGTCCTATTACCATCCACCTTGAGAGCACTAAAGCACTGTCCTGCTGGTAAAATATAATTTGTTTTGTGGTGTTCTAATGAAAATCTTACCACTTATGTCCTAAAAAAATTAAAAAAAAAAAAAAAAAGGAAAGATCAAGATTTTCTTATTCTAGTTGTTGGTATCCAGGGCTTCCCTTCTGTTCATTCCTATTCCTGAATGTTAAATAGCTCACAAGGCCCCAAGCCACAGACCTGTGAATCCTTGTTACCTTTGACCCATGTCCAGCTGCCAGCAGAGGCTTTGCTGGTAATGCTGGGCTCCTGAAAAGAATTCCTGTCAGCCACACAGAAARTAACTCTTGTATCAGCATTTTCTTGTAAAGTCAAACAGAAGCTGYTTCCTGCTCTGTTTCAGACCTTCAACCCTTTGCAGTTATTCCCTTTATTTATACAGTGTACATATTTTATTCATTCTCATTAGGCTGTTCAATAACAACCCATTATCTTTCAACAGATTCATAGCAGATAAAACATTCATATTATTGCCCCTATTTTTATTTCTGTCTTATGATATGCTCCCTCTCACTTTCACACTCATTCTTCTTCACAACAGCATATCATTAGGCCTTGCCTTCAGCTATTGTTAACAATGAACTGATAAAATGCAGTAGGTTGCTACAGAAAGTAGAGCTGATCCCAAGTCTTTTTTCCTCTCTGCCCTATCTGTGTTGGACCAATAGTGGCGCAGAGCTATCAGCTCAAGAAAGCACAAAATGAACTCCAGCTACAATGGAAGAAAGAGACAATAGTGAGCTATAGCTGCGCTCTCCCAGGACACTTTGCACAAAGGAACAATTGCMCACAGCAGTCTCACTAAAACTGAATTTGCAGTGGGTAATATTCAGCATATGCACGGTGCATACAAAGTGRGAGAGCAGTTGCTGATCGCAGTTACTCTGTGCATGAAGATCATCTCTTACTGAAACTGTGTCTCATCTCTGATGAGAGGCAAAGCCTTCTTAACATTATAAGCAGCACTGAGTGTTACAGATTTCAGACCAGGCTGACAAAGACAGGTGTTGAAGCCTGAGTAAAGAAATGAGTTGTCCTATATTCAGTACCGGGAAGCAGTAGCCACATATTGAAAACACTGGAGTAAGTGACTCTCTGAAGATGAAAAGCAGAGCCTGTGGCAGAGAAAAGCACAAGTCCTCTCTGCCTGGATCATCACCTTTGTTCTCCTCTTTTCTTCCCACAGCAGTAAAAAACTTCAGCTCTCCAGTTCTTTAGTCGTATGAAGCCAAAGATGAAAAGAGATCTAGTATGAATAGGAAAAGCTACAAAACTAGGCATGTCAGACTCTCAAGGTGCCTTTTTGGGAAGCTTATGATCTCAGCTGTGTCTGGAATGCCTGTTTTACCTGTGTAGAAAACAAACGTGCTTCCACTGCAGCCCTTCGTTAAGAGAGCCAAGGTGCGTGTCCCTGGGCAGAGCATGGGTGCCCGTGGAGAAATGGATGGCAGGTCTAAGAGACACAGGAGTGTGACATGTAGACACACCAGATGAGGAGGTAGAGATCAGTCATAAGCAGCTCATTGCCACTTTTATTATGGTAAATTGAACAGATCTCTGAAGTCTGAAATATGGAAAACTTAAACCTTAAATCTTACAAAAATATTSTTACTGTGCAGCTCTACTGCAGAGATTATCATGTCCACAGGAACAGGCATCTTTCTAAGTATCAGTGYCCCACATTGTGTGTGTGTGTATTTGTATTTGGATGTATTCAAATACACTGAAATTCACATATATACGCTGCAATATTGTTGATACACAAATATGAACCCATATCTCCCTCTCTATAAGCACATTAGCTMCCCACATACATGTAAAAACAAACCCAAAATCACACATATGTAGATATCCTATCAGATAYGCATAATTGTCATAGCCTTTTTAAAAACAGGTTTGTTCTTATTTATATAGATATCCTCTCTTGCATTTATATTTAAGGCACTGTACTCAACCACATGTTTGTTGGCCGTGGATATTGCTGAGGACACTTGCTATTATTAGCCTGTTCCCTTTTACTTTTCTAAGCATGTTTTTRYTGTRTATTTCTTTAGAAACTTGACTTTGTGCAATAGGAAATAATCAATTCTCATATAAACTACATGASYGCTGTTGAAGTAASTGCTGTGTGGACTAAAATCAGGAYTAGGCTTGTCCAACTACACCAGCAYYTGGGTACCCCAGACCCTCAGCAGAGGCAAAACTGAGTAACTGAGGACAGAATTTGTTCCAAATGCTAGAATGATCACAGCTCAAATCATATTTAGCATGCCTAGTAGGCCAAAAACCCACAAATTCCTGACCTGATGGTATTTATTGTTCTTTTCTCTGTACCTGGGTGCTGTAGCATCCAGACGATGCCATCTTTTCCTGCTTGATTTGCATGGTTCCACCACAGCAGTGGGGTCTTGGGGCTTCACAACTCCAGGAGACACGTTCTTCACCTGCACCAAGTGAGCAAAAGGTGTCTATTTTCCTGCTAGGGTTGCCTGGAATCTGTGTCACAGCTGCATCCTGCTGTGTGTACACCTGATGCAAAGAGAACTGTGATGCAAAGGGGCTCCCAGAAGTGAGGACAGCAGCCCAGCTGTGGAGGCAAGAAGAAGGTGCAGCTCACTAAATTTCCAGCCTGATTCTCTGCCCAGTAAGAACAACTTGTGAAGGAGAGCTGCTGCACACACAATTGAAATCCCTGCAGGAGAGGAAGCTTGACAGATCATTTTCATGTCCTGCTCCCAAAATGGCAATGTCTGCAAATGAGCAGTGATTTGTGCTAAGGGGAAGGAGAGGGGCAGCAGGACTGGACTCCTTCCCATCCCTTCCCACTCCTTCCCAGCCAATTCCTCACATGCTGTCTCCCTGCTCAGCCCAGCAGAGGTGAAATGCCTGGACACACTTGTGCCTGCGAGCTGTCACTTCTCTGCCTGTGAAAGGCACTGAGAAAGCTTCCACTTCCACAAAAGTGCTGTGGGGATGAGCACATTTCGTATTGCATGTACTCAGATATTGCTGCAAAAGAGGCCAGAAAGCAGCCAACACACTCAGCTTTCAGAAATACAACTCCACTTCCAAAGCTGGAAATGTGTAAAGTAGTTAATGTGCTCCCTTTTCTTCCTTTTCTSTCTTTGCAACTTGTTCTTTGTTCTTGTAGTCTACTTGAGTCTAGGAATTTATTATTCCACTGAAACATTTGATTTTTCTTTTTTTTAATTCACATCCTGGCACTTAGCACCTGCTGCAATTAAAGCAYTGGTATTTGGCTCCTGTGAGGTCTACTCTATTATGAAGTTTTATCCATTGATTGTCGACTAATGAACCCATCAATTCATCACAGCACTTCTATTACCCTACTGCTGCTGTGGGATGTTGTATTGCTGAGCTTGAGTAAGAGGACTGACTCTCTTGCTACTGCCCTGACTGTTGTTAAGGATGTAAAAAAGGTAAAGTAATCAGAATTTCAATAGAGTTCGACTTTGTGGCCCTTGTGTGGCATGTCAGTTCCTCCTATAGCAGGACTTCCTCATTCAAAGCAAATCAATTTCAGCAATACTTGCTGTTCAGAAGCAGTGGCTCTTGAATGGGATGGAAAAGGGGAGGAGATCTGATATTTTGCTGGGAAACACTGAGGAGCATAAGAAATGGTCTTTCTTTTTACACTCCTAGAARTTTTCCAGTATGAAGCATTAGCAAAACCTAGATACACTCAAGTTAAAGTAATTAAGAACAGCAAGAAATGGTTTCAACAGCAACAGCAACAGCAGCAATATGTTTTTCTCCCTCTTTGTCAGATTCTTGTAATGCTTTTTTTTTTTKAAAGCCTAGTTTCAGATTATATGTGGCAGATTTATTTATCATTCCACAGATAGTTATCTGGCTTTTTTTAGATTGTCTGGCATTATATTGATTCAGCACAGAAATGCAGAAATGCACAAAAGTAATTGGCAAGAAAATAAACCCAGCACCACAAGAGGAATTGCCTTTAAGGTATCATTTTAGAGTTTGAGAATCAAGAACCAAATAGGATCATTCTGGAAGTCTTGATATCTTCACTGATAAAACATTTTGTTATTGGGCTTGGAGGGTGAACACTAATAAAGGAACATACTCAAAAATAAAATAAACGAGGCTGGTCTCTGTAATTGTGTCAGAGGAATCATGTCTATGTAAGCATGGGAACAGAAGGTCTGCAAACACAAGCAAGAAGAATGGAGATGTCTGGAAAAACAAGATGCCAATAAAGAAAGATGGCTAACAGATAGGAATGAGTACACACTTTTCAAATTGTATTTCTTGCTAAAAGCAGCTAAAAGTCCTTACTACTAGCACATCACCTGAAAAAAAGAAAAAGTTTAAATTTAGGCTACACAAGCCCACAGATAACAAGGTTTATAAATTCCAAAAAGCCAAACCCCTTTCAATCCAGCAACCCTCATCTGAATTTAGCCACCAACTCATTCACTTGTTTTTTAAGCCAGCTGTTACAACACACATAGTACTGTCATTATCCAAGTATCTCTGTTCTAGGATCAAATTGTTTTTCTAAAGCATGTGATCTGATGCCACAGTAGAGACAAGGGATTTCGGCAGTGTGGGCATTCTAACATGTCTGTTTGCTGCACATATCCTGACAGAGGTTCTTCTGGATGAGGGAGACAGAACAYCCAGAGCAGGTGGAAACTTCAACACTTAGCTAGTAAACAGTGGTGTTGCAARTCTTATTAATTAATGTTTGCAGAATGCTCTGAGATTCCCCAGATAGAGCTCATTACAGAAGTGAAAAATATTACAAGTAATCTTTAYTGATGTATTAGTAACACAGAAGGTAGGAATGCAGCCTTGCTATATCTAAAGGCTCGTGACAGGTTTCTCTTTCAGCTTTTCAGGTTGGCTAACAGAAGGAACAGACTGCAAGGTGAATACAAAATTCCACTCCAAGATGCTCTGCCTCAGGAAGGCAGCAAAGCTCGTACACATCAGCAGCAGTTTTTGCTGTTGAAAACCCACAAGGAMATCAGGTGCTTCATCCATTTTCAGGTCCTGAAGTTCTGTGAGCCTTTGGCGTCATTCCWTATGTCTACTTCAGTGTCCACATGGAGATCTCATCATTGCCCTGCTACTGCAACCCACAAAACATGCAAGTAGCTTAATAAATAAGAGGAATGTTTCAGCAGATGAAACGTCTGGATTGGAGTACGACTCCTTTATTGCAGGGTGAGGAAAGGACACTGGAAAGTTCATTGGCACCATGAGCCCTGCTCCAYTGTGAGCATGGCTCACAGGATCACYGACCAGGATTCCCCCACTGGTCTCTTTTGGGGTCATGTTCTGGCCTCTTCAGTGATCCAACATGACAGATCCATGCCAGGAACCACCATCCAGGTACTCTGCCTCTCACCTGGGTCAGCCAGGGACTGAAGCAACAGGGGGAAGAGGACAGGAATGCATCCCACACAGATCCTTTCTCCATCTGAGAGTCCAAGGCATGCTGGAAGAGGTGTTGAGGGCTGGCAGGGTCACGAAATGGTGAAAAGATGGTGGTTTCAGGGATGCATTGCAGAGCGCAGGAGGAAGACAGTGCCTCTGCAGGACGATTTTTTGGCTGCTGCACAACCGGATTCACTGAGAAAGCAAATAGTTTRGCAGTGACTTGGAAATGACTGATCCATGCCAAAACGGTGAAACAGTTGCACTCATTCCTTGGTCCTTCAAAGCTGCTCAGGAGTTTGACACGTTGAGATCCTCCTAGTTTGCTTCTGCCCACTTGTATTGTGGGGATCTCTTTGCCGGGCTGAATCAGAAGCAGCTGATGCCTCCCCAGCTGAGCAGTTGGACCACATGTAGGGACTCCCCAGCCAAGTGAAGCTTCAGCAAGGTTATCCCTCCTTACACTCACACTCACTACTCATAATTCAGAAATAACCAGCTGTTTCAAAAAAAAAAAAAAAAAAAAAAAAAAAAAAAAAAAAAAAAAAAAAAAAAAAAAAAAAAAAAAAAAAGCAAACAGAAAACAAAACAATAAACAAGCAGTGACAAATAAAGTTGTCTCAGACAGGGCATGCAGAAAGGGAGTAGAAGTCCTATGTGAGATCAGGGGCACGGGTAGAGCTGTGCCCTGCCCGGCACAGACCAGGGGAAGGGAAGTACACAGTACAGGCAGGCTCTTTTCATGCTGCTGTTGCAAAGCAGAGCGCTGTRATGGAAGCAGTGGCGGGGTCTTCATGTGGAAGCCCACTCCCAGCACCTGCGAGCGGTGCCGTGTGGGAAGGCTGGGTTATTCCTGCAGGCTGCTTTGCTCGGGATGACATGCAGTGAGAGGACAGCTTGGCACAGCAGTGCTGGGTGGCTGCAGGGGCAGACGCTTTGCGTGTTCGCCTCCACGGGCGCACCTGCGAGCCGCCACTGCTGCCACTGCTGCCACTTTTGCCACTGCTGCCACTGCTGCCACTGCTGCCACTGCTGCCACTGCTGCCACTGCACTCTGTCGCCTTTGTTACCTCATGCCTGCGGCTGTGAGTGAACGGACSCSCCCCSATCCTTCCTGGGATCTGCTCAGATACACTCGTGCAAGTGTAAGGAGGGTTTTGGGAGAGGGCAGGCACGCATGAATGGCGGTGATTCACACTGAATGCAGGACGGACGTGCAGCTCTTTCTGCCGGCTCTCCATCCAGCCTCTTTGCTTCTGTCTGCAGCAGTTGGATTTTCCAGCGAGTGCCTTGCAGCTTCCAGAGAGATCAGTGAGGCTGAGCTGCTGCAGAAGCAGCATGGAAGGTCAATGCACAAACTCCTTTCCCCTCCAGCGAGAGGCAATAGGGAGTAGGTGATTCATAAGCTGAAGTCTGAGGTGATTACAGAGCTCAGGACTTAATTACACAATTCCATTACCCGGTCACATGTCAAGCATCTAACACAGACCTGGCGAAATAAACCATGTGTTCTCAAGAAATCATACCCTCAGTCACTGCCATGGAAGATGGGAATTCAAATCTTCCATTAAGTCCCTCAAGCTGCAGAGTTATGGACACTGAGTGTAAATTGTGAACAGCAGAGAGTGAGTGAGAAATACTCTTCCTTGGATGATCCCTAAAGTCTGTGGGACAGCTTGTGGGAAAGCTGATGTTGTGCTCATGCAACATCCTAGCTTTTTCTACTACCTCAAATCTGCACATCCTTCCTTCTCAGCTTTTACTGYCCCAGATGAGGAACTGTCATGCTGAGGGATAAAATTATTCAATTCCTTTATTCAATCCTTCTTGTTTGCTTCAGAAGCATAGCCCAAAAGGCCTATCTTCTTCCTTATTGCAGCTCCCTTTTGGTCATGTCTGCCTTTAGGAAATGAAACCTCAGGGTGACATCTGTCTTTGCCCTACCTCTTACCCTTCCTCAGCTGCAGTAGGGCTACCACTGCCTTACAGATGCCCAACAAACCCCTACCTGCTCATAGTTGCCAATCTGTTACCTGAAAATATCCCAGAGTAGTTTTTGATTAATTTTCTCCCCATGATTGCACACATGATGGCTTCCCTGCCATCTCTAYGAGGCTCTGCTTTTCCGCTGCGTTTCCATCATCACTAGAACTGAGAGATGCTCTGCCCGCACTGAGCTCCACTCCCACACAGCATTTCCTTTCCCTCACCCTTACTCCCCACCCATGTTTTACACAGGGAGCTGGAGAGGAGCAAACTGCTTTTGGGTTTTGCAGCCAGTTTTTGGGTGGAGCAGTGGGTGAGCTCATTTGGGCTGCACTGCTCATGTCATATGGCCGTTCTTCCATCAGAGAGAGCAGCTGACAGCCTTTAACCTTTGCAGGCTTTTAGAGCCAAACGAAACAATGCCACTTTGAAAACAATGTGCAATTAAACTAATTGTTCTGTTCAAAAATAGTGTTGTAAGATCTACAGAAGTAATTAGAATTGCCACACCACTACTGTTAAGAAGCAATAATGTGTCTCTTACACAGACATTAATTTGATAACTACCTTCATTTACAGAGATCATGTATCAATGTCTTTGAGTCTTGGTTTTGGTTTTTTTTTTGGTTGTTTTTTTTTTTTACCTCCTCAGCACACAAAGAGTCCTACAAATTTGGGGCTACAAACTGCAGAAAGTTGCTTTATGGGGCTTTTTAAGGCCGTAATTCTTTTGGAACAGTGAAGTTTTCCTTGCTCTTTCTGCACCAAAATCTCTCTGTCTCCCTTTCTCTCTGTTTTATATTTACAGGTACCTATACATACATACRTAMATRTATGCAYATGTTCCTGTGTGACATGGACTCTCAGAGACACTTCTAGGCTCCTAAGGATAGAGAACTTCTGTTGCATTCCCTGCCCACCCTTAGCTGCCTCCTTGTAATGGACCAAAAATAGTAGATTTGCAGAATTCACATTTTCCCCTCCCACCTAATTCCTCCAGGTCAGGCATTAAAACCCGGCAAGGTTACGGTTTTTGGAAGATCTTTAATGTGTATTGCAACTCTTGAAAAGTGACCAGCTTTTCTTATATGTAAGGATCAAAGACCAACCTAATATCTTAAAGCTTGTGTAAGCTGCACAAGAAAATGAGGATGGGAATAAATATGATTGAAATAGAGGTGGGCAGAGTGTTAATAGCCAGTTACCTTTCTGCAGATAAAATCAGRAAATGTAGGTGTGCCTTAAAATATTATACCCAGATTATATTGGTCTTGAAAAACTCTCAGGTCAGTGAAATTTCCATAAAATTAAATGAATAAGTGCTGTTCAAGAGTCAAAGATWAACTCATAGCTCTGTTATGTGAGGA
Organism: Malurus melanocephalus; assembly: GCF_030028575.1. Lineage (NCBI taxonomy): Eukaryota > Metazoa > Chordata > Aves > Passeriformes > Maluridae > Malurus > Malurus melanocephalus. The sequence goes on along the minus strand of NW_026623324.1, from coordinate 1,031,204 downwards.
GTATCACTGTTGAGAATGGATGCAGAGAAGAGAGATTGTATGCTGAATGTTGACAAAGAGATTTATTAGCATAATTGTATGGTCCACACCATACCTACATCTCCACTAAAAAAAAAAAAAATTAAAAATTAAATAAACCAGTCTTTAGGTATTGTGACTTTGAATGCAGTGTTTAGTATTTTTGATGCATGAACATCTTTACTCCTTTGGAAAGAGAAGTTCAGGAAAGTGTTGACAGATAACTTCCTGCACCAGACACCTTTATGTTTAAAAAACTTTACCTTCTTTGCTTTTATGCTATGTTATCACACACTGCTAAAGCCAGCTGTGGTATGCTTCTGTGTGCCTATGAACCTTTCTGAAAACATGCACTTACTGGTAAAAAAGAATCTTTATGAAAACTGAAGTTTCTGATCTTTGTGCATAAACTTTTTCAGAAGAGGTATTTTTTTCTAACTCCGAAAATATCTCTCCTGATTTATGCTGGTTTCTTTCTCTCCCTGTATCCATTCCCTCATGGCCTTCTGAAATGGAGCCCCCACTCTTCCTTATAGTGTAACTCCAGGTTTTGCAGCACTAAAATTTTCCTTTGAAAAATGGTAAAAAAATCTCCAGAATCCACACTGTTTCTTCTGCTCTCTCCATCCAAGATCTTGAATTGAGAACATACTTATCTGCAAWCTGTGATCTTGGATTTCTAGCTTGACAGTATTAATGAGCATTGGGAAATATCTGATCACTGAAAATTAAAATTTTCTTTTTTTTTTTTTCCTTAGTTTGATTATGACCTTATAAAGCTGAACCCACCCCAAAGGCTTTGGTCCTCTATGGAGTACAGAAGTGGTAGAGAGGGTGAGGCTTGCACAGAGATGGACCTTGGGGAGTAGGTCATGTTGTTTTTCTGTGCAGAGCTGGATGCAGCTGCAGTTTAAGAAAAACAGCTCAGAAAAGCCCCAGTGGTTTGCACCAGATTCCACCCAAGGTGAGGGAATCCTCCTGAGATTGTCTGGGTTTTCTGTTGTTTGGAACATTTTTCTAACAGTGAATTCCTGACTCACTCATTTTTATATGASCGAAAAGTCTGACTGATGCAGTTTACTAGAGACAAACAACTTGATAATTCAAATCTCGCCAAAGCTGGTAATTAAAAGCAGTTCCTCTGAAGTATTTTTGATACAGCCTGTGAGAAATGAGTTTGTCATTTTCACCCAAACCTTAAACTCTGGCATAACTGAATTAAAGCCAATTTGGAAAACATTCCAGTCAGGAATAAATCTTTACTGGAAGAAAGGGCAGGGATGTGTAATATGTATTATCCAGAGAAAAATACAAAGACTTCRAGAGCCTGCTTTGGTTAGCCCATCAAAATGGAAGCTGAAAGGGGAAGACTTCTTTCTATAYTGGGCAGTGAAGCACCACCAAGGGAAGCCTATGTGTAAAAGAAATAGGTCAACACCTGCTGCTGGTCATAAATTTGGCAAGGAAATAAGAGAGAAGTTGATGACAACTAGAGTAATGGAACAGCTTTATAGGAATGAAAAATCCTAAGTAGTTTCAAGACAGTACCAGGTCTATCTCTGGAAAGTCTGCGATGTGTCTGTCTCTAGCACATGCTGCATTCCCAGTGGAGCTGGTATGATTAGTTGGAAGTCATTCTCATTCTTAATTTGGAAGTAGTCATAGATGAGCACCTCTCACCTTCTCTGAAGTAGAGAGTTACCAGTTATAGAACACGCTGGTGTTTTTTCTAGAGGAAATGAATATCCTCACAAACAGAACTTTTTTCTACTCTGATCACAGATATTTAATCTATTTAATCTATCTACTCTAATTTCAATGGTGGTGAATGAGGGAAATGGATTACAGAAAGGGGCCTGCTTTAAATGTACCATCAAATTAGCATTTCCCGGTACCACCACCATAAAGAGCATGCTGGGCAAGAGGGTCTGTTACTCTGACCTTCCTCAGCACTTTTTCCATTTCTTTGATRTTCTTATTCTCATCTATGAAGGTGAATCCTCAAAATTAGTTTTGCAATCATGTTTGTGGAGCAGCATCAGAAAGTCTGACATCARATTCTCTGGGTTGGGTGCATTGTAAACTGCAGATTTTCCAAACTACTTGCCACACTTCAGCAGAAGAACTCAGACAGGTGTTCATCATCAGAATGAGGGTAAGGAGTCCCAAAAACATACTGGCAAGCAAGCAATTAAGATAGAGGGGAACATGAACTAAATCACAGGTATAAAGTTATGTGCAAAGTAAAGGAGATTTTTGACGATATGAGTATCTTGTACAGGAAAACAGATGCAAGTTTGTTTTCAAAAGGATTAGTCAAAGAACAAAGAATAGTCTAAGGAAATCTGGATGCCCTCTCAGCTCAATTTTTCACAACTCAGTGATTTCTGTGACTGTGGTTTTGAAAGGGTAGCTGATGTCAAGCAAATTAGACTGCAGGGGAGCAGAGGAATATGGATGCCATTCATGCTATTCCCAAGAATAGAAAGCAAAACGCAATCACTCTCAGACCCTGGGGTCTGTGGTTGCCGAGGTTTCTATGCAGATGGGGGCAAACRGATTGAATTCGGTGTGACTGGAACAGAGAAGCAGCACGAGGGACAGAAGGCAAAGAAATGTTTCTGGTAGAACACTGTTAGAAATCCCTGTTATCTTTAGGCAAAGCTGTAAGGTGACAAGTTATGGCACAGTGCAATACACAGACTGAAGCACGTTGTGTCCAGCCAGCACAGTAACTCATCTGACTGTTCCCATGGCCCATGAACACTGAGCCATCGGATGTGAGGGACAGGAGCAACAGGAAGATGCTGCAGTCACTGCTGTGTCCCTGTTCAGGCAGGAACATGTCTGGAAAGGGTGCAGCCCAGTCACGAACTCAGAAGCGTGTTTGTGCCCGCACTCATCTATTCCTCATCAACAGCATGYTGCAAACAATCATAAGAATGCCAGTTGCTTGCCAAGACGCAGAGATTTCTCATGTCTGTCACTTGAGCTGGGCACAGCAGAAACAGCACCAGATTCCAGCTGTGTGCTACACGCAGCTCAGTTTGAGTTTCACATCGTGGCAGCATTTGTCGTGGTGCTGTTCAGATGACCACAGCAAACACACGAGCAGCACCTCCACGTCCTGGGGTGCCTCACCTTGGCGTGCTATCGGGCTGACTGGTGACAAATAGCCTCCCTGTCCCATTGCAACGCGACACCTGAGCACAAGTGCAGGCACTGAAAAACATTAATTGGCACAATGCTGAAGACACACAAGAAGCTGTGATACAATGTATGTTGTCAACCATATGCGTTCTTAGAGTTGATAGGAAAGCCCACAACTACCCCCTCCTGCCGTGCTTTTTGTTTCTTGTTTGTAGCACAGCAACACTTTGCCACACACAAAAAAGGCCACGATTTCACTGCGCTGAGAGATGTGCAAACAGAGAGCAAGAAAAGGTGGCTCCTATCCACAAATACTTCTCATTTAATTGCTTGATGAAATGTCACCATCCATATACAGCCATTTGCTGAGCAATTTATCTGGCATCTCCACAGTGTGCTAGGCAACATGACCATCAGCTTTTGGTGCYTGCAGCACCCAAGAGCTTGCACTGCTAAAGAAAGTATTCAGCCAGCTTCTCTCATGTAAACACTGTTCTCTGCCAACTCTGTGCAGCTCTAGATTATCAAGTTTTTTTAGTATTAAAATTCATATGAATTTTAATATCACATTTTGTATTAACATTTTCATATGATATTGTGTATTAAAATTGATACTTGGCTGAAGTAGCAGCTGCAAATGTTTTATAGAACAAATCCTACAAGTGGTTTTTCCTTTTCCAGCCACTAAAACTGACTCACAAACTCATATTATCTGGCACCCCTGAGGAGGGGTGGAAGTCTCATCTGTGCTGGAAGAGTTGAGCAGTATGGTGTCTGAATTGTGTCCATGCCAGGGCTCCCAACCAGCCTGCTCTGCAGCTCCCAGCCCAACTGCTCATTTTCTTACCCAAAACTTCCACTTGATGGGTTTTTCTTCCTCGTCATCCACAGGGACCTATCGTTCTTTCCCTTCCTTTTCATAGACCAGAAGAGTTTAGGGACTTCAGTTTGGAGTGCCAAAGGTGAGTCAGGGTGTAGARGCACCTGGTGATGTTTCAAGACTTCAGCAGCAGATCCATTCCCAACAGGAGTGATCAGGAGTCATGCCTGCATTCCTGCCTCCAGAGGTAAAAAGGGACCCTGAGAAAAAGCACTCTGTTAGAAGTCATGAGACAATTGACCACTAGCAGAGAAAGGAGGAAGAGGAAGGGCAGAAAGGATCTTGGCATGGCATCCAAGATTAGGGTGGAGCATCATGGTTGAAGAGCCTTGCTCACTTTGCCACAGGTCTCCTCAACATTATTTGTCATTGATCTAGAGCTGCACTGATGAGACAGCAAAAGCTCAAAAAGTGAAGGAGGAGCTGGGCAGGGAGGTGCCCTTTGGAGCAGAAATGCAGGAACAGCAAGAACAGAGGGCAGGTTCCCACTGGAGGCATAGGGCATAAGCACTCTGGAAAAGAAAGGCTGGATGCAAAACACGCATGAATATGTGTTGTGTGAGATCAAGCAGAYGGAAGAGGAAAGCACATCCAGCTGTTGCCACAGGAAAATCCACCAAGGGTGGGATACTTCCTCACCCATCTCCACCCHCCACCACCAGCATGGCTCTGGCAATCCTGGAGTGTTTTTTCCTACTCTGGACAGATTTCTCACTGTATCAAGCACACTGCAGCAAAACCAGCTCAGGCAAATTGATTAGAATGGAACAYACTCAATAGTGTTGTGGCAGAAAACAGGCTCAGCAAGGAGAGGTAATGCTCTGASCTTCGCATGGAGGTCTCCAACCCTCCATACATTCGATGTAGGRCTAGCTCCTGCCACTCTTATTCATACTGAGATATTTTACTGCAGGAACAGTCTCACTGCAGCCAGCCGGTCAGAGGGGCAGCACTTATCCCAAGCACTGCAAAAACCAGCCAGCAAGGATGATATTTGTTGTCAACACAAATGCAAGAGCACCACTCTGAAGTCAATGTTGCTATACTCCTGTGTGTTTCTGTAATGAAGCCAGACTGCTGTTTAAAATACAAACTTACCCTGGAGCTCTTTTAGCTGTTCATCCCTGGAATATGAATATGGACATTTCCTGGACAGTGTAGCCCAGCGGCAGCAGCAAGGGCAGGCAACTGTACTTGATGAAGCAGTGAAATAGCTGAATCAAACATATTCAAATCTCTGTAATAAAAATGTTCCATCTCATCTTTTTCCCATGCTGAAAGCGATGCAATTATCTTTTTTAATAGTTTTCCATATCTTCAATAAAAATAATCATTAAAAAAATTTAGCAAACCTAGAGAACTGCTTTGGAAAACACCTTAATTGATATCAGAAATCAATTTTCATTGTTCATGATCAAAACTGATATGAAGGAATTATCTCCTGTGGTCAGTTAGGGACTGGCAGGTTTTCTTATTACTTTTTCCTTTTAAAAAGGTAGMGCTCTGAGCTTGAATTCAGTGCAGTACTCCAGATAATTGTTGGATCGGATAGCCATTCCATCTAATAAACATGCAGAAATTGTAATTGATATTTTATAATTAAAGTCCAAACTAAGAAGGAGTAGTAATAATTAGTGGGGAAATTACATAATAAGAAAAGAAATTACATTATAGCCGAGAGATTTCCTTTAGGCAAAGGAAACATATTACCCTCAAGACTTCTTAAAGCAAAACCAGTTTTTTGCTTTTTTGAGAATGGTTTTTGTGTTGTTGTTTTTGGTTTTGGTTTGTTTTTTTTTTTTATTTCTTTTGAAGCACACTTCAGATTCCAGAAGCCACAAAATGCATTGGGATGATGCATTTGTCTGAGGAAGAGTTCACAGTCTCATTTGTAGTGTCTTATTCCCAAATGTCCCAAGTAGGAGTGAGTCATTCTCACTGCTAAGTGTTGTGCAAATACAAAGCAGGAGAGAACATCTGTCCTTCTGGGCTTCCCAGACAACCTGATATCTCAAGACACAGAGCAGGCTGTGAGTGCTAATAAAAGCTTTTCATCTTCTACCTCTAAAGATTTTACTTTCCACATCTTGCTTCATTAAGAAACTCTGGCAAACATCCAGACAGAGGAGGTGACTGGGGAGGATCTGTAGCAGGGACTGTAATGCCTGGCCTGGCACAGGGCAGAACAGCACTCTCAAACCCATGGATGCCTGGGCAGATATATTCCAGGCTTGGGCATGCTGATGTCCCCACAGGTCATCTTACACATCTGGAATTCTTGAAAACCTATTTTCTGCAAAGGTGTCCATGGACCATGAGAAAACATGTCAAACTGTTTTCACCACCAGCTCTTGCCATCCTTCTACTATGGGAATGAGTTCCAGGGAGCAGATACTACTCACTTCCATCCCCTGTCTGAGTCTTCCTTACCACAGAATGGGTTCAGGGAGAGATCCAAAAAGGCTTACACAGGCAGCGATGTATTGCCTTGGGAAAATGTCAATTCCACTTTGCAGGGCTCCTCAGACACTTGCTGGTGCCATTTACTTGTGTTTACTCCCTGTTATGTGGTACAGCAAATGGAAAACATGGCTTAAAAGCTCCCTCAAGAACACTTCTCAGCAATGGCCTCCCCTCATTCTTCTATTCTTTTTTTTTATTTAATTTAAGGCATGCAGAGTATTAACAAAGAAATTAAAAGTTGAGAAGAATGTAGCATAAGGAAACTATTTTATTAAAGCATTAGAAAATTGCTTCTTAGCTCTGACATTTTGAAGGCTGTTTTTTTCATCTTTCTCCTTTACCTCACAGCCTGCAACTCTCCTTAAGAAGCTCTTTCTTTCCATTACTGGAGATTCAAGGTCCAAATAAATTTTCTTCTGTTGATTGAGGAAATTCTATGCTTTCCCGACACTCATGACTTTGGGTTCACCACCAATCCAATGCAAATCCAATCCACTTCACCATTTGCTTCCCCTAATTTATCAAAGTTTGCCATTTTGAAATAATAACAGTAATGTATTTAGAAATCTACTTGGAGGCTTTTTTTTTTAGCCTATCCACTTACAGAGACTGATTAAATGTAATCAAATTATGAGCAACATTACCAGCTAATGTAGCAATAATTTTCGCATTATCTAGRAACAATATAGGATTATAAGTCACAYACAGTCTAACTGTRAAAAATGTGGTCAACTTGCTACACTATACTAGACCACAGAAGTGTCTGACAGTATTTCTCCCTAGTAATACTGCAATCGCTGTACATTTCTAAAGGTAAGAAATTGTCAGAGACATAGTAACATTCTGCTAAAATCTTCTCAGCTGTCCTTCTCTGAACTGAGTTTGACTTAAACAGACTCCTTTCCTCCTATATTTTCTCTTCCTATTCCTTTCAATCATATTTCTTGCATTTTTACAGCACTCCTCCRTGACATTTTTCTTCATTTCTGCTGCTCCTCATCAGTGCATACTTTTCAATATCTGTGTTACAATTTGGATGACAAGTKGGGCATATCTCTATTATCTTAACACTTTCTAATTTCATATTCTACACTTCTGAGCCTTTCTGTTAGTTCCTGGGTGTTCTGCCTACCAGTGCTGTTCTCTCTCTTAATTCAGACTACAGATTTCCTATTTCTTTAGACAAAGATTCCCCAGTARCATACACCCACTTCTAATTTCTGTATTTCCCAGGTTATTTCTCCTCTGCTCCCCCTTCTGATATGTGCCTGCAGGTCACACTGATCTCCWATTAGTTTTGAATTCAAGTAGACATGTGAGTAGTCAAAATCTGCCCCTTCAATGGCCACACAGGCATGTACAGATAATAAAGGTGGGATTTCCCAACCATGTTCACAAGCAGGCACCTGCCTATGGTCTATTGTTACAGCAGTGCCAATTAAGTCAAAACAACCACCAGAGTTTGRGGAATGACTCAGTTCATCCTAAAATAGCCATCTCAACATTTAGATGATTCAGTACAGACATCCATCATAATTTTAGATGTTCTGAACACACCCCACATAGCACCTRGTGGCGGACCCAGAAGGCTGTGCATCCCCCAAAGTTCCTGTCCCTCATGTGCCTCAATGTCTTGTACACATCTGAACTGGATCCCAACATTTATGGAGCAGAATTGTGTCCTTAGTGGTGGTCAGGCGAGTCACCTGCTGCCATCACTGCCTGAGAGTGCTAGGGCTCAGCTGTCCACACTTTGCAACCTGTTCCATTTTAGGCATTTCTGTTTGACTCACGTTTACAAGAAATTCTGCAGGTCATGTCCCAGATCTGGAGGTCTGAGATGCCTTTCAGTCACCCAGATGTTTATGTTCAGCCTCTGACCCCAGTGTGGTGACTCTGCTCACCAGAGAGGTCTGTCCCATGCTCCTGTGTCAGCAGAGGCATCCACTGCACCTCCTCACTTCAGTCCACTGGGCCACTCACCCCAGGCCCCTCGGCAGCCACAGTTGGTCACCCCAATCAACTGGCACAAGTGGATCAACCATATAACACAGATTGACTGTGTACCAACACCTCTGCGCAAAGGAGCGTCTCAGACTTCAGATACTTCAAATATTCTACACTGAAAACAGAAAGATAATTTAATATGGAAATGGTGACTAAGAATGTTCTTGGGCCAGAGCTGAAATGTATCAAGAAAGTTTTACAGGTATATGCTTATTATTATGGATGCTTATCTGACTTCTTTTCATTTCTGAWTCAAAAATAATACAATCATCTAATTAGGGAGAAGAAGTAATGCTASGTGACCATGGCACACTGAAAATAGTAAGTAATTTGTGGTCAATAAAGCATTCAACAAACGCTTTTCACTGAAACAATTTGTAAACCATCAAGAATATTTGCAAATAATGGCAGGTTTTTAGATGTAAGTTCTGTACTGAAGTATTGAGGACAGATCTGACTTTGTCTCATAACACATTCACAGTGAATAATCTCACTGCCTCTTCTGACTGAACACCTTTGCATGGTCAACAAGGACAGACAAAAGAGAAGAGCGAAGGARCTGCATATACCAGTTAAGAAAAAAAAAATGTTAAGATGATGAGTTTTCCTTGAAAATATGAAGCAAATGTTCAAAGATGCCCAGTGTCAGTAAGGGAGAAAATACAAGTATGYGCATTGATTGCAACTTCATAGTTTAAGAGGCTGAACCAGAAATGAAACTATATTTCTGRTGCCAGGAAAAAGACAAACCCCATTCTGTTAACACTTGCATCAGCAGGTTAGAAATTTTATGACTAGAAACTGTGCTTTTGTCTTTGAAATACTCAGGTACTGAGGTCACTGTAACATGTGACTGACAGCAGGWTAAATTCCTCTGTCAAATTTTAATCTGATTTAAATTGATATTTGAGTGACCAGGTACCTAAATCCCTATTTTTAAAAATGCCCTTAAACCTTTAATCCTTCCCTCAATTACAGCATTTTAACTGGCTTCAGAGTGGTTATTTTGGATTTACATTAGCACAAGTGATATTAGAATCAGAGCCAGAGGCAGTTCACATTCCATGCAGTTCTCGACAAGAGAAAGGAAAGGGTTGAAGCACACTGTACAGTGAAATAACTTGGATTTTCATCTTACATATCTTAAATTATAAGTTATTTTAAATGTATATCACTTTGTGTTTGTTCACCTAACTAAATGAAAGTATTAGTTGCTGTCCAGAGCAAATTATTTATTTTTTACTCTTATTTAAAAAAAATCCCAGCAGCAACAGCAAATAAAAACCACCAAAACAAGCTTTAATTACTTGATAGCTTGATCTAAGGTGTCTCTTTATGTTATTTACAGATATTACTGCCTGGTACTTTAAAAGGAGAAGAAACACATTGAAAGTAGGCATGAAAGGTGAACATAATGGTTTGTGTAGAGGTCATAGGACAAAGAAATTGTAAGGTTATGAAGAATGTCATGGTATATGGAGGGCTCTCAYGGGAATTAATCAAGAAAAGAGAGTCTGTAAAATGCCATGGAATCTTTCTTCCCAGTTCATGGYGGGATCAATTATTTCTCTGTGCTCTCTGCTAGGTGTTTCTCTTATCTGTTCTTCAAAACCTTTTCCATGTCAAGTATTCTAGAGGTGCTTTCTCTTTTACAGTATATTTCTGTTTGCCTGTGACATTTTTCCTTTGAGATTTTCCAATCTCAGCATAGCATTCACTTAAATGTTTAGTTAGCAGTACACTTAGCACTTTAAATACTGGCTGAGCCATCTGTCTCCAGAGAACTATAAAACTGAAATAAACCCTATTACCTGTTTTCCATCTCAATTAATCTGAATTAAGTGGCTTAACTCAGGATTGGAAAACTGCCTAGGTTACTGAGATCATGTTTCCTAGATTATCYACCACAAAAATCCAAGGTTTCTCCAAGGCTTTCCACACAGTTTCCCACAGGCTCCTCACAGAGAAACTGATGCATTAGGGTGGAGACCAAGGGGTCTGTGCAGTGAGTGAGCACTGACTGCCCAAACACACCCASAGGGTGGTGGGAAATGCTTTTCAAACTGGCAGATGTCACAAGTGGGGTCCCCAGGGGCTGACAGCTGTCCCAGTGCTGTTTAATATCTTCATGARTGACCTGGGTRATGGGATCAAGYTGCCCTGATGGAATTTGCCAATGATCCCAAACTGAGTGRGGACCTGAACACTTGGGAAGGGAGAGCCACCCTGCAGGAACACTGGGAAAGGCTGTATGGAATTCAACAAGTGTGATGTCTTGCACATGGGAAAATAGAATCCAGGAGTGCAGCACAGGCTGAGATCTGCCTGGCTRGGGAGCAGCTCTCTGGAAAGGGACCTGGGGTCTCAGTGCACAGCAAGCTCAGTATGAGCATGTGCTGCTGTGGCACAGAAAGCCAACATTGGTGCTGGTTACCAACAGCAGCGATAAAGAAACCTTTATCCCACTCTATTCAGTGCTTTTCAGGCCACACCTGGAATAATGTGYTCAGTTTTGGTCCCTGCTATGCAGAAAAGATGTGCACAGACTGGAGAAGGTCCAGGGAAGGGCTGCAACAATGATCAAAGGACTGGGAAGCTTTTCATGGAAGGAAATTATGAGAAAACTATGTTTCTTCATCCTTGGGGCTTAGGGGAGACGTATCAGTGTATTAAATAGTGCTCTTGTAYTTAAAGGGTGGCTACAGAGAAGTTGGATACTCCCTTTTTCCAAGGAGTCACATGGAAAATACAAAGGATAATGGCTACAACTTATTCCTGGGGAGATTCTGACTGGACACGAGGAAAATTGTTCACAACAAGAAAAATCGAGTATTGGAACAACCTCCTTAGGGAAGTGGTGGATTCCCCAACATTGGACACTGTTAATATTTCTCTGGACACGGTGCTGGCCCATCTTGTCTAGATTGTGCATCTGCRAAGAAAGGTTGGACCAGGTGTCCCTTGAGGTCCTTCTTGTTATGGTATTCTATAATTCCATGATTCTATGAAAGTCATCCTGTAAGTTGATCCAGTTATTTCACAAGTGAGGCCCACTCTTGCACTATAAAGGATTGGAGTCTCATACCTCCCAGCTCTCAGAATCAGGGCTCTAAACAAGTCCACACTCAACTGAAAGTGACCCAACCCCCATGAAACYTGAGGCAGCAGGGTGGCTGCCATCCGTGCACTATATGGGAGGATTGTTTCCCCATGAAACTTTAGACAGAGTGCACCCATCAAACACTTGTGCATCGTGACATACAAAACACCTCAGGAACCCTGCCAGGCCTCCCACACTGCCACAGAGTGTGCAGGTCTCCCAGGGTCTCTYCTGTGCCATGTCTCTCTGGTCAAGAAAGGTGTCTCAGGTATCCCAGGACATTGGAAGGACTCCAGAAATCTTTGTTTCAGTGCCAGCATCACTCCTTAAACGTTTAGATGCCTAAGCATTGTTGAGTATCCAGAATCCCAGTTCAATCGAGTCTCCAGTTAGTCCTTGATGGCTCGAGGCTGCCCKAGCATGGTGGGGCAGTGGGGCTGTGTTCTCTGAGGAAGCCAAGGGCACTCTCAATAGACACCAGTCTACCACTGTCAGCAAAATGTAATGAGTTTGCACTGTATCATTTTTTCCAGATGCTAAGTTTGCTGCTTTCGTTTCTTTCTGATATTGTGGCAGTCCCTTTCCTTTGATGCTGGCCAAAACTTGTAAATGGCCATTATCTTAGATTGAAACCACCTTCCTGTGTTGACTGGCAGCATGTCTCTGCCAAGCCTTTGGATGGTGCGCAGCAGAGCAGGCAGAGCTGAGACTCTACATGTAAATATGACCATGGCATTTTTAAAGTGTCAGCCTCTGAACTCAGCAGAAGAATTGAGCCTCTCTGTGCTCCCCAACTCCCTGATTTCATTGGGGTTTGGGTCAGCCACCAATATTGCAGCTCCTGYTTGGTCTTCATGCCCATTACCAGGCAGGAAGACCTGACAGCTTTGCATCTATTTTATGCTTGCTTCCTGTATTTTTGTGCAGTTCCTTGCCTTCCTTTTATCACAACTAGTATTTGTCGAAGCAACACATGTTCTGGGAAGAATCACATCTTAAATTACTGTTTCCTTGAGGCAGAGAAACAATCTGGAAAGACATTAAATGACTAAGAAGGAACACTTAACAAAAATTATTGATTGTATCAGTCTCAGTCTCTTGACTCACCAACATGTTTCTCTGGGGTTTATGCTTGTAGAAATATGTTGAGTTTGACAGAGGTATTTTGTAAAATAAGAGTAATGCAGTGATGAATGAGGCCCTTGACTTAACAGCTATTAAGTCTAAATCCCACTGTTCAGGATTTAGCATTTTGTGTATGTCTTGCAAAATGGAAAATTTGGAATCATGATGATGTTCAAGGAGTAGTCTTTGCTTTCCCTATTAACTGGCTGTGCCAGGGCACTGGCAGCTGTCCCAGAGACACCAACAAAATAGAGTACATATAACATCTATCATAAAGTTTGCCTGGAAAAAATAATAAGGTCATGACTATTTCCCTGTTTCTCATCYGTATGTTTTGTATTTCTTTTCTCAATATTGTGCTGTTCCTTGTTTTCTGTAGTGATATTTTTGCTAGAAGTAGAAAAGGGTAATTTAGGAAGCTATTAAAAGGATTTCAGAACATCTAGCTGAGAAAGGAAAGTATCCTGAAAAGACCCAGGGAACCAGACAAAATGTCCTTCATTCACACATTTTGTGTCAAATAAGCTAAGCATCGATGAAATATAATGGACATTTTGATTTGAAAATCTGGGAATATTTATGCTCCAGAAAAGAGAAAATGCCTTAGTTTAGGGGTGACAAAAGGAACTGGTTCAGATTGAATCTTCCCATCTTCTCAATGACCTTCAGCTTTCTCTTTACTGTACTGCTTAAGGTAATGAAAATGCCAAAGAAAAAAAAAAAAGGTAATTCCTATGCTCCTAGGAACTTAGTTTGTTGCTTGATTGAAATGCATTTCCTTAAGTTCATTGAGTTGCTTCCAGGAAAGACATCTCAGCTACCTGTTTGTGCAGGACAGTCACTCAGCTAAGCCTGAAACTCAGTGGTTCATGAAGGCAGCCCGTGTCTAGCCTACCAGATATTGGGGATCCTTTTTTGGGACAYATAGCTGTCCCTACATGTGGTACAGGGCTGATACCTGCTATCAGCTTCCTATAAAGTAGCTATTGCCTTTGAAACTCTCTGATCTGCATATCACATAAAGGAAATTATCTTTTCTTCACAAGTGGATAAGTTTCTGCCTTATTTCTACTGGGAACAGAATGTTTCTTCCATTAACCAAGAAAAAATTGTACAATATGAACACTACATAGATGCAATATGCCTTAAGTATGTACACCTCACATGTAAACCTTGCCCTGAAGTTTTTGCTGTTTCCACCATGAAGAGTATGTTCCATGGGCAAGAAGTAAGACAAATTTTGCATCTAATTTGGACATATTTTCCTACACATTTCATTCATAAGCACCAGGCAAAAGGAAAACTGACAACTTCACARTATTGGCCTGATGTACCTCCTTTCTCTGTGTTTGCTATTTGTATACACCCTCTGTTGTCATGTGAGCTGTAGCTGTTGATGATGATCTGAATCGTTATCTTTTAAACACAGCATGAAACTAATTACTGTCACCCATATCTYTAGGCACCTTGGCTGCAGCCCTGATTATTCTTAACTCTAGATCAAGAAAACCCACTGACCCCTAATTTTATAAATTCTTCATGGACAGATTTTATCTGCACTGTCTGTACTTYAAACACATCTTTTAGACAAGGAAATACAGTCAAGGACAGTTCTTTGACCTAAGCACTGGCCTCCATTTCCAACTTTCCCAAAATTCTTTGTAAACAAAACTGCATAGGAAATTTGTCCTTGAACAGCTATATCAGAAGAGAGACCTCAAAAAATTACCTGAGAATGAATCAGGTGTTAGTTAAGAAAGGGTCCTCTGTCTCTTTGTTGGAAATTCATTTTTTACTGCAAGATTAAGGCTTCAAACCTTCCTTTTTTTGGTACTTTAACTTATTATTTATTTGTTGTCCTAAGTCCTTTAAACCCTGTCTATTTAAATCTGAGTTATTAAGATCTTCTGAAGAACAGGAGAAGTACCAGAAGGTGGTTCAAAGGGTAAACAGTGCAACTTTTTTGAAAGGAGTAGAGCTAAGATGATCGCAGGGGTGATGCAGCTGGCAGTTCAGCTACAGCAATAACTA
>NW_026623324.1:987211-1016108 GCF_030028575.1 Malurus melanocephalus | reverse complement strand
AAAGAAAAGAAAAGAAAAGAAAAGAAAAGAAAAGAAAAGAAAAGAAAAGAAAAGAAAAGAAAAGAAAAGAAAAGAAAAGAAAAGAAAAGAAAAGAGCATCGACAAGACAAACCAACTCCATAACAACAACAAAATAAAAAACATAAACAGGAACAACAAAACCTAAAAAAACACCAAAAAAACACACACACAAAAAAAAAAGGGAGGGAGCGAAATAGGGAATAATAGGTGTGTAACTGGCATAGATCTTTCCAGGGGAAATTGTGTTAAACTCATTTAATTTCCTGCTGAAATAGAGGTTCAGGCTTTGCAGATAAAAGCACAGCATTCTTGCTTACGTCTCAGCTTAGAAAAGCTTTTGCAATATCTTACACTGATCCTCATAAGGAAACTGGGGAAAAATGGTATAGGATGAGTAAAAAATAAGATTGGGAAACCTTCTATTGAGCCAGAAATGAATGAGCAATTCAATGAAGGTAGRGAAAGTTTACCAACAAACTTTATGGGGCTCCCTCCTCCTTTTATTTTCTCTTCTTTATTTTATTTTTCCTTCTATTTCCTCCATCCCATCTTACAGGGGTTGATGACAGCTTCAGTTTTCTTCCAGCTCAGTGACAGTATAGCAGCCCAGAGGTGCTGAAGATAACTATTACTTTCAAGAGCTGAAGGAAGTGAGAGAGATTTGAGTGCAAGTCCTGGTTACATCTGACAGGTGTTGTCACCCTGAGGGGATTAGCAAAAAACATTTAATTTTCACTTACCAACATCAGCCTTACCCTGCAGRGAAACATGTGAGCCCACCTCAAAACCCACTGTTTAATTGCTTTGCATTTTCCACTCAGTGTCACCTTTCACCTCCAGTCTCTGAGGGTGCTCCTGCCTCACACATGCATTCAGAGTCCCAAATGTGATGTACAGCAGCAAAGTACAATGCCAGGGTGACCTCTCTTCTGGTGAGAAGGGGTCTTGGGAATCTCTGGCTTCCTTCCTCCCAGCTACAGCAATCTCCACTGCTCTTTGCACCCCAGCAGAGACACCTACCCTGTGCRTGGGCAATGTCTGTTTGGAGGAGCACAGCACTGCCACCCCTCTGTACACCATGGGTCACCCAAGAACCCCTTGCCACTTCCCCTCCACCACAGCCTAAGAGGATGGGACTGGAGGGCATGCCCTGCTCTTCTGCATGCCAGGAAGGAGGGGAGGATTGGCCGATCTGAAAGCGTTTTCTTTTTTTTTACAAATKTTCTACTTTGGAAATTGATTTGGTCTCCTCTGGCACAGTCACCAGAACCACAGCAGAACAGGAACAACTGGCAGAAATGACAAACAGAGCCACCACGCTTCACGTGTTTGCAACAATGGCTTCTACAGGACCCTAGGAAGCTGCAGTACCACCCAGACATGAGCTGACATACATGTTACTCCATAGGGTACTGCTTGCATTTTTTTCTGACAAGTATTTATCATTCCCATTCTCTCGAGTCTCAGCACAGGAAACTTGGCATAACATTTCAAAGGATATTCAGGAACAAATTTGTTTCTTATTCTCTGGAGGAAGCATGAGCCACCTAGCCAAAATGCACTTTATACCAGGCTGTAAAAAATAATAAAAAACTCCCAAACCAAAACAAAAAAACAATGGCACAACACTTGACAAAACATATTTAAATCTGGATTTGTTTTGCATCTCTTATATTTCCTAGGGATAAAATGATGCTCTTAATGCCCTGGGTGCAGATGGCTCCAGAGTGTGTGAGTCCCAGAGACAATCAAGGAACAAACTTTGTGGCATGAACATGTCGAGTCCAAGGAGCCTCCAGAATAAGTGAGCCCAGGGACAGTCTAGAGTAAGTGGCCAGGTCACAGGTCTGATTCATTGATTTGTTATAGGTCAAAGAGAAGCCAATTGTGTGACACTGTGCAGGATGTATCATCATTACCWTTATTCATGTTTAGTGTGCCAGTGTCTAAAGACCAGCCATGGATGAATCCTTGTACAAGATTAGCTGATTGCCCCCAAATCAYTGAAGTTACACTTCAATAGGCAGATAAAGGGTTGTGGGGAAAACATCTCACACACACAACATTCATGCACAGTGATCTCAGAGTGGTTTATGTTAGTTGTCTTCCTGTATTTAKGTTAAGTAAGCATCAGTGTGATAAATGGAAAAGTGAATGCCGAATGGATGAGGAAGAGCAGATGAGACAATAACAAAAGGAAAAAAAAAATGCACATTTTAAAGAACTGAATTTCTCTTCAACTTCAAGACCTTATTTTCACCAAGCCTAGAATCCAGTTCACGTTTCCACACACATTCTCCAGCCACAGCCCAATCCACCTGAGCAGGGCTTGAGGAAAATGCTGCATGAGACTTACAGGTTGTCTGTCAGTTTGCAGGTTTATAAGTTGTTCTGCCTGTTTGAATCTTCTATCCAGACATGGGAACACAGCTCCCAGTTTGATTTCTATTACTGGCAAGTATCCATCTGCCAGTCSCATCTGTTGTGCTTAGCCTGCCTGACACATGCAGCAGACCCAGTCCTGAGGGCAAGCTGACAAGGGGCTGGTGCACATTGCATTTCTTATCAGTGACTGAAATGTATATACCAGCATTTTCTGAGGATGGAAATACAAGARTACCCAAATGTCAGGAAGAGGTTTGACATCAATACTTGTAAAAGTCARTGCTCCACAGACAAGATAGCAACCCCTTTTGGACCTTATTTTGTAATTCTACTCTTAATCCTGACTGATAAACAGGTTTCCTATCATCATGTTTAGGAGCTGTTGTATCTCCAAACTCTCTTTTCTGCCATCTGGRAATGTTCAGTGAGTCTCCTCCTTTCTACTTTATGGGTGCAAGTGACATGAGAGAAATACACAGGCATATTCATKACTTAGAGTTTCACCAGTTTTCAGYTTCTATCTTCTTGGACAATTAATCTTCTTATGACCCTTCCTTTCACATCAGCTACTAATACCATTTATATGGTGATTTGTTCATGTTGAAGGTTTATTTCTGATCTTTAGATTGTTTGTGAAGAGGTGTCATGCTGCCTTTAACCATTGCAYAAAAACTGTGTCTTGGAGTGCAGCAAGCGATCTGGAGAAGTCACCACAGCTGGTGAAAGCACTTCTACTGAACCCTKAGACCTGAGACATTTAAATCTTGAAGTACTATAAAGGCAGTGTTAGAAAGTCTRAAAAAACAATCTTTAATAGACCAACAGGCAGAAAAATTACATCTTTCTTCAACTGAGTTCTAAAAAAGATACCAAAAGTATATTGCGGCCGAAACTGAATGGGTGAGACAATAACCAGATATAATATCCAGTGATATGGTACTAACTGGATAAAGGTAACATTTATCTTTAACTTGTTGTAACATTTTTATGTACTAAATGTATGGATATTCATCCAATAAAAACAATGTAAAGTAGGTGTGTGACAGAAGATTGTGACAAAGGAGAGCACATTATGCAATGTAGAGAAGATGAAACTTATACATATGTATATGTATGCACACACATAAAGGAAAGGSTACTTTGAACATGCGTTGCTGGACATCCAGGCCCCACCTCGTGCTGTTTGATCACTGGCACAAAGCACACCTGCAGCTTTTCTGCATKGTGTGCTGGTATGGAAACCTCCCCAATGAACCTGGTGTGTAGATGAACTGTGCAGTTTGTGGTAGCCAGGTCCTACGCTAAGGTTAAGGTCTGCAACAGCTGACTGGGACACGGATGGAATATTTCCAGCACAGAGTGCTGACAAAGGGGAACCCTGTGCTGCCATCAGGTTCCCAATCCTAATGCTCTGTAAAAGGCTTCCTAGAGCCCAAACATTGTCAGACCTTTGAGCCAAAGCCTTTCAAGGATCCCCAGGTTTTGTTTCCACCCTCCTAACTGCGTGCATGRTCTGTTCTATAGATGCATCTTCTATGTTGCTTGCCCTCACCAGCAGACTCTGACACTCTCTCATCAAACCCACTGCAAACTGGTTTCCACACTGCACCAGCCCAGCAGAGCAGCAGACCTCCCCACAGCTTTTAACAAGGCTGTAGTTAAATGACACCAAATAGCCATGTGAAAGGCTTTTCCTCCCATACTCACTGTAATGAAGTCTCTTTTAAAGTACTGAGCTACCTTAAAGACACCAGTCTGGTTAAAGTAGCATGTATAAAAATCAATCAGTTTTCCCAGTAAGGTTTTGGTATCTGACAGCAGCTGTCAACAGCACAGTTCCCCTCTGTGGTTGACTAGCAGGGCAGTATCCCTGGATTCCACACAAAATTTCCACCACTCATTGTATTAATCAGTTTTCTGCAGGTCATGGCTCCTTCCACACCTCCTCACTTGTCGCACAGGCAGACATATGGCTCTTGCTCATTATTGCTTTGTGTCTTCCAAATTCATGCACAGATCCCATTGCCACACCACTTGCAAGCTGTTGTTTATTAAAGCAGTGGGACACAGGTGCTTCTTCTGCCTTTGTGCCAGCAAAGGCAAGGAGACCATGCAGAGATGGAGCCCATCTCATGCTCCACTGCATTTTTGCTCATGAGCTCTTTGGGGTTTGTATGGCCTCCATGGACAAACAAGCTTGCTGACTAGAGGAAAAAAAAATCCCCCTTCTTGTGAGTGCGTTCTGCAAGGTAATCAGAGGAGCATTAAAAACATCCTGTAGCTCTGCATCTGTGTGGAGATTGGCTGGTAGACAATCACAGAGGATGTCTTTTTGCAGAAGAAGTACTGTCACAGTACCATGTCTTCTCAAGGTACTGTGCACCTAGAAAGGTCTGGCAAATGAGTAATAACCAAAGAAAAACAAGATATCCACAGAAGCACCTGTGTGACTGTCACCTCCACCCTATGCAGGTCACTGGATTCAGTGAGTTTTCAGTGTTAGAGCTCTTCTTTTCTTTGCCAGGGGGAAATCTCTTTGCTGAGGGAAATATGTGGCAGTAGCTCAGTATGACATCTGAGAGATTTAATGTGCTTTGCCTTTCTCATGGACTCCCTAAAGCCCAAACCAGTGATTGCCTTGAGAAAACCATCAGAATCTGCAGTGCTGTGTCAAAAATGCCAATTAAACAGTGTAGTCAGAAGGAAGAGAGAACATCTTGGGGAAAAGGATTGTTGAGAATGATGCAACATGAAATGGATAACCTTGCTGACAGACTTGAGCAGTTCCAGCCCAAATGTCACAATTTATCCACTCTCAACAGGATATGCTACAGGGAAGGAAATCCAGCTCTAATGGCTGATAGATATTTTCTATGGTTTCACAAGGTATTTTGCCTCTGTTGRTCTGGTTTTTATACAATAGCTTGTCTAATGAAGTAGTTCTGTAGTCCTTTCTAACAGTTTTGAAGTACAGCATGTATTGATTATCTCAGCTGAATGGATCTGAGTTCATTTATAAGTTGCTTTGTTTTGCCTTTTTTCCCACTTCTTTGTTCCTCCCTTCTCTGTCTAAAGCACACAAATTGTTTGTAGAGAGAAAAACATATAAACATTGTGATTCAGTACAATAAAGAACAGCTTGTTAAAAATGTGCTTTTGGTGTATGTGGAACACAAGCCTTTCTTCTTTCTATCACGCTTTGGTACATAACGAATTAGCTGAGGTTGCTCTGGGAGTTCCATTTTAAAACCCTCTTTTCTTCTTCCTGTAAAAGCCTGAAAAAGTCTTCTCTTCAGCTGAAATTATGTGTGTTTTCCTTTAAGCCAAAGACAATGTTTTAAAAAGTTTGATTCTAACTCATATACCTTTTGGTTTCACGGAATTTATTAAACTTATCAGAAACAAATCTTTCTGAAATTATTAGCTGTGGCAAGGAAAATCTCTTTATTATTTTTTCCCCTTTCTTCTTTTTATCCAGCTCAAAGGAAGACAATGAGAGCTTTTCTATCTTTCCACTGAAACAGAATCAAATCCCATCCCTTCAGCTGAAAAATTGCATGTGGCTCATTCTTATGAGCCAGGCCAACCTGTAGTTGCCATTAAAGTTGGCTTTAACTCATGAAGAGTTGAAGTGACTCAACATCTGTTTAATACACATGCAGTCATAAATATTCACTGAGGATCAACTACATATCTGGAGCTGCACACTGGCATAAATACATCCAGYGAATGTTAATTATGAGGCAGTGCTTCATTCTGGAGATATATCACTGCATAAACTTCCTTAAAAGAGTACAACTCTCTTAGCATGGAGACTGATGTGTTTGAGCCYGCTCCTACAGCTTCACTTGCCCAGGCAAGCTGCAGGGGCAAGAACACTTTGAATAAAAAATTCAAAGCTGACATGCTTTGAATAACAAATAAATAATGTCATGCAGGTAGGGATGCAGTTCAGGAATGGTTTGCATGAAGGGGAGAGGCGCAGCACTGAGGCCCAGGGCACATCTTGGAGYTGGGAAGGGACATGGCCCCGGAACCTCCACCAGCCCTTGTGTCTCCCATCTCCCCGYGGCCCAGGTGCTCTTGCCTCCCTGGCAGCAGGAGGAAGGTGTTTGCCTTGAGCCACGGGGACAGGGTGTGGAGAGTGAGGGTGGATGGGCAGGGCTGGGTGGCACGGCGGACGGAGTGACCGTGGGCGCAGGGGCTGCGCTGTGGTGGTGGCACCGCCTGCCCGTGGGTGCAGTGCCCCCTCCCCGCCGTGTCCGTCMCCTGTGCCCCTGCAGGGGCTGCCCCTGGCACGCAGGCAGGGCTGGGGACACGGGCCACGGGGAGCCACGCTTCACTGAAGACAGAAATGTCATCTGRACCCCTGGCGGCCCGAGCCAGCAGGGCTGGTGGCTGCAGCTGGGGACAGCGGGGCTGCAGCCGGGATCATGCCAGGCTTGGCTGGGCTGGGGAAAAGGGAGAGGGGAGCAAGGATCCCTTTGCTGCACAGTTGGGATCACAGGCTTTATTTGAGGGGACAGGTTACATGTCACATCTGGAGGAGGTGCCAGAGGTTGGGATGCAGAGCATCAGAGCAGGCAGCAGATGCTGCCAGGARCAGAGGAAGGGCTGAACGCATGCAGAGAAGAAAGGGGAATGTGAACTAAAAATATTACAAACCCCTGGTACAGAGAAAGTATTTTAGGGCCTTCCGTTCTTTCTTTTTATAGCAAAAAGGAAAAGGGGGCAGACTCTGGAAATAACAGCTCACATATTCTCTGACAAAGGAACATATTTCTGGCCACAGGCTAATGAAACRTGGAGATTCTGGTGCAGGAACTCCCAAAAGTCAGGGATACCAMAGAATTTGTACATGAACTATATTTTTGCACTTTGTAGTCAAGGTGGTTAATGGGAAACTTCTGGCCTGTTAGGGAGCAGACATTTCAGAGATTGCACAGAAAAGCTTGCTGTCATGAAATTTCCACCTAAATTTGCAGATRTAAGAGGCTGAGGTATTTTATAGATACATTTTGAAAGAACATCTGATGTTTGGATGATAAGTAGCATCATCCAACTGGGTCTTCGCTCTTCTTCAGCAGAATCACCAGGATGAAGAACAGCTTTTGCTGCTGCATAGATTCGAGGAAAGCAAATGTGATCAGATTCATCAAGCTGTTCCCTTAGCACGGCATGAACTTTAGCTCTGGAGTTTCTGAGAAGAGAATTGATCAGCCAAGTCTCTTGGAGACAGAAATCCTCAGGCAATTAGGAAGATGGCATTATTCAGAAGCCTCTGCTTTTAGTACCCTTTGCTGAACATTTGGGTCTGGGTAATTACAGTCCCTGTGGGATAGRTTTCAGTGACTGGCAGTCTCCAGTGATGCTTTGGCCTTCATCCTTCCAGCTGCACAGAGAAGTGAAACTGCACACAGAAGCAGTTTTTGTTTGAATGTGCAGCAGCAGGCATTTGTGTGTGTGTGTACATGTGTATGCCTGTGGGTTTATTCAGGTTTATCAGTTCCAAATAAGACATAGGTTGTGGGTATAACATTTCCCTTATGTCAGCACCAATGTCATTTTTTGAGTCTATGAGTAATTAATATGCTATAATTTTTTAACTCCTTTCTTGCTGATAAACTGCTCTGAAATCTCACCAAGTGAAAAATCCACTAATCTCTATATACCATAAGTACAGAATACAAACCAAAAAGCAGGATTTTATTCACCTGGAAAGAAAAGTATTTGCTTAAATCAATGGACAGATGAAATTATGCAAGACTCTTGTATATGAGAAAAGCTTGAACTATTTAGCAATAATGTAATTCTCAGCACATCATGTACAGTTAKAAATAAGTTCTAGTGAATGCTGCTGCTCTGCAGTTTACTATAAAGCATTTTCATTTTGGGCAGAAACAGCATTGCTTCTTGTTTTGACTAGTTTAAGGTATTTCTGTATTTCTGGAATTTTCCCCATTCTTTTTYGTTGAAAACCTAAGAGTTTCCATATATTTTTATTTCAGTTATTTGGTGTTCTTTCTTTATTTCAAAGTGAATTCTGAATTGCCTGGGATACAAAGATCTTTCTAATATAAGATACTACCCACCAAGTTACAGATGTGAAAATCTAACCTGAGCAGCAAATAAAGTGAGAGGATTGTTTGGATTAGAAGCTGTTCATTAGAATTCCTTTTTCATGTTAAACTAACATCTGTGCATTTTTTATTTAAGATTCTACACTATCCTAAAGAGTGCAGGGTAATTTCTTACCATGAAGAAGTTTTAGATGGATGGAATGCAATTAAATGCGAGCTGCCTCAGGAACTGTTTTGAGACTCTTTATTTTAGGCTAAGCTACCAGATTAAACAGTCATCAAAGTGAGAAACAAGGACTCGGACTCATAAATAAAAACCAAAAATGCCTCAGAAATTAAGTCTGTGGAGAGGTGGAAATTTGCTTCTCTGACTGCCTTGCAGAGTTTTGTTATGTGTGTATTTGGCACAGGGATGCATCAGGCAAAGATGGCTCTGATCAAACAAACTGAAACCCTGGGAAAAATCCAGTAAAGGCTATTAGCTTAGCAAAGTGACTGGCTTTGAGAGCAGTATGGCATTGGTGAGTGCACCTCAAAGATGCACCCCATGACAGCATCTAGAGGGATAGGAAAGGGAAGGTGGGGCTTGACATTTTAAGGGAATGAAAAATTTGATCTGAAGATGAGTTGGTAAGGTGAAATTAGAGGGAAAGACAGCAGCCACACATTCAGCCTTCCGTGGGTACCAGTATTTCAGTCCACAGGGATGTATTTACATTTCTCTCCCTCCATGATCTCTGTACTTTGCTCAGGCACCCTTCCTTTGCTGCTCTGCAGAACACAAACTTTCACACTCAGGACCATTTGGTGAGATTAAAAGCCATCAGTACTGCCCAGTCAAACACCTCATGGKTCCCTGCAGCACCTTCTGATCATGTAGCATAAGAATGATGTGTTTGTTATCCCAGGGACTTGCATATGCTGAGGGCTCAGCTTCCCACAAAACCATTTTCTCTGCATCCATTTTTCTCTTAATTGGTGTGATGCCACATGAAAGCCCATGCTTCCCACATTTTCTCTCCCACATTTTCTTCTYATTGAAGATGTTCCCAGTGTATTTACGTCCTTCTTACAAACACAGCACAGAAATGCTTTTTTGCATTTGCTCTGGTGGTATGGGAGAAACACAAACGATGGCTGCTGGCTTGAAGCCAGGGCAACAGAGGAGCAGGAATGGAYGCATCCTGTAGAAAAGGATGGTTTTCTATAACCATCCTTCCAGCTCATTTTATGTCTACAACCAACACTAGACTAGTGAAAGTTAATTTCTTCAAAATTTTGTACATCTTGTTGGGAATGTAACTCCCCGAAGAAATTTTATATCCCATCTTAAAATACTGATGCTGAAATGCAGGAATTCTCCTCTGAGCTATTTCAAATGTCATCTGAGTCCTATTGACAGTGTCTTTGGTCGAACCCACCAGAAAAACATCCTTCATCCTACTGAATAGACACGCTTTCTTTTGCCTATGTGAAAAAACTGTTCAGTGCTGTCAAAACTGAAGCAGCAGCCTTAGTTTTTGCTCATGGCCCAGTCACCAGAGGTGGAAAAAGACCATTTAGGGGCACCCTCAGAAGAAGCAGCCACACGGCACAAAAAGCAGATGTCTTCAKTTCATACAGGCATGCAGAAGAACACAAAGACCAAACACTCTCCAACCAAAGCGGGCAATCTCGTTTTACTTACCAAATGATGGACCAACAATTTATCCCATGAGACTGATTCTGCTATTGAATTGTGGTGACTACATACTCTAGTGAGAAGTGGATTAAAATGTAGAAGATCAATAAATACAATTTCAAGTGACCAGGAACACTGGATAGTGTTCAAAGGATTTTGAAGGACAAAAACCTATATATTGAAACAAATATATGGAAAAAGAAAAAAAAAAACCAAGGGTTCAGTACTAAATGGACTCTAATGATTGCTGTTGTCTTTGCAGCAAATGACAGGAACTATGAAATCAATTTAAAAGACAGTATTTTCCCATCTGGATTAAAGCTGCACTWTCTCTGTCAACTTCCCTCATCATCTTTTTGAGAAGCAAAGACTTCCTTGCTAATAGAACCCTGGAAGAGTAAGTTTCCAAGAACGACACACACAATTATCTTAAGCACGTTGTAGTKCACATCCTAGCCCCCAGCCAACTCATCTGCATATCTAAATGCCACTTTCTGTCCCTGCTGTATAAAACCAGCCCTGGCCAGACAGACACAAARAGGAAGGGTGCTGTTAAAGTGACTTCTCTGAGGCCACCCACAGGAGAAAAGCTGCTGTCATGGATGCTGGTGGAGGGGAGGAGGCAGTGAGGTTGGCCTTCAAGCCAGAGAAGGAGTTTAATTTTGCAGATGGTGGTCTGGGTCATTATGTCACTCTTTGGTCATGGTTCCGGAGTTCTTTGAGGACTCATGTGGAGCAGCTGCAGGACCACAGTCTTGTTGAGACATATGTGTCCTGTCATCCCCTCCCATGAGTGCTGCTGGCTTCCCTGCAGCCAGCCTTGTCTCACCTCCTCAAGACACAAACCCATCTCTGGCCCCCACCAGCTCCCAAGTGAGTCTATGAGAGCCAAGGTCTATGTCTTTGGAGGGTCCTTCTGTCCCACAAAGACTATGGGAGCAGTGGCTCCATTGTGTGCCTCATGCCTCAAAAATGCTCTTCCTATTCTCTTAAAAAAAAAAAAGAGGATTTTTTTTTCTCTCTTTTCATTCTTTTTGCTACTATTTACTCACTTACTCTGTCTGGAGGAGAAGAGAGCAGAGAAATACAAGTACATTTGAGAGGTTGTGCAGTGYTATGAACTAGATCCAAAGCATGCAAGAAAGGCCCTCTTCACTTCTCATCATTTCATGAAACATCCACCAATACTCATTAAAATATTTTATTAGGTTATTAAAGCACTTCTCATGTTAGTCTTCTAACCTGGTACAAAGACACTGAGCACCACTTGACTAGAAAAAATTTCTCAGCCTCTGTGGGAACCATCTTTCTGTGCCTTGTTCCTGCTATCTCTTAGAGTCAGTATACGATAAAATAGTCTCCCTTGCTATGTGTGGACTCCACACAGCAAAACCTCTCCACCATGTTTCAGACAGAAGAAAGGGTTCTGGCTGGTATGTTTTAAACTCAAATTCTCTATGAAGCACAGGCAAAGCTGCTCGTGTTCTTTGCTATATGAAATTGTAGTTAAATGTGCATGTGTGCATGTATTTTTAGTGTTGTTCTTATGCAAAGCTTCAGCTGAAAAGTTTTTGTCAATTTTCAAGTCTATTCTAGCATCTAATTTGATTCAAATAAGATGGACTCATCTTGGGATCAAAATTATTAACAGTTTCATCTCTTCAGGGACAAACAGAGTTTTCATTTTCATTAGCATCAGTCCAGTCTAATGAAGAAAGACTTTTTTTAAAAATTCATCTTGATGCTTCTCTCTGTTCTGGGTCTTGTTATTATTCCTGTGGTCCATACTTAAGGGATACACAAAGTGTCCTCACCTTTTCCTGTGCTGTCAGTGACTCATCATTACTGCTTTTCTGCGCAGACTGCTACAGATTCTGGACTTGGCTGTAAAGGTACCTTGTTAGATGTTGTGTACATAAGGCTCTGTACCCATCAGCAGTGAGTCCATCAGCAGACACTTCTGACCATGAACTTGATAAAACCCTCTAAAAGTGCATAGTATTTAAATGAAACTGTTGCAATAGGGTTGTTCCAGCAAGAGACRGCTGTCATTTGGCCTTGTATCTGTGTGTGCCTGTGTACACCACCAGCTCTGGCTGCTGAAGTGAGTAGTGATAAAAGATTTATTTTGAGACAGTACATTACCTTGAATAGCATCACAGTCCTGGGTACCAGCGACAAATGAATAATGGAAGTGCTTTTTCTGCCAAC
Organism: Malurus melanocephalus; assembly: GCF_030028575.1. Classification (NCBI taxonomy): domain Eukaryota; kingdom Metazoa; phylum Chordata; class Aves; order Passeriformes; family Maluridae; genus Malurus; species Malurus melanocephalus. The sequence goes on along the minus strand of NW_026623324.1, from coordinate 1,003,730 downwards.
AGCCTGTATATTTGTCTATTGCATCTCCTGCCAACAAGTTTCTGAACCAGTGTTTGTGAATCTAGGGCGTGAATTTACATAGAGTGTGAATAGTTATTATTTACTATGGCTTGTTTTGCAGATGCAATACATTTTTATACTTCTATTTCTTAAACTGTATTTCTCAGAAACCAAAAAGCAAGCAAGCAGTTTTTCATTTGATTTTTAAATTTATGAATGCAAAGTGACAAAGCTGATCGGTCTTGAACRCCACAGTAAATCCTCTTTGGACTTTAGAACATAATACCCTTACACAAGCGGTTTGTCCCTTTTGTGTGCAAGCTGACAGCTCACTTGCACACAAGAAGGAAGTAACCTTGAATTTACAGGTTTGTGCCAGGAAACTTTTGTTTTGATCCTTTATCACCCGGTCTGTGCACCAAACGAAGATCAAAAGGCAAGTGACAGTTTAATTGAAGACCAGACATGGTTACTCTGGGGTGCTGAACCCCCACCGCTGCTGCTGACCAGCCCTATCTGCACCGTCTGCCACATAAACAGGCTGTAGCTGTGTGATGGACACTGGGACTGCATCCCTTCCTGAGACCTGGATCATGGAAGGGAGACAGAAGGGAAAAGATTAAGACCAACTGAACCTTGGCCTGTCGCCCATCTTTCTGAAGAGACTTATGCCTTGGAGGAAAGAAGGACAAAGTGTCTCTTACTTGAGGGGACAGACTTTGGCAAGGCCAAAGAACAGGTTTGGGAAGCCACTGTATGCCCATGCCCCATCCTGTGCAGTCTGCACAAGAGGTGTCTGCACTTCAGTCCTTGCTAATTGAGACAGACAGAGACAGGATTTTTAGGAATGGGTCTGACATATCACATTCCCTTGGCGATGGCCAGTGCCAAGTCACATTGACTTCTGATGTTTCCCTCACAGCCTGGAYCTTATCCCAAGGTTATCTCAAGGGGAAGGGACAATGCTCCTCACTTCTCCACTTGTTTGTGAAATTACTTCCTCCCTAATTATTGCTGTCTTCTTGGAAGGACGGCATATTTATTTCAATTGAAAATTACTGTTATCAGAATCCCCATTTGTTTGAGTTCCTGCACAATTTGCTGGCTATCAGTTTGTGTTATATATCCCTTGATGACCTCAACTTTGACTTTCAAACCTGCAGTACTGCCTTTCTTCTTTCTTTCCCTTGCCCATCAGCAAGTTTCTGGTCCACTTCACTCACCCTCTGTCCCTTTCCTAAAGTCCACTCTGAGGCCCCATCATTTTCACTTCTCCAATCTAAACCCCAAACAGGCCAGAGGAAGATCCACAGGAGAGACACCATAGGGATGGGGTGAGCAAGTGGCTGTCATTGAGTAGAAATCTTACCCTGCATGGTCAGGCAGTGCTGTGGTCTGGTGAGGAGCAGCTGCATGAAAATTTTTCTCTCAAAATGTCATCCTAACCAAGGCTTCCTTCAACATACAAGTCTTGACTTCTCTCAAAAGCTTTTATCACACATGGAGAGCTGCTAGGTCAGGGATCATGAGATGTCTGCTTTACTTTCCTAAATCTGCAGAGCTTTTCAAGCTTCTGTGCAGCTCTATTGTGTCACTCATGTCCCTTGTTGCATTTTTTTCCTGTAAGAATTTTCATTATACATAAACCAGCACAGTGTTTGAAGGAAAAACAGTGATGAAAAAAACTCAACAAAACAGAGCATCAGTGAAGCTGACTGCACTGCCATTGATTTCAAAATCAAATTTTACAGGACACCAAATTTGAGCAAGTCTCTTACTCCAATTAGACTTCCAGTTTCAGTGAACACTGTCAGYGGAAAAGAGATGTGTCAACAGTTCAGCAAATGCTGAATAACAGTGGACACTTCATAAGCAGCCTAGGTCATTCCAATGGACAGAAATTGGCTGCTGTCATTTTCCCTGCAGTGATGGGTGACACAGTACACTAACATCCAGACACAACTGTAAAAAAGTCTGAGAAGAACACAGTGTTAGGTTTGAGAATGGATTTATAAAACTGCTGAAGCAAACTAGCACAATACCTTCATTCAGTCATTGTGCACAGAGAAAAGCATGTTACTGGGTATAGCAATACCTCAAACCCCACTGCTATGCCTGGTGGCAGAGAATAACCCAGTCTGCAGGATAGTGCTATGGATTAGTCTCTAGGTTCTTTTATATTTGAACTATATAGCTAGGCTCCATATTGAAGAGCAAATGAGAGGAATAGTTCATATTCAGACCATCTTCCTTAGGCATCTGATCTAAACTGCAGCCTCTCTCACTGGCAACAGAAGGGAGTTGTTTGATGTCTCTATTTGCCCTGTGTGAAAGATGAGACAAAGTGCTTTTCCTTCTGTGAAGACATTGCTTCAGTCACAGGAGCCCTGTGACAGTGTGACAACATGACCTGGCCTGTCCCTGTTCCTGGAGGAGAATAGATGCCTGCATCATCTGCCCTGGAAAGGCTGGCTCACTCAGGAATATAAATGGCTGGGAAATACTTGGTGTGACCTGTAGGCGACGGCCAAGCTTGTGTGGTTYCCCTGCCCACTTCTTTCCCTTACCCTGCCAGGTGCAGAGTTCTGGGCTAGGGGCACCTTGTGCAAAATGCCAGGGATTGCTGGGACAGAGCTGATAACAAAGCTGTGATGCCCTACAACAGGATTTCCCACAGATCTCCGAAGAAAGCCTGTCCCTTTGCTAGGACTCAGCTGGTGACAGGGGCTGCTGGCCCCCGACTCTCCCTGCCCAGCCCAGCTGTCGGTCCTGCAGGGCAGCAGGATGGGTAGCAAGAACACCCTGGGGGTTGGGACAGCATGTGACATGTTCTGGAGAGGACAAGGGAAAGCTTTTTGCACCCTTATCATCTTTGCACATTTGTTCAGAGACCTGGTTATAAAGACACAAATCTGTGTATCTGTTAACACATCTGGAGAGAAGAAAAAGCTACATTAAATTCCCATTAAACTGACAAAACAGCAGACGATCTGCTGAGAGCCTGAAACAAAACTTGAAGCTACTCTATCCTCTGTGCAAACTGTAAAACCATGAGCAGAATCCTTATTCCCCCCATTTTACCCGGGGCTGCCACTGGTTAGCTCAGTTGTGCTGCTGCCACTGGTTTACTTAAAGGCAATGGAGCTCTGAATGASATCCAGAGTATTTTTGAAGGCTTAAAATAGGCCACAGCTTGGCCAGAAATCTAAATTAAAAGTCTGTTTCCAAGGTTTTGGCCAGCAGCTCCAGCTGTCACAGTGGCAGGCTGGAAAGCTGGGCATGCAGCTGTTCATGGCTTCCCACGCCCAGGACCGGAACATTTTAATTGGGGAAGTGTGGGGAAAACTATAGGGCCAAGAACTCATTAAGGWAGAGGAAGGCTTAGAGAATTCTGAGATGGTCTGGGGGTTTGCTTTTACAAAAGCAAAGCGGTGGGCTGTTGAGCTGTCCTGTCCCTGTTGTTAATCAAGGGGAGCATCCTAAGCAAGCAACCCACAATAACAGATGCTGTAGAATTATTTCAGTTGCCACAGGGGTGTTCCCTTTAAAACATATATGAATGATGTGCATGAGTGAATGAYGTGCAATGCATTTGGTTTTTGTGTGCTCCTTCCCAGTGTTTCACCCATAACTGAGCTCACTGTTGGCAGCAATTATTAAGTTTTGCCCTCTTCCCAGAGCAGTAACTTGGTCTGTTTATTGCTTTTGTCCTTCCCAGAYGCCTCCCTTAAGCTGTCTCCTTCAGGCAAATGTTTTAGGCTTCAGTGTCATATGGCTGACTTCAGCTAGAGGGAATGACTGAAAACAACATCATGGTGAGAGAGCAGTGTGCATGGAGGGACCAAATTCAGAGCAACTGGTTTTGGTTTGCTCTTAGCTCTGGTTAGCTGCTACATTTCAGGCCTAGCAAAGGCACTACATGCTAGAAACCCTGTATAATCTTTCCCAGCCATGCCATTTAGCCTAATAAAAGACAATCTGTGGGGCAAATTCTCAGAATTACAGATAGCTGCAAGTTACCCAGTGCCCACCACTCCTAAATATGTCTTTGCTCTACAAGGGGAAGACATGAGCACGGAACAGAGGTGTTTCTTTGGGAAGGCAGCTCCAAACAAACATCCTGTCTTTCCCATGCCCTTGTACTACCATGGTTATAGCAAGATTGTTATATTTCAGTCATGTCATCCCTTTGCCATTATTTGGGTGTAAAAGAAGGAAAGGACTCACATTCCCACTGCATGGCTGCACTGTGTGCAATTAGAAACATGCATGCATATCTGTGGAAATTTCTGAGGGCAATACACAAGGTGTTTCCTCTTTTCTTCTGTAACAAACAGATCTCTGGCAGCTCTCAGGCACAAAGAACAGTGGGAGAATCAAAATAGTCAATTGTTAACTATTATTTGCTTTTAAAAAATATTCTCAATGAAAGCAAAAAAGAATCATGAAAGATCTTCAATAGTGTATTAAAAAATCCTTATACCATAGGAAAACACACACTTAAAAGTGTAGAACTCTTACAATTTATCTGCTTGTACAGGAAGAGCCCTTGAAAAGGAAAAAAGTCTTTAAAATGAGCTCTAGTGTTGAAAAATAGATTAGTTTAAAACCTATGACTTGTTTCCGGGAGAAAAGTCCAAATATTCAGAGGCATGCACATGCATGCACATACCAATATCCAAATATTTTTATGGTTGAGTGTTTTTCAACAGAAAGATTCTGGACTGCTCTGCCAAAAAGCTCTTTTTAAATCAAAGGAAATTGCGGGSATCCCCAACAGTATGAAATATGTTTGCAACAACTCTTTGTTATTAACTCCTGATGGTGCATCTGTTTCATCCTATTCAATAAAGTCTTCTGCAGATTTTGATTCTCCCCTCTTGCAGCAGGCTAATGCTTCTTGCTGTAGGCCTTGATATGCACCCTTTTGTTTCCATGTCCTTCTGTGTGCTGTTGCTGCTTCTATGCAGTGATTACTCTTGCAAGAGAAGATGAAGACCTTCTCTTTGATGAAGACCAAACAACCTATTTATTTTTTCTTAACTTTGTTCTTGACTTTGTTTGTGCCCTTAGAAATATCTCTAGTAGTTCATTTTACACACAGCCCATTTTCTTAAAACMTGTGAACACCAGTGGGGTTTACAGCAGTCACACCTCAGACATTTATCTGATTGCCTTCCACCTTCTCTTTAACAYGGCACTTCTTCTCAGCCTTCCAGCACTTAACACCACCTATTTCTTTTTCTGTTTTCACTTTATTACCTGTTCATTAGCTTTCAGAACTTCTTAGGAGCCATTAAAATAATCCTTAACAGCTGTGTAACACCTTTGAGGGCCCCTATGTTACTGAGTTTGAAAAGAACTTCAGCCTCATCCCTGAAAAATCTGGATCATCTAGGGGCTCTGCACTTACCAATGGGTCTTTCTCCAGGAGGGAAACTCATTGCAAAAAATCCCATGCTCTCTGCTTCACTGTCACTTTGGGGAAATAACATGACCACACCAACTGCATAAGGGCAGTATGCTGGTATGCAGTATTGCTGGTATGGAACAGCTCTGCTTCAATCCATCCTCTTTAATATTGTGAGACATTTTTTCAAACAGGGCAGAGGTGTCTAAGCCTCACAGATACCCAAATAGGAGTATTTGTCCTGAACTACCTTATTGTGCCATAAGGTTTGCTACCAGTTCTGGGGACTTGACTGCACCTCTTAGCCAGACCAGCCGTAGCTCTCCTTTCCTCACCTGGGCTGTGTCCAGGCATCCTGTGCAGGCTTTTGGCAGAGACACAGGCATGCTGAGCTATCAACTTTCAACACAACCCTGAATCATAGCTGTAATTGGGAAYTGGCCATTTCTACTGTGAACTGGAGGAAAGGCCTTTGCCACCAGGAAGATTGGCTCATATTTTCCCAGTCCACAGACAGCTACATCACTTCAGTGGTGCTCAGTATCTCCCCTGGAAAAGGTTATGAGCAAATCAAAGAAGTCATTTATAAAGCATTCACAAAACTGTTTCAGGAGATTGTTACAAATTTTATGTCTCTTGCCTGGACAGAGCTGTGTTGGAAATGATTCAGGCCAATTCGATGGAAATGTCTGTCAAGATCACAGCCAAAGAGGCTGTTAAAAACCGATTTTGGCATATTTCATTCCCTGCTACTGAACTCCAGCCTCCCAGAAGCAGTGCTGCTACCCTTTGCCAGGAAAACTGCTTCTTCCTAGGTCACCACTAAATCTCTGTTCAGGAAGTCTCTAGGTCAACTGCATCTAGGGAGTGAGAGATTGTTTTGTCAGGTTGCTGTGCTGTGACCCCTCTCCTGCTCCCACCCTAGTCCTGCCCCAGAAAGGGCTGTTCATCTTCTAAGAATGACTCTTACATCCAGGCAAGCACTGAAATCACTCCTTTCAGCAATATGGAAAAAGTAGCCATGACCGTACATTTAAAAAAAAAAATTTAAAAAACAAACAAACAAACAAACAAACAAAACAACACAAAACCAACCAAACAAAATAGATATTTTCCAGTATTAACAACATTGACATCAAGTTTTGTACCATCCTATGAGCTCTTCTCCTTGGTCTTTTTTTTAACATTTGTTTGATGACGCGTTCTATTCCCTGAACCCCAGATTGCCTCAAGAAACTTATTCTCTGTTATTCTTCCAAGAGTCCTCAATATCATTCACAAGCGACCTTCCAGAAGTCAGAAACAAACTTCAAACACAGTCATTGACTGTTTCTTCATGAGTCTACTAATTCATGGTCTTAATTCTTCCTTGATTCCCTTCATTCTTTCCTCGGTGCYCAGAGCATTGTTAAAATCCAACTGTGTTGCACCTGCAGAGCACAGACATGCTGTCAACATTGGATTGTGCATTGGATCTTGGGGAAGAAGGAGATCACAGACCCACAGGAGGCACCRTCACCAGGCAGGCTCACGTGGGGGCCCAGCCATTCTGACAATGTGAGAAACAGCTGAGCCTGTCAAACAACGTAATTGTGTTGTGTAGACATGGATGAAAAATGGACTGCACAATTTGTCTTCTGTTTATCTCTAGGAGCAAGCACTCCTGCCTTTCTGGAGCATTAGAAGCCATCCCTCTGAGTTCAGACCAAGGGAAACGAGGTCAGGATGTTTCTGGGGGTGTMATCTCAGACCCTTGTGCAACCCACATTTTAAATTTGTTGTGATTGCTCTCAAAATTCATTCGTTTTGCAATTCCATTCATGCAGCTTTTCTGAAAATTAAAACGTATACACAGAGGTTTCAGCTTATCTTACMTTCAGCAAACTCCCCTTGCACAGAGAGGTTGCAGTTCTGTGTCTCTGTACGTCTGTCTGTGTCTCTCCTGTGTGAGGGTGTCCCTCCAGCCCTGACCCCCAGGTTTGGCTGCAGCAGCACCAGGCAATTTTTCTGTGCAGTTTCACAGAGAAGCAGTCCTTAAGTGTACCTGTGAGCAGCTGGTGAATCTGGGGATACTGCATGGTAAAAACTTTTGTGCTTTATGACAGCTCAAAGAAGCCTTAAGGAATATGCTCRTAGGAATTTCTGCTGATGTAGTTTGTTTTATTGCTTCCTAATTGGAAGGAGGCCTTGTTATCAGCATTTGTGTCCAATTGCACAGATTGCTGACCTGCTGTGAGGGAGCTACAGCTCTTTGTATTTTAAGTCAGGCCTGCTAATACCATTATTTTTTGAGGACAGCCAACAGAAATATCAAAGCTGCCTGAGGTTGATATGACRGTACCTCCCCTCAGCTTCGGCCTCCAGCTATAAGCAGCTTTGTGATCACTCAGGGAAAATCTCTCAGTTCTTGGTATTTTAAATTCTAGTTTAAGTGGATGTGAAAGAGAACAGATTTACACCACTAAGGGTTATATCAAGAACAATGACGGTTTCAAGAGCAAAGTCCTGTTTTCAGTTCCCAAATCCTTCTGAGAATCTCTGTGTAAACCCCAGGTGACTACATCTGAGTTGTGAAGAACTTTGGAGATGCCAGCCAACASACACCAGTATTGGTAACTGCGACCTACAAACACATGATTCTGTTTCCAGATGTTCCCTGACATTTTCAGTGGGATAGAGTGAGACCAGGATCCCTTCAACCTAGGCTGGGTGGAAGACAGTCAAAAAAATAGGTCCCTGCCCTGGAGGACAGGTGGATCTCTGATCACAAGGCAACAAGGAATGAGTATCAGTGATTCATCACATTCTTCAGAACCTCTTGGCTTTATTAGAAATGACCTATTATAAGGAATGAGAGAAGAAGATATTTTTTGATCAGCAACTGAAACTAAGAGAAACTGGACACTGTTGTTTAAATGGTACCTTCTCAGAAACATCTATTTAATTTAACATTAGTGCACTAATCAGCCTCTTTTTTAAATGGATTGTCCTCAGTAAATTTAATATCTTTTCCCTGAAGCTTGCAGGAACATGCTGTATTTACAYATTCAATACATAAAATGGGAAATATGTGTTTACAAACCCATCACATTCCACTTGCAGAGTGAGGATAATTTCTTTTTCAGTTATCAGGTAGATTGCAGATCTTTAGGCTTAATTGAGYACATGTGTGCTGTCTACATCTGCGAGCAGATGCCCCCAAACTGAATGTAAAATAAGGAAGTGGCTGGAATTCACTGAAGATCACCTCCTATTCACATGCTTCTGTCTGAAACAGGTGTATCTGGAGGGACTTATTTTGAGCTTAACTTAGTGCTGACCTCATCTGAAATAATTTGCCCTCTTGCTCTTCCTCCAATTCAGAGTCAAGAGGGAGTTGTCTGACTGGTGAGTGTGATTGTGCACATCTGTCAACAGAACTGGAAATACGAATGCAAAATGTAGCACTTGGGAGTGCTGTGTGAGTTTCCAACACTCCCTGAAGGACACAAGGACCATAAACCAGTGAATGGATTACAATAAGGCATAAATAGAGCATTTTTATCTGTGACAGACGTAATCCTGCTCCAGCAATGCTTACATTATTTAAAGGAAAATGTTCTCAATTTCAGACCTGCTCTTGAAATTCTGAATGAGGGAAGAAATCATAAGTTTTCTTTCCATGTGAACAATCACAAGGCTCCTTTGGAAGTGGTTAGGCAGCTTTGTTTTGAACGGGGCTGGCCATTACCTRTTGCAGGGCACCCCTTCTCCATGAGCATCATGTCACAGAAGGGATCACAGGCTTTCATGTATGTTGCAACCCCGAGCAAGGGAAGGTCTGCCCGACTTCTCCATTTGGAACCTGCAGCAGCATGAGCCAGCCAGGCAGTAAGAGAGTTACGAGAAACAATATCCCAAAGCCAAGAAACAGGTGTGAGACACGCTTCTCACTTGCACAGACATATGCTACAAAATGTTGCAACCTTTCCTGCACGATATCTGAATGTACAGTCATTAGGCAGGACAGAGTGGGGAGCGCACATATGGAAAATGTCTCCTATTTGGAGACAGGAGCAAGTACTTTCCCTTTAATATTGGCACGTGCWAGGAAACACTGATATGCCAACTCCAAACTGCCAATCACAACCTAATAGGGAGATAATCTTGAAGAAGGCAGAAATTTTTGCAGGTTTTAGSCTAGAAACTATTTTTAAATTAATTATTCCCAAAAAGTGGCACAGCTAGATTCTGACTGACTGCATCTGGATTTCAATGCACTGGTAAGTCTTATGGGGGAAAATAAACTGAAAGAAGAAAACTGTAAGTTGAGGCTGTGCAACAGGTAAAAAAAGCATAAAGTATTGGGGTAACTCACTCCCTTGGACAACCCCCAATGCACTCACATCTTTTGGGTCAGGAGGAAAATGTGCRTGTCAAAGAGCTGGGCAACAGTGTGTAGCTGAGTGGAATAGTCCTATCAATRAATGGCCATATTCTAACATCTTTGTAGTGCTGGATTGTTTTATTTTTGCCTAAAAGTAGATCCTGATGAACTCCAATGAAATCTAAGATATTCTAGACTCTAGTCAGCCAAGAGGCAATCAGGCACTGACTTGCCATGGGGAAACAAAATCACAGAAGCAGTTGATGGCTGTGGTTTAAGGAGCTCTGCACTGTGTTACCACGGAAAAATGGTAGAATTCAGGCAGGACAAAATAATTCTATCACTGAAAAGACTAATTGAAATAATCAGATTGATAAAGGTCTGATTTTCTGTAGATTTTTGAGTGACACAGGCACTGAGATTCAGAATGATGCATCTATTAGTATTGAAGTGAAATTAATAAGTTCAAAATTTTGACTGAATTACAAAAAAAAAAAAAACATGAATATTTTCAGTGTGGTATGTGAATTAACTTTTCATGGGAGGTTTCATTTCATGGGACATAGAAAAACTGGCCAAAAACTGTTGCAGAAATGGGCATACATCACCACAGAGATAAATTAGATTGACTGCATGGCATAACAGGCATTTTCCCACCCTGTCTCTATTCATCTTTAGCTACAGAGACATATCATGCTGGCGTAAAAATCCAGTGATTTTGTAGACTTGATCTTTTGACACAGACACATAAATAAACCTCCACAGATTCCTCTCTTTCTCTCAGCCATTGTAGCTTAGATTTTTATACAGGTCACACCACGTGCTGCTGTTCTCTTCCCAGCTGGGAAGATGATCAGTGACTTCCAAGTCAAACAAATTCAGCGGGGTCCAGCAGCAAGWATAATGCATTGACGCAAATCTGTGAACATTTATTCAGCTGCCATTGAGCCCATGCTCAGGTTCAGTCCCATTGCTTGTACTGCCTTTTCCAGATATGTGCCTGCCAGGACAAGACATGGGCACTGGAGCAACACAGACTCCAGCTCTCACATTTTTCCCCCTTTTCTTAGCCTTTCAATTCCCCAGCTCAGATCCCAGATGTGAAGTCTTGGGCTTTCCCTCAGGGGTACTTAGAAAGCAGAGAAGATATCACCAAGGAGCCACACAGCTCTTCCACTCTTCAAGGGAGCCAATGGAGCCAGAGGTATATGGTTTCTCCCTTTGCATGTTCCAGAGTAAGGACAACTTGCAAAAGAGGAAATTTTCCTCATGTTTATTTATTAAAGACTAAGTTTATGCAGAATGAGCTATAATTCATGCATTTTCATGGTGGTTTTACTTTTACTGACTGCAAAGCTTTGACACRATGAAATAAGTAAACCTTGCCATACTCGTTGACTACACAGGCTGCTTCCTAGTGTACCTTTAGCTAGTGACACCCAAGTGGCTTGTAGGACAAGGAATTTATGGATGATTGATGCTTCAAGAGCAGCTTCCAGGCAGGCAGTAAAGGAAGGCATGACACATACTGATTGTTCAGAACACTCTCCCTGTCCCCTGCCACCCATCCAGGGCAAAGCACCCTTGCGCMTCCGCTCACACAAACCAGCCCACACCTTGTTTTCTCTGCTGTGAGCATCAATGCACTGAAGTCATCCCCTAACCYGCTGTTGTTTATAGCACTGGTGCATCTTTCCAGCCTCTGCCAGGGAAGGAAGGCTCACTGGACTTGCCAGAGTTTGTTAATGGCACAAAGTGTTTGATTTGTTCCAAGCACCAGGGCATATTCCGTACAGCCAAGACAAGCTGCAAAATTCTTCTGTTTTTTCCATGACCTGTCATCACCTGCCTTCTAGCCAAGCTGTGGTTTGGAAGAGCCAGTGGGTAAACAGCATGTGGAACAAATTATGTTGGGAAAGAGCAGAAATCTGAAGCAGTGCTGCACGCCATGCTGGCTCTCATGCAGGGATCTTCTCCYTGGTCTCTGAGGGCAGTGGGTGAACAAGCAATGTTCACAGGTTCCCTGTGCTCTTCTGGTTTATCTCTAAACTGTACTTGTTAGTAAGCAAGTGATGATTTTAACACACATGGCTTGAAATCTGTTTGTGCAGAGGGGATAAAAATTCTCCTGTCAGAAGGAAAACTCCAAGCCCATGCCAGGTCTCCTTTAGTTTGTTTTCTGTTTGTTGCCATGTGGTTATAGGCAACCTGTGCAAGTAACACAGTTGCATGAAACACAATAAGGATCAAACTGTCACAGACAAGCTTTTAAAATCAATTATTTTTTCTTCTGAAGGATTCAATTTCTGTGTTTTACTCTATGAGTGTTGAGAGTGCTTTTTTTAGCTTGGACGGTTAAGGCAAAGTTGTTTTCTTGCCTTTTTTGCTAGTTTCTGTATGCCAGAGAAAAGAGCTGAGTTTGATTTCAAACAATGTAGAACATTTTGATTCAGATTTATAGCAATAGAATTTAAACTAGCAGTTTTGTGAAATTCTATACATTAAGATCATAACCTAGTCTGTAAAATCCACTTAAACTAGTTAAACTGCTCATCAGCAGCAGTGTGGCAGGAAAGAGGAAAGTAATAAAATCATCTGTGCCTGATATCCCTTGCCCCTGTGCATGGAATCAAAGTCAGGAAGTTTGTTTTCCATCACACCCCACCATCAGGTAACACTTCCTTTCCCTGCCAGACACAGCACAGCAGGGAAAGGGTACTGGCTTTCCCCCTGTGCCCACTCCACAGCAGGGAGGGAATGCTGCTGAGACTGTGGGTTGTCAGGGATCAGTCTGATGCCAGGGCAGGTGGGAGGGGAGGGATGGGATGGGATGGGATGGGATGGGATGGGATGGGATGGGATGGGATGGGATGGGATGGGATGGGATGGGATGGGATGGGATGGGATGGAGAACCTGCATAGGCTGGGATGGGGGCGTTGGAGAGAGGCGCTGAGCTCTGTGCAGCATGTGTCACTCAGGAGCTGTAGTCCTGGCCACACATCCAAAGGGCTATATGCAGGGATCCAGGGAAGAACACCTGATGCAAAAGGAAGGAAGGAGAATAGAAAGAGAGCGCCTCCTCACCATTTCTCATGTGTTGTGCTTCCTGATTCCTATTTTCTGCATGGGTGTTGGGGCYGAATCCTGAATGTTTTTCTGCAGAGAAGAGATGGGAGCTGTCTGTGCTCAGCTATCAGTTCCCCCCTCCATGAGCATGCACGGTCCTCAACATGTGCTCATTTACACAGGAAGTAAATTAAGCAGCTCAGAAAAGGTGAAAAAGCTCAGCTAAGATGAAAAGCCAGTCTTTCTCAAGATTCGGCTTCTTCCTCGCCTGTTTGGAATCACAGTGGGAGAGTGGCTTTCTCAGCCATGCTCAGTGGAATGTCTGCAATCATTTCCCAACCTCTCTTTACCTCCAGGACCATGAGACCAGCTAATATTGGATCCCTGGGGAGGGCTTGCTCTCTGCAGCTGTCCTTTTAACCTTTTAATGCTCTTCCAGTTTAAGCAGTTTGCGGCAAGGCCTGGACTTAAATTGCAGAACGCAGATGTCACAAATTGCTTTTCAATATGCTCTGGTGATGCCTGGAGCTGCTGACAAGACCTGAAAGGGTGAGTTTTAAAAGAAGGTTTTAGTTTGGACAAGCTTTAACTGCTTTCCCCTAGTTCAGCATCTGGTCTCACATGAGTGATGAGCTGACGAGTACAAAGAAAAAAGGAAAGTGCTTTCCCAAAGAATACGCTCATGGCCTGTGGAATTCTTTGCCAAAAGATAAAAGTAAATGCCATAAAGATACAAACAAATCTGAAGAATACAGGAAACCTCCTTTCATGGCAATTTTCAAGGACAAATTAAGAGAAAATGTGAAGTGGGGCAGTTGGCAGACGCAGATTACTGCTGTATCCCTCCCAAGCAGACTGTGGAAGCAACTGCCCRATATAGGAAAAGATGGGCAAGATGAATGCTCCCAACAGTTGGTTGTGACAGTTCCTGTCTCCTGAGGGACCTTTGATGGCTCAGTCAGGAGAGAAGGAGCCTTCAGAATGCCATCTGGAAAAGGCACTGATCCTGCAGTACCACCATCACCAAAACCAACAAACCGAGAACATATTTAGGCAAAAACATGCCTCTGATGCTCAAAAGCAGAGTGGCAGAGAATGCAATGGAAAAATCCTCCCTGCTGTGCTCTGACACATGCCTCGTAAGCATCACCACAAAAATTCTCCATCAAATCCTCTGGGCTTTAATGCGAGGAAGAAATGTGCCAAAAATGCTTGGAGGCAATTACATCTTTTTTACTTACTATTTTCTTTATGAGGACGTTTATCTGGTTGTTAATGTCTGTGATTGGATATTCAAGTTGTATTCCTCTTTCGATTGCAGGAATGACTGAATTTTATTTTTAAAAGCATACACTTCAGATGTGGGGTTTGGAGAAGAGGGAAAGTTGGGGATTAAAGGAGATCAGCAGTGAATACCTCCACGTTTGGTTAGGCTTCCAAGCAGGGGAAGGGTAGCAAAGGGATCTGGATGGCAAAGTGCAGAAATGCATTGGCACAAACGAGGCAGGTCTCCTTATCCCTGACAACACCAGACCTCTGTCCTGAGTGGACACAATTCGGTACCTTCTTCCTGACTGAGGCTCAAAGGCTGCATGTTTATTTATCTTTTAAATTCAATATCTCTACGATAAAACCCAGGTAGCACACAACACTGCATTTAGCATCACTTCTCCTGTGAGCAGATTTCTTAATTGTCTCGAGTGATGACTGTATATTGCACTAACACTCCTGGAYCCCATGAGGCCTCACGCTTGCCTGGCTTTTCTGCAGGGGTTTGCTCTGAACAGATGGTTTTGGTCTCAAAGGCTGCATTTTTTTTCTACCAGGAGGAGCAGTTATGGCCCAGCAGCTGAACAGTCCCCAAGGCAGGTGTGGGAGTGTCTCTGGAAAGAGCCTTCTGGCAGGAGTGGGAATGGATCATAGCTGGGGCTGCTGCCTATGAAGGGAGCAGAGGCCCACAAGATAGGAACAAAGCACATGAGGCTGAGCACAGCCCACTCCCGCAATAACATATCTGAACCTTCACTTATTTTAAACAGTATTTTACAATAACGAAAAACCTTGATGAGTTCTCACTCCATCTGAGCACTTCACCTTCCTATCTCTCACAGCAGCTCTAGCTAATCAGGCAATTTTTATGTATAACAATAAACAACCCTTTGCYGGAATGATTGTCTGTGCTCCTGGTGCACTTTGCTTTGTTACATTGGACAGCATTCAGAGAAGCAATTATACCCACTCTGCAAATGAGGAAGATGRGATACAAAAAGTTATGTGACCAGGTCAAGACACAATCACATTCACAGAAATAGGTAAGAAAATCCTAACAGTACATAAGGTTGCTTGTTCTTTTTTTCATGGCACCAAGTGTCTCATCCCCTAGCACACTGAACGRGGAAGGGACATTTATCACTGGTATAGCTTGTTTTCAGTACTTGTTTCTGATAAAATGAGCACTAACAGTGGTCCACCAGTCTTGAGAAGTCACTGTGTAAACAATTATTTACCCTGTTATCAATGGTTATGGTCATGTGGGCACATACATATTTGTACATCTCACATGAACCCTGCATATGAAAACCACTTTGTGAACACAGAAAGCMGTTGCTTTTAAAGTGTCRTRTTGTCAGAGACTGAAATGCTTCMRTTTATGACTTAAACATTTTCAYGATGAACTTTCTGCATATTATAGCAAAACTATACAAAAGCTACAGAGCAAGCCACCAAAACCCTGAATGGGACCCTGGCTACGCTGCTCACTGCCCGCTGATCAAAGATAAGATACAGAGCAACTCAGAGCTGGAGACAAGGACACATTCACAAAGGGATCACGCTTAGCACTTTGGGTGGGGACCATCCCCACAGGGCTCTCAGCTGCCAGACCAGCACAGACCCTCACACCACAGGGTGATGAGGGAACAAGAGAGGCTTTGGGTGCACCTGTGGTCAGAGGCACAGAACCGCCCGTGCTTTGCTGTGCAAAGGGGCCCAGCTGTGCGGCCCTGCACCCGGGGACAAGCTGATCCAAGCTGATGTGGACAGTCCAGGGGCTGTCATGGCCCATCAAAAACCATCCCCCCCAACAAAGAGGTCCCCAGGCCCTACAGCAGAGATGATGCAACAAATCCACAGTGTTGCAAAGGACAGTGTCAAACCGAGTGTCACCCTGAAGGGGTGACACGTGTGCCTTCCCAGCTGGCCCAAAACGYATATTAATGCACTGGATTCTGTACTCTTTGGCKTGGTGGCGTGGYGGCAGCACCGGGGACCCTCAGCACCYAGAAKACCRGATGGAGGGGAGCAACGAGGCGTCGCTGGGACCYCCRGACGGGTGATAYRTTTCCATCTAACCCCTGTCAGCTTCTCCATGTCCCCCTGCCCCCGCCCCCCCACCCCTTTTCTATTTCTTCCTTTCTTCTCTCTTTCTTTCTCTTTGCCTCTTTTACTATCAAATAAAGTATATCAATTTTTTGGCATCGACRTTTAATCTCGTTTGGTTTTAATCTCATTTTGGGAATATTTTGAACCTTTTATCTTTCAGTCTGCTTTTTTCACACACTTAGTTTCCTCTGCTTTTCTGTACTTTAATTGGATCGTAAAGCATATTTAGGTATTTTGTTCAAAAAAAAAAAAAAAAAAAAATGAACTTTCTCAGATGTAATTTTCAAAACGAATA
>NW_026623324.1:977707-987185 GCF_030028575.1 Malurus melanocephalus | reverse complement strand
AAAAAAAAAAAAAAAAAAGCAAATGTCAAAGGAATGCCTCCTCAAGCCCCTCAAAAATTCAAGTCCACATATTTTGACTAATCTCTTGCCAAAGTTTGTTTATAATTGGCTTTTTTTACATTGAATTACCATATATAAGTGCAGAAACACAAGTCAAACCACAAAACCCCCCTATTTTACTTCACACTCATAATAAGTAAAATTGTCATGCACATCTTTTTAAACAAATTTGGATGCTCTCTGTCCTGGTCGGGGATTGTTACATTTTTGCATTGAGACCACTCCACAATAAAGCTATTTCCAAAAAAAAACCCTCCTATTCTTAGACTAGGGGAAAAACTTAGTGAGACTCTCTTGCTTAAAAATAGCAACAATATGTGCTCAGTAAAGCAGCAGGGGTGACCGCAGTGGTTTCCAACAAAAAGATCTGACTCGAGTGTTGCAAAGCATTTCCACCAACATTTTGGAGACTATGTCCTGGGAATGAGTTTGACCTCTGAATTCCACAAACTTCAAACTTGAAATGCCTTTGGGTGCTTACCATTGTGATGTTTCTGGGACTCATTTCAGAAGTGCCAAACATACCTCATCCTCRTTGGCATCCTGGGAATTAGGGATGCTTTCTCAAGGCTGGGCTGGCAACATCTCAAAAATCAGYTGCCTGTTAGTGGGTTGCCACATCTGATCAATGACCTTGAATTTTTTAACTCCTTTCATTATGAAGCTGTTGCCCACCTGATCCTGTCACTGCCTACAACATGCCCTGCCACTAACATTAATGGCCTTTGGAGTGACCCAAGGGAGAGGTTTCTGGACCTTATTACAATCCTGCCCTCAAGGATGGAACAGGCATAGCCTTTCTGTGAGCACATTAGAGGTTTAACACTTTGGTGGCCTGAAGGCAAAGCTTGCTATGGAAGAMTCCATGCCGTGGCTCTGTTGTAAAGGATGTGTGGGGTGGAGGGGAATGGGATGCCAATGAGGGTTAAGCYGATGTCCCAAGAAACAGCAAAGAGCGAAATTGTGAGACAGGAGTTTTAAAGAGGAAGGATACATGGAAACCTAMATTTATCCAAGTGAACAGCCACCAAAGAAGCTGTGAAGTGGCTCATCTCTGAATCCTCTGTAGTCCTGTTCCTTTTTGTTCAGTGGGCACAGCRAAAGCTTTAAACAAACTTGGGCTTTAAACTGGTCATGATGAGCAGTGCTCAGCAGCCACACACAGTTGTCCTGGCAGAAAAAGGGAAACCCAGTTAGAGGTAGCAATCAGTGTCTGAAAGGGGGTGGAGTGTCCACATGCAGATGGGAAGGTAGTGGCCTTGGTGGCACACTTGCCTTGGAATGGTGGCTTAGTCTCCTGCCTGACACAYGGATATAAAAGTAGCATCCCTTCCTCAGAGCCTTGCCAGCAGTGAACTAAAACCTGTTCCAAGCAGCAGTGCATTTATTGTTTTCCTCCAAGGCTTTCAATGTTTGTTAGTTGTCATGTTAGGCTGTGTAAGAGGTGTAGTCCTCTAGCAACAGGACAAAAACATCATGGGTGATAGATAAGCAAGCTTGCCTGCTCCATCCTCCCCATCCTTTCTGGACAGATGAGTGTGTCCCTAAACCTGTCTCACTCTTACTATGCATGCAGAAATCTGTGGGATGAGAAAGTTTATCTTCTTGCTCTGTAGTATTCTTGCTGAAATCAATGAGAAAGGAGTTTAAACCATGTGGTCTGACAAAGGCTGCAGCAGTTTCTTTCCATTGCTTCCAAGGTGAGGATTCCCAGAGTGTAACACAGCATAGTGAAAGCCAGGCAGAATCTCCTCAGGGTGGAATGACTTGCAGCCAGGCTGTCCAGCTGTTCTCTGCCAGCTGTGAACTGATGTGACATCTCACCATTTCCAGCTTGAATCTTTCATCCACCGTCTTGTAATAGYTGATAATTTAATGAGAATATAGCTATGGAAACAAAAGGTTACCTGAACTGTTGAGGGCTGGTTTTCAACCTTTTTTTCCCAATGAGCACATTTCTCATTTTCACAGGAAAATAAATAAACAAACCCAAATCAGAAACAGAGTTTGAAAAGAATGCCTGGTTTTTGTGGATTCTAAAGGATTTGAAGACTGATTATTTGGGGAAGAAACACAGTTGTAAGCTCAGGAGGRATGCAGCTAGACAGAAAAACCGCTCAGGCTTCCTGGGAGAACTTCAAGGATTTTGAAAAATAAGCCCATTTCACATTAACTGCCATCACAGAGTGGTTTTATTTAGCGCTACAGCTATGTTTGTTGATCCGGTGGCTATCTTGTCTGGTTAACTGCTTCATCTCAACGTAGCAAATGTGGGTTTGTGGAGCTGTAGCAGCAGATGGATACCATTGTTTCAGTAAATCTTCATTACATTGTTTGTCTTTGTTTATAATCTGAAGGAAGGGACACTGAAGGAATCCAGAAAGCCAGAGATTTCAAAGACTTTGCAGATAATTCATGGAATGGACGCGGCACAGGTCTGACTGAAGCTGGTGTGTTACCCATCATTGCCGCTGCAGTGGCCTCTCTGCAGAGGTGCCCCACAAGCAGATGTTTCTGCTGCTGAGCTGCTGCACATCTGTGCTGCATCAGGAGGGACAGAGAAGGAGCAGCACAGTGCAGACYGGCTGCTCAAAGTGTGTGCTCTGTTTGATTGAGGCCTTTGACATCGACAAAGAGCAAAACCAGTTTGCTTAGACATTGCTTTTTTTAATGAGAGTCTGGCTGGAGGTATTTGTTCATCGCCCTGTACCCACCATACATTTCTTTGGGAGCTATACAAAAAAAGCTTCAGTGAATAGATAAAAATATATAGATAGACAAATGAGAGCTGATTATAATTGCTTTAGTACATTTTTTCACTCTTCAGGCTTTTTTTAAAATAGGATTTTGAAAAAAAAAAAAGATAAATAAATCTAGCTGTGAAGGGGAATTGAAATCTCATAGTTAAAGCTAGCAGCATCAGCTTAGCTCAAACAAAATGCACCATAACAACAGCCAGAGAGCCAAAGAAGGCAAGWGCTGGAATGCTGCCCTCTTTGCACCCAAGTTCATTCCAGATCCAAGACTCCAGCTCCTCAGTAACTGGTGCAGTGGACCCCAAGGCCCACCAGTATAGGAGATGACATCATTTTGTACAATAATAAACATCTTATGGATAAAATAGGAAACCCTATTTTCAGAAAGATAAAGACAATTTCTGGGTGGAGTGTGTATGATCCTAATTTCMTTTAAGATATTTACTGGGTCCAAACTTTTCTTCTTCAATAGAAAAGCAGAAGTAATCACGGTTAAGGCTAAAGCACTGATATTCTCAGCACCAGGCAGTAATGGTCTACAGACACACTGGGAKATCTCCAGCTAAACTCATGTAGATTGGCACATTCATGAAAGTAGACAGCTACAAGGAAGCTGAAAGCAGGATTAGCTGTTGGGAGCTCCCCTGGTCAGTAGAGGCAAGAGCACCTCTGC
Source organism: Malurus melanocephalus (assembly GCF_030028575.1). Classification (NCBI taxonomy): domain Eukaryota; kingdom Metazoa; phylum Chordata; class Aves; order Passeriformes; family Maluridae; genus Malurus; species Malurus melanocephalus. The sequence continues at coordinate 983,696 of NW_026623324.1, read as the reverse complement.
AGCATGTGGGCCCCCATGCTGCCACAGCTCAGCGTGTCCCAGCCACTCACATGGARGAGCAGGATCCCTGCAGCCCCACAGGCTGCACCTGCCATGGGTGATGGACAGCTGGAAGGTGATTTCAAAAGAGCACAAGTTGTTCAGAGGCCAAACACTGTTCCTAGGCCAGTTTTCTGCTTATAAGCAGGTCACACGGATTCTACGCCCTCCCTCCAAAAACCTGTGAGGCTCCTTTTGGGGAGATTGATGATGGCTTTTACAAGTGGCTGAACTTGCCTTACTATGTCCTCGAGCTGRCCACGAGCCTTTATCTTGTTGGAACTAAGGCAGCTTCTTTCCTCCACATGTCCTTGCTGAGAGCAACCTCAAGGTGTCCAGCAGTACCACCATCGGGCTGTGTTCATCGTTCCCTAATGTTCCCACTGTGATACATTTTCTGTCAGGAGAAATTTAGAGGCACATTAACCTGCTTGACGAGAACAGTGAGTCACAAACAGGTCCTAAGGAGAAATGTCCTTAGTCTGGAAAATGTGTCAGGATGTTTTAGGCTGAAGTTTGAAAAGCTTACCGATTATATTCACAGTCTCACAGCTATTCTGCCCCCACAAAAAACCTCCATAAAAATACACAACCTTCCTAGAAACACAACTGATTTTGTTGCCTGAATTTTCTAGACATTTCTGTCTTCTTTAAACAACCAAAAGCAAAACCAGCTTTGAGACATCTTATTCATGCCCACTATTCTGCTAGTAATTTCAGAATTGTTTGGTCTACATCATGAGGACTGGTAGTGGCCAGTGCCTCTGCTCCAGAGTTAAATCAAGAGTTAAGAAATTGCCTTCCTCTGGGTGTACTTGCATATGCCTGTGTGTCCTGCAGTGTTTCCAGKGGTGCTGGCACTGGACTTGGATATGTTGCTGCCGATAGCTGTGCAGGGGCCTGGCTTTGCTCTTTGCAGCTTGGCAGAGCAAGGGGGCAGAGGACACGGTGCCCTGGGATCCTGGCTGTGGCACAGTGTAAGGACTCCTGCCAAGGACTGGCTCTTTCCCAACTGGKGCACTAGTCAGACATCACCACTCAGCAGATTTCTGACAGGCTTCCCCAGAGACAGGCCACCTCCATCAATCTCTGAGAGGAGCCTGGGAGTGATTCGAGCCCACCAGCCAGCTTGGGAAGAGGAGTTGGTACTGTTCTTCTCTAGTCAGTTGCTTCAAAAGAGCCATTCCTAGCTGGTGGTGATGGCTATTGTCAGAGATGTTTGAAATCAGAGTCAATAGAGCCACTGGCATCTTTAACTTGAAAGTGACCATAGTTGGAAAAAAATCTTTCTCCGAAATCTCACGTTTCCTGGTTCACTTTCGTCTTCTAGCCAGTAGCGTAGCCAAGCTGCATTAATCACTCTTTTCCTTCTCTCATTCTCATTCCATGTACTTGTATGGCTCTTGTCACACTCCTATCTAAATGCCTCTCCTTCCAAGGAATTTAAGAGTAAAAATAACTATCTCCTTTCCCAGGCTGGAGAATGCCTCCAGTTTACAAWTTCCTAAAAGAGGAACACATACTTTATCCCAAAAGAGCTTTTCTTTGACACATGTATGTGATGGGAAATTTACATCAAACAACAGTTGAAAGTAAACAGAACAGGGAGAGATCCTAGAATCTGGGTCTGATCCCAGACAYAGAACAGGAATGTGATCTCTGTTATGTTTGTGTCATCTTTACGGACACCAAAAAATATGCTAAGAAGATATTTACCTGCTGTAGTACACCCATTTAATTCAAGTGCACAATATTTTGGGATGCATTAGTTAATGGCTTCATAGGCTATCTTACTATGAAGATGTAAAATGCTATGCATGTGCTAAATATTGTTATCAGTTGTAGTAGTAGTAGTAGCAGTAGTAGTAGTAGTAGCAGTAGTAGTAGTAGTAGTAGTAGCAGTATCAAAGCTGAGCTGAATAATGTGGCAAAGATGCTGCAAAGCAATTAAAAAGAAATTATTTCTTCTAGTTCTTGGGGGGAACAAGCACAGAATGATTAATGCCTCCTATTAAGAATTAGCAAACTGTTAACTGCTGTAAGGAGATAAGTATTTATTTCTTGGCCAAAAACCCTTTTTATAGCTAGCCCCATTCATTAGATACTTCCAATTAAAATGAACAACATGTTTTGTTTTATAGCTTCTTTCCTGCTTGTTGCTGATGCTAACAATTTCTATGAAAAGGATTGTCAGTCCTAAGTACTTGAAAGTAGTGCCACTGTAAAGGAAGGCATTTGTCTGTGTAAGCCACCTGTAAGATCTCGAACTGAAAGATCAGAAGATATTTGCAACTACACYTCCAATGTAAGGAAGTGCACTTTGATCAATTTATACTGCCACTTTTCTACCTTTAAAGTAATTTCTGCCTTGTCACCTTGGCTTCTTGGGAAGTAATGCAGGACTTGATGTGCATAATCCCATGTATCCCAAATGAAAATCTTCCACTGGCATCAGTAGTATGTATAGGCTGGGGACATGGTAGGGGGTGAACACACAACACAAAGAGAAGTTCACCTGTGTAGCCAGTATTTTGTATTAACAATGACACATTCTTCAGAGGAACTGTACAGTTGGTGTTTAAAACAGGGGACTGTACAGCTGGTGTTTGAAATAGTCTCTTCAGAGTGGCTGAAAAGACACGCCTCCAGCTTGGATTTTCAGATGTTCCTTGATGCATAACTAGCCTGACTACAACAAATGATGAGCAGTTAACAGCACAATTAACAAATTATTTTGATCACCCAAGTGTAAAAAGAGCCACAAAACCTTAGAGTACTTGTTAGGATAAAACACGGGTGGACTATTACAAACTATTTTATCTATAATGGAAACCCTATTTAGAAAAACGTGGTTTTGTGTATACGCCCATTTGCTAAGAGAGAGCAAAGAAAAATCTTCCTTCGGTTTCTCTGATATGTAAATGCCTGCTTAATGGCAGCATGCATTCTTTCTAAGGCAGCCAAATCCCCAGGTGATTTAAATTTGAAGGATGCAACTGAGCTGACTGATAGGTTTAAGAGTGCATCTGAAATCAAAGAGCTCATCCTGGAGAGCTTTGCCATATATCCCTTTCAGGGAAGGCAGGAAGGAACCCGCATTATTCTCTGGGGGTGCACAGCAAGCTCACCAAAATTGAATTAAACCTCTGAAAGCAATCTTTAGCCTGTTATATCTAAGTGGCTGAACCCTGTGTGAGGTTACATACAGAAAGAAGTTATTTTGTATTAGTAAAGCAGATCAGATTTTCATACTTTAYTCTTTGTTGTGACCTCAGCTATGCATAAAATGACAGCAGGTGAGAAGTCATTGGAGCTTGCTCCTTAGGGAGAAATGAAAGGAAGTGTGTGATGAAAATCTTGAGTCTGCCATTATGTGGGAGAAGACCCTCACAGCCAGCACTCTCTCATTCCTGAACATTGGGGCTGTGGGCCAAAGCTCTCTTAACCCCTTCCCTTGATGAGATCCCTTTTAAAATCAACTTAGCACAAGGCATTTCAGAGTGGACTTGAGCTTTAGTTAATCTTGGTCCAGGGTCCTTGATAARATGAGGTTGTGTTATTTGCTACAGAACTGGCTTGATGCAATAATATATAACAGCACTTCATCCACAAGTAAATTATAATCTGGAAACTCTCCTCAGGAGTTGTCTGAGGAAACATAAAAGCATCAGCATTTCAGTTACAGGAGGTGGATGCACTGTCCTTCATGGAGCTGTTGACCTGTAGAGGTCAGGATAAAGAAGAGCAACCCCGACGTACAAGGACAGCAAGACTGGCATGGAATTGTTAGTGTCCCTATTCCTCAGCATCAGCATTTAGTAAGACTCTTATCACCATGCCTCTCTCTTTTTTGCCCCTCTGCCAGCTCCTGCCATTCTCTGCATAAGCCAGGTCAGCAAAGAGGATCCCGGCAGCCAGTTCAGGCACCAGGTCTTATGGTGGGACTTCAGCCACACTGAACCAGTGGCAATTGCTTATTTTCATAAATCTTCATGTCACAAGCGCCCCACGCATTTGATCCTGTACCAGCAATTAAGCCAAACTTATCACTGAGATCARAACTCATTTTGCTTCAGCATGAATACATTTATTTAGCATTTCTATGTGTAAATATTCCTGAAATGCGTTCTTACTTTGCTCCATAAAATTAAGCTTGCTTGTTAAGAAAAACTGACTCCCYTAAACCTTATACTTCCCTAATTTAGGAATACTCTGGTGTCTTTAAGCGATGGGTGACTTGGCTGGCATCCAGTGGTGATTCATCTCATTTTGGGTGAGCTTTTATAAAACACACTGAATAAACTATAGCTGACTGAACTGCAGAAGAAAAAAGGGGGGGGGGAAGGCACCACAAACAAAACACCTTCTTCTCTCCAAAGAAATAAATTAACACTAGGAATTATTCCAGCAAAACTAAATCAGTTTGGGTTCATACCTTTGTTTATGCCACTGTAAGTTTTCTGTGTAGACAACCCCATATAGGGAAGTTACATTTTACATTATAATGAGGTTACAATGTGCTAATCCCCTTGGACCGAAGCAATTATCACCTGACTGCTAGGTGTTAAATGCTGCATTACAAGGGGATTATTTTCTCTTTTGTTCTGACTGAGGCCTGGTCTACCCACAAATTCACACTGGCTGAACTGATTCAGGAGGGAGTTGGCGTGGTGCCGCCTCTGAATCAGTTATGTATTACATTAATAAAACTGGACTCAATGACAATTCCCTTGATATGCTGCAATTCAACGTGGTAAAATGATTATTTCTGTGCTACCTGGCCATTTACCATTATTCTCTAGTTATTTGGTTTTATTCATAGCACCTTCTGTTTCATAGTTAGACATTTACTCTTCCACAGCCTAGTTTTGAACCATGCATTTTAGCATAGCTCAATGATACAAATGAGGCGAGTCTGGGAATTTTCAGTCCCTGAAATGACACACAGCAAGTGTTGGTGCCACAAAAAAATAGGTCAACAACTGGCCTTTTATTTTCCCTTTATCACTCAGTGCAGTGAAATAGTGCCAGGGGACAGCTGGCTGTCAAAGGTGCAGTCTTCTGAACAAGCTATAAACATCTAGGTCCCACGTCAATCTTCACAGCCGTAATGAAAGGTTGTTGCCTTGAGTGTCCTGGGCGAGTTCCAGTTATATTATTACAGTTTACATGCCTCAGTTTCCTTATAACTTACTCCTGTGAAGCACWGATCACAAGCTTTCTGTGCAGACAAGCACCCAGTTTGGAGGCATCCCTCTCCCACTTGAGAGCAGACGGTGGTTAGCAGTGCCGAGTGAGTTGTACCTGTGCACACAAGGCACACCAGCACCATCGCTGCTCACCTGCAGCCTCMCTGGGCACAGAGCAGGAAACACACACTGCAGTGTGTGCTTCAGATCTTGTATCCTGACCTGGCCCTCACTCATTTTTCYACTTCAAAGCTGGAAGGTGTGTCCTGGCATGAGCCATTGCTCCCAGTTCTGCTGGGTGTGTTCACAATGCTGCTGGGCATCTCCTCCTGCCTTTCTCTCCACACTTCTCAAAGTTGCAGGACGGACATTTTTTCTGTAGCCAGGCAATTCATGATTGTATACAGCTGTATTGGACTTGCCCAACATTTTGAGAACATAGTCTTATTTGGATGAAAGACACCATGTACCACCAGTGTTCCCATCATTTGTTAGTTTGTAATGTATCCAAAGGCTCCTTGAAGGTCAATTCTACTGTGCCTATTGTTTCAATGACTGGGAAAAATTTGTGAAGTATCTGAAATAGAAATAGAATTTTTGTGACTGTGTAAATGCTCTTCATGAGTGTAAGTCCTGCAGACACKGTCAAGAAGGAAGTTAATGTCAGAAATAGTGGTAAAACCATCTTAAAACCCACTTCTTTTTCTTGCTGGTTAGCTTAGACCCACACTCAGTGCAATCAGTGTAAGACCAGCACTTTT
>NW_026623324.1:962732-977542 GCF_030028575.1 Malurus melanocephalus | reverse complement strand
TCAGCACTGAAAAGAGAAAGGTTATTCAGTTATCTTTGTAAGACCGCTGCCCAATCCTTGTGATGGAAGTCCTTCAGTCTCTCCCTCTTTGGAGAACACAAGTAGTCCATATTCTGCCCCTAGGGAGGAAGCTGAGCCCCCTCTGGCACAGGGAGAAGAGGAAAGAGAAATGGCCTATCTAAAATAGCTGAAGAAGTGCAGATATGTGGCAACATATAACCAAAAATCAGCAATCCATCTGGATATTTCCTTCCCCTGCACACTTTGCTACCACTCACATTTTGTCTTGTTTAATTAGGAACTGACCCTCTGCAGGTTTCTCACTTACAAAATAAGAAGGAACTATTACTATTTTTTCCACAAATGTCTTGTTACAGACTTGAGTCCCATCTGGTCTACATCTAGTAGGAAGCCAAAACTKGAAGTGTCAGCACTGCTGAATGATGTTTTCTTCTGCTGATTAACGAGGGCAAATGAAACCCTGATGAGGTCCCTGCCTTTGGTCTCACAAAAAAAGCCCAGAGTCCTATATATCATGTGTGGATTCCCTGAATTGCTGCCCACTTGTGGCACTTTAAGGAGGAATGCATTAGTGATGGTCATCTTTGGCAACCAAGCACTTTCCAAAATTCTTAACTCCAAAAGATGGGAAAGAAGGAAGAGGATGRAGTTAGGAAAGTCATAAGACTAGCTGGGATGGAGGCAGGAGGGAACAGCATCTCTAAGCAATTTGTACTCCACTAGTTCAGGTTTTTTCTGGTTTCCCTTCTGCCTTCTCTACCTTTACCATCATCCTGGGAATCCAGGTTGCTGCTGGTGTTCCTTCCAGGTACAGACGGTAAGAGTACAGGAGCCGGTAACTATTGTTGGGGCAGGAGTAATAGGAGGGTTTTGTAGATCTCTACTTGCCTGGGAAACATTTGGCTAGATTTTGCTCCCTYCCTATGTTCCCTGCTTCCCCTTTGCCTTAAAACTGCTCCTCAGCTGAAGAGACAACATTTCCAGAGCCATTTCTGCTGTYGGTGGACTATAGCTAAGTGATTTTCCCTCTGAGCAGGGCAGATCATTAGCATAGTCCTTTGCTAACAATCCCTTTAGATTGTTGGAATTCCTGGTCAAACATTGATAATCAACTCATGGCAGTCTGCATGTGACATTGTCTCCCCAAAAGTCATCCTATTCAAAATTATATATCTGGAATGTGGCTCTCATTAACTGCTCTGATTTGCAGGGACAGTCTTTAAAGTTCAATTCTTGTAAACCTCATGCACTACTCAGAGACAGACCATCATGCCTGGAATTGGGACTGAACAGCTGACAGCACCTCAAAGGAAGGAGTAGAAGTTCATGGAAATGTGGCTGCAAATGTACAATGAGCCTTACTCCAGGCATGTGGGAKCATTGCTGCAGAAATCCTTGAACTCAAGGGTTCTGTCTCTGCAATGGAGCCTCAGACTCTGACTGCTGATCATCAACTCATACTGAAAGGTATTTGAACCTCCAGAGTTTATTTATTGCTCGGGGAAACCTTGTCCTTGCCCTTTTTGCTTCAAAACTTGTAACAAGTAAGTGTTCTGTGACTGTGAACTTTCATGTTTTCAGGATCATAAACTCCCTGTGCTGCTGCAACATTACTGAGAGAAGCATTTTTCCTTGCTCATGTCACCTCTTTTGCACTTAGGTCTGGGTGGCTTGTAGTTGGACACTGAGATAAATGATACAGCACTAAAACAAGATCATATTTATCTGTTGAGGTAGAAAATTATCTGGTTTTGGACTGAAAATGCTTTTTTTTTCTTCAATATTAACTGCTACAAAAGAAGGCATGCTGTGGGAGAACCACAATTGCAATTCACACAGATGTTCTCATCRTAGTGATGGAATTCCCTTCAGCCAAACAGCAAAGAAGGATGAAATCCTTGGCTGCAGGTGCCCAAATATAAGTTGAATAAACAACTGGTTTTCGTTGAATTTCAAAGGCCTATCRCATTGCAGTAAGCTTGAATTCAGYTTTCATTTTTTGCATTATTATTCCYCCTGAAGTACCACCCAGATGCCTACATCTAGAGCCCTTTTCCATGAGATAGCTACAGTGAGAAGGACAGAGATATTCCCCAAGGATCCAGTTTCTCAGGGATATCAACTCTTCTGCAGTTTTCACATAAGCCCAGGAATTTCCAGTTTTTGCCATAGGAACTGGGAACTCTGTTGTGGCCACCAGTCCCTATCTTCTCAGGCTCTGGTTCAACAGTGCCTGTTCTGTACCTCTACACAGCAGGTGGATCTGCTCCAGGATAAAAAAGCAGAGAAGCCCTGAGGATGAATGGGGAAATGGCAAGAGTTACAGCATTGATATCACCCTCTCTGGAACTCTCAGGGTACAGATGTGCTCTCCTTAGACATGCCTGTAGGTTTTTGTTTGTGCCTGTTTTCCAAGAGGTCCTTCTTCCCTGGTAAGGCCCAAGAAAGCAGCTCCTGGAGGGGCTCAGCACTGCTGCTGCTATCCTCATCTGCCTTGTCTTCCAGAAAAGACTCTGTTGGGAAGAAGGATACCCATACCAGGACCTTTGCTCTTTCAGGTCACAGAACTTTGGCTGAGGAACATGAGCCATATGTCACTTGATTCTGGGTACTAGATGAAATTTAAGGGAAAAGCATTTGCAACAATGCAATGGAACACAAACAGATAAAGTAATAAAAGTCCTGCTTTTTGATAATATTTATTGCTAAAACTCTTTTGTGGATGTCAGCCATTTTTCTTTTTTATTTTTACTTAGTTAGGTGCCAGAATCTCCTTTCACTGACATAATGTGGACTTTCTTCATAAGAGATAGAAGACACCACCACTGTCTCCCCCATCACTCCTCATTCACTCAAAAGTGGGAAGGGTAGAGGACATAAGCTGAAACTCTTTTGCTATCCAACCCCAAGCTCAAATACCCAAGTTTTCACAGAGCTTACTTAAGAAAATGGTCTTGAAATGTCTGTGATTAGTTTCTGCACTCCCCGTGGCATCATATAAAATGGGTTACCTTACCTCTGTCTTCCCTCTTTCTCGAGATCCTTTCATTAGCATTTTTGATCTATACCTGAATTAACAAAATCCTAGCTCTGGAATACTTGTCTTTGTCACTCTCTTCTGCAGAAAAATAAACAACCGTGCCTGTGTAATTACTCTCACTAGACTTAGAATCATTGTTTTTTTGGTGACTATCTTACAAAAAGAAATRCAGATCATGTTGAGCAATATCAAATACTGCTCTCTACATTTTTCAGAGACAATTTTGATGSACATTATTGCGGATGCCATGTGAAAAGCCATCTCAGCTTACACAACACACAGAAAAGAAGCAGACATTTCATTGTCTGCAAATGGATTTTTAAATAAGATATTACATCTGACATTGCATTAATGCAAGAACTGATTAGTATGTGAATAAGAGTTACTAACAAGATGGCAGGAATTAAAATCTATTCATAGGTTTGAAAGAGTGMGATATGTAGGCACTGCACTCCTCCATTCTGTGCTCTGAAACATTCTCTCTTTCTCTTGAATAATCTAATAATAACTGAGATTTCCAYTCCAAAAAGCCCTCTGCATTAATCATTTGGTCTGTCAAGATCTCAGCTCAATTATTGTCAGTCTGCATCTCTGCAACTAGGAAATTACATTAAAAGTTCCTTCAAAGTGATGTCAGAGTGCAAGAGTTGAATGGAGAAGGGGAAGCTGGGCTTCTCTCTGTATCAGCAAAGCATCCTCTCCAGGACGGTGCTGAGCTGGTATGCAGCACTTTTTCCAGGGGAAAAAAAATTAATGCAAATCAATTTACTTCACGTTTTGCCTTGTCTCAAAAATTATTGAGTCATTAATCTTAGTAATGTCATGGTGTTGTCATTCACTGAATTCAATTAAGCAGGAGCATACCACTAGAACTCTGTGTATTCTTCACATGCAGTAATGGCCTTCTTGACCATAATGAGTGCAGCTCCCCTTGTTGAATTAGGGGGAATTTAAAGGAGAGGAGCTAATGAAGATGAATAGTGTAAACTGCTTCAGAATACTGCACCTTGTACACAASAAACCCTGACAGTACTGTGGCAAATTCCTCCTACATTTAATACAGATGCATTAAATGGGAATGTGAGTTCACAAGCTTCATTTCAGGGACCCTAGCTCTTGTTCTATTCTCTAATTCCTTTTCTCACTGAGCTAGTGCACAGTTTTTGGACCAGGAATTCGGGGGCTTTTCTGCACCAGGGCACCCTGCTGCCTTCCTCAGAAAGCTGTGCTCTGACATGACTTTGTGCCCGTGTCACAACAACCTCTGCTGAAACAGCACAGTATTCCACTACAGAGATGTGCTCACCAAAGGAGCTGAGCACTGATGCTCTGAAGGAAAACTAGCAAGTCTGAAGAGAAACAGGAAAAAAMAACATATGTCAAGAGGTTAATTGAGCTGAAGCTAATTTACACTGCATGAGCAAGCAGAAGTTTCTGTGATGCCAGACAAGAGTTGAGTTAACACGGGAATATCAATGAAACTGCAGTACATTWGATCAATAGATCATCAGGGGGAAAAAATATAAATCTGATCATGTCTAAGGGAACTGCCARCACAAAAAGTCACATAGGAAACTTRCTTTTGTCCTGCAGGGTGAAATTATGTTCCTGGGAATACTACAGAAGATTGTGTGCAGACTCTGAGAAAGGGAAAGCATTGCTGCTGACCACTAGGGAATGCTCAGGGGGGATCATGGTGTTACCTCTATTTCACACAAGAGCATGTGCCAGGAATCCCAGACTACCATTGACTGATCTTGGGCCTGCTTATGACACAGATTGCAGGTTGTTAGTGATAACAAATGTTAGTTTGACTCSCTAAGCATGTATTGGTGGAGATAACAGGGCTGCGCGTGAGGTAATTAGTCTTGCCTGTCAGCAGAATTAATCAGTGACAGCAATGGCGATAGCATAATGACAACAGGGCTCTTGGCTTTGGAGCTGGTGTGGATGGGTGTCTGTGATCCACCTGCCATCCTGCAGCACTGCTGCTCTCTCACACACCAAACTCGGCCTAATTCCAGCCCTTAGGCTTGAATGTGCTGCATGCAAAATGTGTGCTGGGTACTACATGAGACACTTTCTGAATTGTTTCCTGAAATTACCTGTGAACCAGGAACACCACATGTCTTGGTTGCGCCTCTGTAGCGTCATGGGGCTGCGTAGGTATAGATGCACTTTTTGGAAGAGGGTTCTGGTGCTGACTCTGAGCACCAGCCTTCAAAAGAAACAGAAGTGAAGGAAGGGACAGAGCACACAGATACACACACAGAGCATTCCATGAGCATGCAAACATGGGACACAGTCAATTTCTACAAACGGATTCAGCTCAAGGTGTGATGTTAAATCACCCAAACTACCGGGTGTAAAGCGTGTTAAATCCTCAGGTGAGTATACTCAATAAGATGTGTATTATATTTTCAGTGCAGTGTCCTATTTGGAGAATGACTTTATTCCCAGAGAGGGGCATCTGCACAGGAGCTGAACACTTGAACTTCTGCTTATTARCTTTGTACCATCAACTGACTTGCTTTCATTATCTTGAAGGATATGCCCGTGTTATTCTGGACCCTCACAGGGGCCAAAGTTTGTATCATTGCAGCTCTAATCTTAGCAAATAAGACCCACCTGTCCTTCATGTTATGATCCAAAGAGATGAGGGCAAGTTATTGCTCACACTTGAGCTGCTGTGAGCAAGACTTCAGGGTTGCAAAGGCAGTGGTGTGGTGCCCTGGTCCTGTGTTAGAAAAGGAACACCAAAATTTGAGGAGCTTCACTTTATCCCTGATCAGTTGAAGTCACTGGAGGAGTATTGGAGAATCAAAGTATGCATCTTCATCTCTGGTCATTTCCWGGCCTCCCAGGCCAGACACAGCCTCTTTCAGAGCAGATTCGGTTCTGGTCTAGCCCTGTGCAGTAATTCAGCACATGCTTTGTGTACTGAAAATGTTCCAACAGGCTTTTTAATGCCTCTTGGCACGGATTATTGTTCATACAGTAAATAGTTGAAGTAATTCCTTACAATTCCCTGTCATTTCATTAATGACCTCTTCTTAGAGATAATTCCTTCATCAGAAGAGAATAACTCATAATACAAAATGTAGGGATGTCAAAAGAATAATTGATGACAATCTGGTGAGGATAAAAATAAAAACCTATTCTCATAGTTGTGTCATAATTTTGAGTAGATTTTTCAAGTATTTGGAAATACTAAATCTTGTGTATTGACAGTTTTATCATCTTAAACAATTTTTCTGCATTCTGCTATTCTGTCATTGATAAAATGACTCTGGAACAACTAGAAGAAAAAAACCAACAAATKGACATATCTTAAAAATGAACATTTWTAGTTAACATATTTGCACCTTACCTTATACTTCTGATAAGTTCTCAGTTTGCAGCACATAATTACTATTTTGTAAAATTTCTGACAGTGTTTATTACTACTGAAGTAGCCTTTGAGTCCTCACAGTGTASAGCATTTTAGTTCATTAGCTAGTTTACTTTGACTATTAAGATTTTAATTTGATTATTCTGGTGTTATATTTGGCTATTCAGGTGTTAGGGGCAGTGAAGGGCTGCCTCTGTCCACCCCTGCATCCACTGCCATCTTTGGGATGATGAAGCCATCAGTCTATGCTAAGCAAAGGAGGAACTAAGTGTTGAATAGGAATTTAAAAGTTTATCGTGAGGTTAAAACAACAGATCATTGTTCTAAAAGATCCAGCTCTGTCCTTACAATCATTGAAGAAATCCTGTGCCACATCTGATATGCTACTTAAACTGAATCTAGTATTAGTGGTCACTGATCCTGTATTTATTTTCCTATGTTTTGCTGCCTGAGATGCTGTAGCTTTTCCCAGCGACAGAGACTGACAATGGACAATGCTTGTGGGTGTGTTTCCTGCTCTAAATTGTCAAGTATGCCCAAATCATCACACCCTCTTCGAATCTACCAGGCGCTAAAACCTTTTGGCCTCATCCTTTCTATGCCTCAGCTGTGAAATAGGATCAGACAACGTCCGCCCCTCCTAGCGCTGCTGTGGTGCAGAGTCACGCATAAATCCAGGTGTGAATGGGCCTGCAGGGGGGYCAGTGGCCCGTGGGACACACTTCAGGGCTGGCTGGAAGCAGTGCCAGAGGATGTTGCATTGTCTCAGCCATGGAGAGAAGGAAAAGGGGTGTTTCGGAGCTTACTAGGAAGGCTGTAATGGGAAAAGCAGCTTGGGATTGTTGGACCAACATTCAAGAAGGGCTCAAAGTGTGTAGTGCTTGTCTGGCAGACAGACCAGAGACACACAGCTCTCTGAGAAGCAGAGAGCAGAAAAGTGAGCAGAATAGTAGATTTTACTCACTATACTTTGTATAGTGAGCAGAAAAGTAGATTTCATTTGCAGAAGGCTGYACTGGAAGCAGAAACTATTGAATATGTGCCCATCAAGAGAGCACAATCCAGCGAGTACAGCCACTGCAACAGGCTCTGAGATAAGGAAAGAGATGTGGGCAAGGTGATCTCAGACATGATGCATTCCCAATTACCTGATTTTTGAGCATATAATTTGATAACCTTAATAACATTTTTCAGTGCTGCTTTTCCATGCAATGACTGGCATCTKGGAAATTTTCATCTCCTGACTAGGACAAAAGCAGAATATATTCAGCCTCACCCTACAGGACTTTTGAAAATRCCAGGACTTCAGACAAACAATGCCTATATGGAACTTCATTAGTCATTTATCACCTTTGGGATGGAATGAGATTAAAAGTACCAGTATTGCTGAATTCCATGTTAAATGATTAATCTCCTAAAGAAATTCTTATTAATGACACTGCAACAGGCTTTAAGGTGAAAAGAGCGCTGGTGGAAAATGGAGTCTAATGCTGGCATCTTTGGGGACAAAGCAAAAACCAATCTGAAGAATTATCTTATTGAAAAGCAGACATTTCTCTCCAGATCTTTTTCTCCTGTGAGCTTTGGTATCTGATCTAAATTTCTCATCTCATCTAAAATTCATTAGAGATGAAATTTCTTCAGAAATGGAACTGTCTCACGGTAGAAAGAAAGGGACTGGTGGGTGTGAAACTTCTGCTATGTGACTAAGGTAACACTGTAAATCAGGATAATTTCAGAAAAAAAAGGAGTTAGGTCAAAGAATTGGTGATCTTCAGAATTTTTGTCTCTGTACAGCACAGAATGGACAGCTRACTTGTCTTCGTGGCATCTGTATATACTGTTCCTACTAGGTGCAGAAAAAGGAAAGTAGAAGACCAGTGGATGTAGCAGCACTATGACTTTCAATATATTTATTATAGGCAGAAAAAACTGAAAACCCACCACTAAAAAATAGTCTAGTTGAAGAAAAATTGTCCTGTGTGCTCAGGCCACCTACTACACTGATATTACAACCAGAAAGTAAACAAAACAAAGCCCAGCAGTGAGGTAAAGTGGCCAGTCACCTTAACCTGGTATGTGGACAGGGAGAGAAAAACAGTCTGTTACTGTACATCCTGCAACAGGGGTGCCACCCCTCTTACCAATAGGTTCCCAGGAGCCACAGGGGAGCATGGCAAGGCATGCAACTTCTTGCACCACCCCCAGTTTTGTAGGTGAGTGGGGTTATTTCTGACTTCCTCTCAGAAACATGTAGCTGTTGAAGTTGGGCATTTGCCACCATGTTCCTTTCCTCCCATTCTAAGGGCTTCAGTTTCAGCCGGTCATAAAATGAGAACAATCCAGCACCACTTTTTTTTTTTTTTTTTTTTTTTTTTTTTTTTTTTTTAACCATTGGCCTGGGTTCAGCTGATACAGAGTTAATTTTCATTCTTGTAGCTGGTAAAGTGCTGTATTTTGGATTCAGTAGGAGAATAATATTGATAACACACTGATGTTTTTAGTAGCTGCTCAGTAGTGCTTAYCCCAAGTCAAGGACTTTTCARTCTCCTGTGCCCTGCCAGCCAGCAGGTGCACCAGAAGCTGGGAGGGAACACAGGACAGCTGACCCAAAYTGGCCAAAGGGATACCAGAGYACATCATGCCCAGTAAATAAACTGTGCAGGAGTTGGCCAGGAGGGGTCCATCACTGCTTGGGGACAGACTGGGCACCCGTTGACTGTATTTTGCATCACTTGCCTGTCTTGGGCTGCTGACCCCACCAGACAGCCTGGTGTTATATCAGCAAACTTGTTGAGGGAGCACTCAATCCCATCTGCACCTCCTTCCCTGCCAGACACAGACATGAGACTGACCTGCTTGCAGCTGCTTGAGTCTTCCTTATGTCCCTTTTTAAAAAGGTTATGTTTCTCCTTTTCCAGAGGAAATGTTCTCCTTAACAGCTCCCTTTGAAACACAGAAGCCTAGGGCCAGATTCTGAACTGTTACCAAAGAAGATGGTTCCACTGGTTCCAGCTGCTCTCAGTTTTCTAAAGGCTGCAGATCTGGCTGAGAGTTTTGCAGCCCATGCATTCCTTTAAAGTTGTCATTGGAGCTCTAATAAAAGCAAGAGCAGCAGCCATATAACTCTTTCTCTGCCTTGATATGTGCTCCTCTATTAGTATGTGCAAAGTACAAATAGTGGAAATCAAAGAAATTTAGTTTTTCAAAAGTGAGTGGAAATCTGCTGGTGGCTCATGTGAGATTTCAAGTCAGGAARTCTCACCATCTCTAAAGCTGGGGCACAGGAAATTATTTCCTTGAGGGGAATATTTTTAGTGAGGCTGAGTCAGAATGTGACCTGCACTTGAAAAACAAATGAGATGGAAAGGAGGAAGGATGCTCCTGTATTACTTATTAACATATTTTGTTCCCCATTTAAAGATGTGTGGCTGCCCAGACTGGCATTTGCRTTTGAACAGCACCTGCAAGGTACATCCAGGAGCAGAAATTGGCCTTCTGGATATCAGGTCATCATCAGTGTCCCAGTCTCCCACCAMCTTTCAATAAACTGCCAGAAAAGCTCTGTGTGTGTCCTGAGGGTAAATTTTTCCTCTGCAGATTCTTCAGGAAATGCTGAATCTCCTGTTCATGCTGTCATTCAAAGACATCAAACTAGAACGACCTAGGCTTCCTCCATAAATTATCAGCACAATTTAAATTTCTTTCTTAGAAAAACAAAATCAAGCATCTGTTTCAATCTTGAGTGGTTCTGGCTCACATATCTGTATTCAGTACACCGKCCCTGAACTTGTAAACAGCTATTCCACAGAGTCATATCAGAGAGAGATTTGAATGTTGCCATATTTTTTCTTTAGCTAACTTCTAATAAAATGTCCTAAAGTCACGGGCCATAGAACTTCTGATTAATGTACACAGAATAGGTCGCCTCAGTGCCATAAAGAAACCAAAATCAATTACAGAGGAACTAAATTAACACTTTAGCTCTTAGATAAATATGTAAATGCAATTCTTGATTAACCTGAGAACGTCACAGTCTTTCCCCAATGACCRTAACAACCAGCAGCACCTGCAATGCCTCACTCTGTAGGGGGGACCCATCTGTGACCTGGCTGGGGCAAGACCCCCAGCAGAAAAGAAGACACAACTGGCAAATAAACAAAGGCTTTCTCCCTCCTTAACAGCCTCGGAGAGAAGGGAAGCTGGTGACAGGCTTGCCGCTGTCRTGAGTGAGCATAATGTAAATACCTTGACAGGCAGAATCTGAGATTTTGACAGATGTAATACAGCTGCAAAGCCAGTAATAACTGAGTGTTAAACCCCCGTCGAGAGGGCGCAGCCCATCTCTGCTGGCACTCTCCTTATCCTCKCTCCCCCAACCTGCTATTGTAAGAGCTTCTTTGTGGTTTTTAGCTTTTTCTTCCACCTCCTTTCCCCTTTCTTCCTTTTGTGCTTTCCTCCCATCCCCCTCTCCCTCTCGGAAGATGGYAGTTTGGGCCCTACGATTCTTCACGGTTCATTGAGTTTTCTTTGCAAGGCTTCATTCCTCCACATCAAACAAAGATTGCAAGGAGGAGAGCAGAGGCTATAGAAAGGAGGTTACATCAGGCATGTTGTAGACAGCACTGAAAAGTGTTTGTAACCTTGCCAGATGGATGGATAGCTCCTGCACAGCAGGGGCTCTCGAAAGCAGATTCAAAGTCATACATACCAGAGGGTGGGGAGAGGGACAGAGGCAGGATGTCGAATTTCCATATATTTCCATGAGCTAGCTGTCATTTCTGCCTAGCATGTCACTAGCAGCATATTACAAGGCTTTCCTGCAATAGTCCTGCCTATTAAAAGAGTATCCTGACCTAGTTGCTTCAATTCCCCCACAAAAATCAAAAACATACTGTAGAAAGATTGTAGACGCTGCCTAGAGCTGGTGGGAAGCATTCCCTGTCATAGTTTGCTTGTTTGTGCTCATCGCTGTTGCTGTTCTAAGTCATGCAAAACAATCAAACAACTGTAAACAGGGAAATCCCTGTCACTCTTGGACCTCATCGAGATTTTGATTCAACTCCATCCAGGCACAATGGAATATTCTGTAAASAGGCAGATGCTCTCACACTGGCAAGTTGTAGAGGTGCTACAGTCCGTATCGCCCCAGTGCCTGCGACCCCAGCCCTGGTTGGATGCCCATAGGGCCAAACACCATCAGGAGGTCAGTGGGGAGCAGCAAGAGCCAGAGAGCTCCTGCTGTAGGCACATCTGAACAAGTGACATCATTATAAATAGCAAATATGCACATTCAGCATTGTTTATAAAAGGGKTTTCCAGCAATGGCCAGTCTTTGGCTCTTCTGCTCTGTCAGAGCCCCAGGGAAGAAGCAGCAATCACAGCTCCTTCATTGGTCTTTCAGRATGATGGTTAGGAAACAAGTTTTCCTAATTTGCATCCCTCAGAACAATATAAGGTGTGTCCTAAATCACATCCRCCAAGCTCAGACTCTACAAGTTCTTATGTCCAATGAGTCTTCCTGAGTTGTGATGCCCAGAGAGAGATAGTTTAGCTGGTTAGTTAAAGTGTTCCCAGTACTCAAAAAGGCTCACACAGATTTTCAGCCACCAAATGGGGCCCTTAACTGGAGAAATGCATTGGGAGAATTCATTTCTCAATGTTTGTGCCCAAGAAGGGCAAGATATTTTTGAGGAATTCCTCTCTTAGAAGGTTTCACTAGTTTTCTAGTATCCAAAAATAGTATAATGTTATGTCTATCTAATATTCACTTTAAAATCAAGTCTAGTTCAATGCACTTAATTTATCTACTTACGAAAGTAGAGACATTTTTTAAAGTGTKCCAGTTTCAGCTGGGGTAGAGTTAATTTTCTTCCCAGTGGCTGATATGGGACTGTGCTTTGGATTTGTGCTTTACTCAGGGTTGATAATACAGAGATGTTTCTGTTATTGCTGAGCCAAGATCTTCATACTGCCATGCTGGTGAAGGAGTGCATGGGAGGCTGGGAGGAGACACATCCAAGGCAGGTGACCCCAACTGACCAAAGGATATTCCAGACCATGTGGCATCATGCTCAGTAGATAAATTGGGAGAAGAAGGAGGAAGGGGAGACATTTGTACTGCTGATGTTTGTCTCCCCAAGTCACCATTACATGTGACAGGGCCCAGCTCTCCTGGGAATGGCTGAACACCTGCCTGCCCATGGGAAGCAGAGAATTAATTCCTTGTTTTGCTTTGCTTGTGTGCATGGCTTTTGCTTTTCCAACTAAACTGTCTAAACCCATAAGTTTTTTAGTTTTTACCCTTTCCGTCATCTCCCTTTTCTCACTGGTGGAGGGGGGAGTGAGTGGTTGTGTGGGGCTTGATGGCTGGTTGAGCAAGCTAACMTGCTTTTGAGATAACTTCTCCTGTATTTTGTCTTATGCCAGTACCAACTGAGTGTGTGCGTGTGTGTTTGAGWTTAGCCAAAGTCAGCAAATTCTTTAGTGAGAAAAATAATAATCTTGTTCCTTSTCATTCCACTGTCTTCCTTCTTGCTCCTACTGACATCCCCTGCCCCAGCAGCTGAAGGCCATGAAATTTTCACAGAATTCACAGAATCCTCAAAGAATTACAAGATGGGCCCGAAGACAACAGGTCTTGTGGCTTGGGAGGGGTCAGCTTGGCCTCTGCCCAGTTTTCTGCACCACAGAGCCCTGCGTTCTCTGGCACACAGAAAGCTGCTTGGCTGCATCACCACTCTGGAAATAGGAACTTCYCTCAGAAGCAAAGGCAGCGGCCGAGAATGAACAAGAGCTTCAGAATGAGCCTGGTTTTGCTTTTACACACAGTGGCTTTCCAGTCATTTTCTAAAGGCATTTCTTATCTCCTTGGCACTCTGTAAAACAAGGAGTGCAGGCCCCCCGAATGGCTTCAGATGCTGCTGAAATATTTGTCACYGAATGTTAAAGCTGTTGTTTAATCACTTTACTCACAGCCAGATTCCCCCTTTTGCTTACAGAATTTTCTGCTGTCTGGTATGTGTTTTCAGGCAAGATCAAGCTGTTTTCCAGCAAAAAGGTCTCTTCAAATCTGCAGTCATGTCTCACTTGAACTCCAGCTGGGCTCCTTTCTGAGTGCAACTTGTCATGGTCTGCAACAYGTCTCTTTCTGTAGCCGTTGTTCTGCCGCTCACATTCCAAGCTGACTGAGCTCCTGCCATTCTGTGCCTGCATCCACTCCTGGATGGAAGGGCTGGGGAATGGGGGCCACCACCATGCTATGCTTGGCTTTTTGCAATGCAAAAATCCATGAGCATGCTCTGTTACATTGCACTGTGTTATGTTATGCTGTGCTGTGTTATGTTGCATTATGTTATAAGCAGAACGCCGCAGCCATCTGTGCAGAGCTACGGCCAGAAATTGTATGATGCCACTCATGATAGACAGCTGGTTTACCCAAATATCTGGTGAATACTTGACAGCCTGCTAGGACTAGTTACTGTCTAACCATTTCCTACCCCCATTTATTGGTTTAATGCCAGTAATAAATCAAGTTAACATTTCTGGGAATTACAATTTTTGAGATGTTTTTACTTCACAGCTCCACATTGTCTGATTTTGCAAGCTAAATGACCAGTCCAGGATCTCTCTTAACTTTCTATCATGAGTGTGACATGCCCAATCTGTTTTTCTGGATTGCATGTACATTTGAGGTTTGTTGGGTGTTTTTTTTTGTTGGGTTTTTCCTCTTGTCAGTTAAAATAAGAAAATTCAGTCAAAAAATCTGCCTACTAAAATTTGAGAATCTTTCAGTTACAGTTTAAATGATCTTTTTCCTTTTTCCTAATCTCTAAATAATATWTTTTTAAAAACCCTCCCCTTACTCCAGTTGGTATAAAGTGTAGAAGTAAATTTTCATTGATGCTTACAATAAAYGCTATCTAGGAAATGTCAATTCTTTCCATCTAGGAAAAGACAGTTCTTGCCAGAATGGCTCACATATGTTCAGAGTAAGCAAAARTAGACAGGATAGCCCAGGTACATCCCAAAATTTAATGTAGCATTGCCAACAAACAATCTGGTGTTTAGGGGCTGCGCACATCCCATTCTCCCCGCACACATAGCTTGCAGAAAACTATTTGGGCAATTATCTATTACTGCCCTGTTTGGCTGTATTCACAAAGGGGAATAAAACAGAAAAAACAAAAAACAAATGAGTATGCAAACCAGTTAGATAGTGAGTGATGCAGTAAGAGGATGTGTGGAATGACTGCTAACAGTAGGTAATTTCAGAGCTCACAGACAGCATAACCTCATAATTTACACTTGGCTATTACCCAGCAATAGTGGTAAGGATAGAAAAAAAAAAAAAAAAAA
>NW_026623324.1:885784-962697 GCF_030028575.1 Malurus melanocephalus | reverse complement strand
TAAATTTGGTGGTGTCAGCTGACCCAAGGGACCCAGCAGGGTGGGTCACAGACAGGTCAGGCAGCAGAAGGGGCTGCCCAGCACCCAGACACTGCTGTCTGTCCACACTCTCCTCAGCCAGARGTGACCATGCAGGGAGAAACATCTCCTTCCGTCCACCGGCAAATCCACACCTCATTGGAGAGGACATTTTTTCTCCAAATTTCAGCTAATCCTGCTTGGAAAAAAGTCATGGAGTCTACCGATTTGTTCCAATTACTTATGTATACAGACAAACCAGTCACTGGAGAGGGAAATTAAGTGGATTCCAAAGCCCTAGAGTTGCAAGGGCTCAGGTCCTACTGAAATCACTGGGATTTAGGCACCCATTTCTTTTTGGAGGTGATGAACCAAAGCACCTCCCGCATCTCCCATMGTTCAAAGAATTCCAAAACAGGAACAGGGCTGTAAAGCCTAATTTCTAAAAGCAGCAGTGTACCCTGTCAAAAAACTCGTGTTATATTTCATTTCATGGCTGCTCCAGAAATACCCTCAGCAGCTGCTGCAGCATCTTGGTTGGGATTCCTCTCACCTAACTTTAGTCTTCCCAAGTGAGGCCTCTGATCTGAATTTGATCCCTTGGCCTCCCCCACAGCCAGGCAGCTCCTCCAGATGGTGATTCAGAACTCAAAAAATTTAGTAAGGGGAATTTCTTTGGCTTTGTAGTTGAATCTATTTCAAACAATCAATTGGTTTATAAAATCCTGCTCTGCAAAAACATCCTTTACCCCCTTAAAAATCACTGCATTTTGTTACATGGAGAATGAGACACACAGCAACCTTTATGTAAAATAAAACAATTGTGTTTGCTGTTTGAGATTTCAACTGCTCCTGATTTCAGGGGCTGTGAACCAGAAGGAAACTGGCTGGGGATGGCTCCCAAGAGCAGAGTGTTGAGGTCCTGAGGATACCCAGGGACCCAAGAACAGAAAATAACTAGTACTCGGGYTTCATTTCTGTCTCCAAGAATTAGRAGGAACAGGGCAGGATGCTTCTATTTCAACAGCATTACTATTTTTGAATGAGGGTGACAAAACCTGTGGTATCACACAGCTTGAGCTGGAGTCTTCAGCGTGACAGTAAAAAGGCCTTTCCTGGGCACGGGAGAAAAAAAAAGGAGGGAAGGAATTGCTCTGTGGAGCYCATGGCTCCCTCCCAGCACTGCAGAAGCAGTTCTGGGGCAGCCCATCAGAGCCTAGATGGCTCCCAGGGAGATTAGGAATGCARCCACTTCCCCAAGGAGCACTGGTGAAATCCTCCATGTCACATTAGCAAGGTCTGCTTAAAAGTAGCTCATTCCTCCAGGTAAAATAGAGACTTCCCAAAACATTGAGCTGCTTCAACTMTGGGTAAAAAGCAGTGTCTAGAGCATGCAAACTTGAATTCTTTGTTGTGCAGAGACATTTGAAAACAAATGGGATTAAGACAAGTACCAAGACTATTAGCAGTGTGGTAGACTGAGCTATTAACCTGGGCTGCTGYTGTTGTCACTGTATATGGGGAAAGGATATTTCTGCTCATTCAGGCCACCTGAAGGAGGTRATTTAATTTACCAGTGTGGTAGTCAAAGCTGTAATTAATCGTTTTGACTTGCAGCTGTGGTGAACGCTGATCAGCTGTCTCTGGTGATAAGGTGCTTCTGCATGGGGCCCTAAGCAATAAGGTCAGTCCTGCTGGGAAGTGAGGTGGCTCCTGATTGACTTTGGCTGATGCTGGAGGTGCTTAGAGATGCAAATGCTGTTTTCTGGATTGAGCTTCATAGATCTCTGCAAAGAATTACTGGTGAGTGTTTAGTACTACCTGCTAAACCCTTGTGCAGCTGCTTGGCTACAGTTCGCAGAACAGAGCGTGGTAAAAGCTGGCTGCTGAAAGTGTTTATGTCCTTTCTAATTGTATCTGAGCACTCCTTTAGCTCCCTAATTGGCAAAGTCCTTTGAAAAGTGTTTCTTTCAGGTGGGGCAGTSGTAACTTTGCGTGTTGAAATTCTGGTGCTCTGATATTTAAGTTTGCCGTGGAGTTAAATTTGAGAGTAATCTTTTTCTAGTCAGACTTTCTTGACTACTAAGGTCTGGGCACCCATCCCTTTTGCTTGAAGGGACTGGTTGTAGCTATGCYGAAATAACTCTCTTGGAAGAGCTGTTCTTGCTTTGGCCTGAGGTGACTTCTCCTTTCCCCTCTGAAAAGGGAATAGCTCCTTTTGAACTGTTTTTTAATCTCAGCTTTTAGATCTCTTTCATGTGAAGAGGCTGTGTCCTCCTGGGACRTGGTACTTCCCTTTCCTCAAACCCCAGCTCCTACAGCCTCTCCAGCTGGTGCTGCTTCCAGAAACCAGCTTTGTCTCTGTGGGTGAAGAGGGCTCTCAATCTGTTTCTCAGGAAGCAAAAATGCTCCCTCATTCTTAGGGGTCTGCCTGTGTGAATTGTGTGAGCCCCTGTGCATTAGCCCAGGGCCATGCAGCAAAAAGGGAKATTTCCAAAAATACTTTAAATTGGRGAAGGGGAGGCATAGAGCTTCTRRGGTACGACCCCTATCACAGCTSYGCTGTGCACATCTCAGCTTTATGCTGTGGCTTCTACTCTGTTGGCARTTGAATTGAAATCAAAACAGAACTGTATTGCTCTGGTGCTCCGGCTGCTAAATAGCAGCATTGTGAATAAATCAGTGTTACTTCTCAGAATCGTTTTAATGTGGCAGAATTGCYGCAATCAGAATATAAGGTTAGATTTAAGGGTATCTGGTGAAGAACCTGATTGGCATTCAAAAGAAAACTGCTTTTGTTCACTCTTTCTGCAAGTGGGGGTAAGCATCATCCAGAGGAATTAGCAGTGCTTGATATCCAGGGTAACTCCTCATTCCTGCTCTGCCTCTCATTTTCACCCTGTTGTCTATATCTGGATAATTTTGACCCATGCCATTTTTCCCCCTGGTGCCAGATTATCTTCTAGGTATTCTGTTTGAGACATTATCTTCTTCAGGAAGGAGTGTCTGTGATGTTAATGTAATTGAATTTGTCAGGTTTTGGAACCTCTGGAAACTTACATCATAAGACCATGGGTCTGTGACCTTTTTTTTTTCTTCGCCCTTTGTTAAACCCATAATTTTTTTCTTCACAGTTTTAAATGGGCACAGAGATTTTCTATGTAGCATGAACTTGCAGAGTGGAAAAAGTCAAGGCTCCATCATTATATTGTGGGCACTCACATTTTAATAAACTTTAGTAAATAGCCATGTGAATAAATAACAAAAATACAATTTGTTTTTACAACCTCTTTCAAGATGACAGAAAAAACAAACCTCAACTTGCCCATTTGAAAATGTTTTTTCCCTGCTGGGCATATGCTAAATAGGATTTCGCAGATTCTATCGAGAGTTATTCCAGTTTTGTGCAGGACAACCTTTAACTTCTCTAAAGTCACATTAGCATTGCTAGTCAAAAATAAGTTTTGAGGCTAGATATTCCCCCTCAACAATCATACAATGTCACTTTTATGTTGTTTTAAGGCAGAGATAATAGATATCTGAGGCAACYTGATTTGTATATTCATTAACAGATATGGATGAACTAATATAGGTTAAGTTCTGGTGGTTTCTTAGTTTCATCTATGCAAGTTGTATAAAAGAACATTTCTGTGTCAGCATGCGCAAATTTATTTCAGTTTTGTGATTAAAAGGGTAACCTGTAGTTTGACGTCTTGCTGTGGCATGTTGGCACTATCTGATTCAGTCCAGATCAGGCAAAATGAATCCATTGTTTCTGATCTCTAGGTCATATCTGTGGCCACTTATAACTGCCTCTATGACAACTTCTGTGTAATAAGCCTTTAAGCTTCACAGCCTGGATAAAGACACCGAGAATAGATTTCTTTTTTTTTTCTTTTTGGAACTAAGGGATTAAATCTATTCTTGGGATCTGGCTGTACATAATATTAAGGTATTTCTCTACCCAAAGTTGTTAACCTGTTTGCACTGGAGCATCACATGCTTTGAAATATGCACTGATGAAATATTCCCCTCATGTGAGTAAAGAAGGGGGATGGAGAGAGCACACAGAGAAATAGAGTTCTGCCCTATCAGACTTCCTGTACAACTACAAAGCACTGTGACAAATAGTTTCCAGAACTCTTCTAGGTCAGCAGTTTTGGAAGTCTTTCCAAAACACCTTGGCTGTAATACACAAGTTGTACAGCTGYAATAGTATCTGCCTCTGCTGGTTCAAAAGCTCCTGCCTATCAGTACAACCAYTTCCCTATGCAAAGCTGCTAAACTAGTTTTGTCCTGCCTTTTGARTTCACCTATCCCAGTTTACAAGGCTAGGCATGAGCTGGAGGAATCCCTGAATTTGTGGGGTGTGAAACTCCCTCTCAAATTTCATAAGCAAGATGAATACACTTGGACTGAAACAAGCAGGAATAACAGGCTGGGGCACTTTACTTTCCTGTCTTTTGTAAGTTATTTCCTCAGAAGATGCAAGGTATTTTGCATATGTCTGGTGATCTCTCAYACTTTGCTTGTAAACGGTGTCCTGGTTAACAATCTGGAGTTGTCTGTCAACACCACAGAAAGCTCTTTGGTTTTTGTTTTGGCAGTTTCCATGGCTCTGAGTTACTTGCAAGAAGTACTTTGTGAACTTCCCTATCCAAACTCCATAGCAGAGGTCAGGATCCAGGCAGGCTGCCATCCTGCAGAGAATTTAATGTTTAATGTCCAAAACTCCTGAAAATATCTTTAGTGAGGTGTCAACAGCCTAGGGACCCATGAGATTACTAGCGATACAGAAAGAGCAAGACTAAAGCCTCTCTGATTTGGGGAGATCAGGAATTTGAACCTAATCCTCCGAGGAAGATTTGACTCTTGGGATTGTYCAGTGCAGGGCCAGGAGTTGAATTCAGTGATCCTTGTGGGTCCCTTTCAACTCAGAATTTTATGTGATTCTGTGTAATTGCTTGTCTGGTAGTTATGGTGGGAAACACAGGTGGTTTCTTAATTGATGATGGGTTTTGTTACTTTGTTTTCCTTTCCTTTCCTTGTGTAGGAAGATTAACAAAGCACAATTTCCTCACTAGACGTACAAAACAAGGTTTCTTTTAATAGGATAGGGGAAATATTTCCTGCACAGTTCTAATGGAAATATTCTGTTAGTTCTGACAATATTTCAGGTAAGGAGTGTCTCTGGGAAGATGGGAAACTTCCAGGAAAAATAATATCCCCCTAAAAACATCTGTTTCCAGTATTGTCTGGCTCCTGTTCAAGCACAGAGCTATTCAAAGATGGCCCCACATTTACATCCACCCTCTGCTCTTGCGCAATCCAAGRGGAGGCAGGAGGTGCACAGGAAGAGAAGGCTTTGTCGTTCATGTTTGTGGTTAGTTAGGCTTGAAAGGCAGCTCAGCCTCACTCCGAGCTGAACTTTGTTTTGGCTGATGGCTCTTACTCTGTCAGCACCACTTCCCCATCCAAATTTACCAAAGCAGTTTGTCAGAACCAGCACCAAAGTRCTCTTGGTGGGGAGGGGGAAAGAGATCAACTCTCTCCAAGATAAGAACTTGGCTCTCACTGCTGGGTGAGAGCAGCAAATACCAGCAAAGCAGAAAGTCTTACAGAAGGGCAATGAGTAGCAGGGAGCAGCAGGGATGACCTGGCACTTGGAGCAGGTCCCCGCCACAGTCCCAGCCTCCTCTGCTGCTTCTCGAGGTGTTGTTGTGCTGGTTGATGCTCCTGCACTTCCTGGGGCAGCCAGCTGCAGCAYAGGCTGGGCAGGGCATGATCTGGCTCCTGCTGGATTGCTCCAGTCAGGAAGGGAACAGTCCTGGAGAATCTGTGCATGCAAGTTGGTTCCAGGAGGCACTCGCATTCAGTAAACCTGCAAACAAATCCTGTGCCTCAGTGCCTGGCTGCTGGGGATCCTACTTCATAGAAAGCCCTGYTGCTTATGGTGTTGCTCCAAGGAAATGGTGTGTTTCTTGCTGGGTTTGGTTTTTCCCCTCACTTGGAGCTCAGTCTTGCTAGCCTTCCCCCAGAGAGCAATTCCTAGTGCGCAGCAAAGAGGGGTACAGAACACAACATTTGTCAATAAAAAGAGAAATTGTATCCTTTGCTGAACCAAGCTGAAGCATTAGATGACAGATTAAAGTAATCAAAGCTAGGCCAATTCATACTTGTATCACCAGTGAAATGCTATCTGCTGCCGCTCTGCACAAACTGTCAGCACACACCTTGTGAATGGCAGTACTACTGGTGACGCACCTTTTCGTCTTGATTTTTGGTTGCTGTATATTTATTCTTTCTCACCATGGGCTGCTCTGCAATCATAGGAATACAAACATCTGCACAGGGTCACCTCTTGGCCTGCTGGTTCTGTCAAAGGAGGATGAAGCCCCTCTCCTCCTTACCTAGCAGAGTTTTCTACCTTTTTCCACTTTGAAGTTCTGGGTGAGAATGAACCCCCAAGTTATGCTAGGTTGTGCTGGAGAAACAGCCAGGAAGGGTGAGTGTGTGGAGGAAGYATGTGGATAGCACAGAGTTTTTAACTGTGGGATCTGAGGCTGTTCACATGTTAAAGGAGCACTATAATTCTCCACATACAATAGAGGAAATTCTCTATATATAATAGAGGAAAACCCATGAGAGCTATCCCAGACCCTTTGCTTAATGTTTGGGATTTCCTGTACAGGATTGTTCATTTATTTCAGGCTTAAGTAAATGAAAAAACATAAGCTCTACTGGGGTCCTGTAACCACAGCCTTGAGCCAATTGTGATGCTCCAGAGCAGCAATTCCCATTGGTGAAAACCGAAACTTGGGCAAAAGCAGAGGGAAAGGCATGTCCTGCCTCAGTATGCCCAAACCCCGCTGAGAATGGGACCACAACAAGGGGTCCCAGCAGGTGAGCTGTCAAGGTGAGCTGCTCTAATTCCCAGGGCCACCAGCTGGTTTGGTGTGAGGTCAGATTTTGGAGGCAGCTCTTCCTGCCTGTGGATTTGGCCTCACAGAGGCCTCGTTTTCAGAGGGCTGCTGCGTGCCACCACAGCCTTTTGGCAAGTGAGCACTCCAGTTTTAGCTTTTTTGCTCCTTTTCCGTTGTCCTTCACTAGCTACTTTCCTGCTTTCAAGGCTCTGCAGCCACCTCCCCGTGATGATGGCACGTTGATGTGCAGAACAGTGTCCCTCTCTTGGAAAAGGAAATCTCATCCCAACGGCACACAGTGCTGGATGAGTTAATTCCCAACTGAAGCATTTTTGCAGGGTGTGCTTGGGTGTTCCTCTGAGCTGGTGGAAAAGGAAACTGAACAGGAGGTGCTAACAAAGGAGGAAGAGCATGTCTGCAGCAGGAAACTTTCTTTTTACTGCAGAAGTAGGAATTTAAGGGATGAAAACATGTTGACTTGCTGTAGCTCACGTCAATCTCTGGCAGGCCTATGTTTATAGATATTGCATCCTCTTCCTGTTTACCCTGCGTTCTTCTGGGTTTTGCACCTTGCATATGAAAGAATCTTCAAAAGTTGACACCCTTTCTAAAATTGATGCTTTAAGCTATGAATTATTTTAAGAAAAGAAAAATACTTTACACAACTTCTCTTGATGGGTTTCTGGAGAGCAATTTCAAAACCATTGTTCCTTCATAACTTATAGCTGCTGCTCTATGGCAGTAAAAACATGCAGTACAATGAAACTTRGTTTGAAATGGTAGAGAGAAGTATAAAAGTTAAAAATAACAGCATTCCACAGCAGGGACTTAACCATTCAGTCTCCTTAGGAAGATGAAAAGCTATGGCTTTTGAAGGGGTGTGGGCCCTTTGAAGTTCTGCACCTAGCTTTCCTCATAGGAAGAGCCAAGTTCAGTTTCTCATCTGGACAGTGTATGGAATTTAACATAAGAGTTCTTGTGTAAGCTTTGGATTTGAAGCTCCATCTTGTAGCCAGTTGTGAAAGGCCTTGAAAGCCACAGCCGTAGGTGCTGTGACAAGGGGCTGAAAGCGCACCCAGAACTTGTGAGYGCAGGCAGCAGATGCTGAGCACATGCTCTGCGGGCAGCCGAGGGGGCTGCAGCACAYCAAGGGAAATTAATTTGTTGCAGATGCTCTGTGACTGAGCCAATGAARGAAGGGGAAGAGGGCCACATTGCCTCTGACCTGTAAGCTACAAACGCTCATTTTGTTCCCCCTCACCAGCTGTGTTTTTGGTGTATGTTTGGATAGATGAGAGCTCTCACTTGAAACCTCCTACTGTTCTGTACGGTAAAGAACTGGGTATCCCCTGCATCCTTTCTGCTCCCTCTTCTCTMTCTGCCCCTGATGTAAGAGTAAGACAGACTGTGCAGTGTTTGAGAGCTGAATATAGCAGCTAAATAAGGCAGAAGCTTGCTGGAGTACTTAAAGCTGTATAGCAAGCATGTACTTGGCCAATCTTAAATGGGCTTTTATGTCGGCATTTGAAAAAGGAGCTCTGAAAGATCCCCTTTTGCTGTGACTACAATAAAGGAGAAAATATAGGAGATGACCCTTGAGCCAACTTTTGAGATAGAGCAAAATTACTTCAAAAGTAATTGAAGTTCTTCTCCAGCTGCCTCRAGCAAGTGCAACAATACCTGAGAAATCAAACTGAAAGGAGCTCAGAGTCAGATTAAAAGTTTGAAGGCACTTGCAGGGGTTTGCCATTACTAATTCATTGAGTATCTTCTATGAAATAGTTTTTAAAAATGAAGATGTTTCCTATGTAACACTAGATGGTCAAAACCAGGACCTTTCACTCCTCTTGACTCTGCTTSTTCCCAGCCCTTCCGGGGCATGGCTCTCCCCGGTTCTGCCATGCCTTTTCCTGCCCTGCAGTCATTTTGTTCAATCCTTCATGGTTGACCTCCTGAGCCTCAATCCAAGCTGTTGYTGAATGGAACAAACTTGACTCACAGTATGCAAGCACCTGCCCTGAAGGATCCTCATCTTCACAGGTCATAGCACCTGCAGCTTCCTTAGAAACTAGTGGAAACCTGAGAAAGCCAGGAAGGCCTGTTCGGCTCCTGTAAGACAAACAGAAGGAGACTACAGGACCAACAGGGCCTGTATTCCTGTTGGGATAGAATCTCAAATGCTGGTGACATGCAGCTGAGAAAAGTCTAATCACAGGTTTTTCTGCTGTTTGGAAGGGGAGCAGCGTTTTTCCTATTCTGTTTTATCCGTGGAGTCCTACAAATAAAAAACAAGTAGAGTCTTTACTCCAGTGCCCTGGTTATGCTGTTGCATTCAGAAGCCAGGGTTGTAGACAATAAGGARCAGTCATGAAGGATCAGGACAGTCCTGCTTTTTCACTTGAAATACTATTATCTGAGTAAGTTCTAATCTGTGGGTTTCTGTTGCTGTCCATGCACAGTTTGGGAGGTGACAGCAGTCAGAGTATCAGTGTACACTGGTGCTTCCAGGTCTGTAAATGCTACCTGCTTCACTGGGCTGTCATGCWGAAATGTTAAGCTCATTATCATGGGAAACTACACTCTTTTGGCTTAAACTGAGCTATATGGCAGTCCTWACCTACCTACCTGGAGAAAGCAAACATTTTTCAGGCGTTGAAGGACAGCAAATGGAGGTGAGCCTTGAAAGGCTCCTTGGAARGGAGCAGCCCTTCAGAGAACATGAGCATTTTCTGTCTGGTTTGCTCTGAATGGCCAGAGGACAGATAACTAATGAGCCAGTGCTCAGATGTGGTTGTTGCTGATGATGCAGCATCAGCTGTTTGGGTGCTGGCTGCTCAGCGAAGTCAGGCAGGCTGCTTGGTTTCTGTCCCAAATGCATGTGGTCWCATCAGGAAGAGAAATCAGCAGAGCAGATTGGCAGAGAAGAGGCCATCTGCATGTGAGGGAAGGGTAAGCAGGCCCTGAGCACATGGGCTGGAGAGGACTGGCCCCAAGCAGGGAATGCTGTCTCTGCTGCTGGCTGGGCTGAAAGCAGAGGACMAGTCAGGCTGGCACTGAATTTGCTTTAATGGCCGCTGAGGTTTGCTGGGAAATATGATTCATCATGTGAGAGGTGAAGCCCYGACTCCAGACTGGGGATGCTACTAGAGACTGGACATAAACCCTCACCAGCTGGGAGCATATAATAGAATCATGAAATGTCCTGAATTGGAAGGGACATACAAATCCAACTCCTGGCCCTGCACGGGACAGCYATGACATGGTTGTTGAAGTTAAGGYTTTTCTGCCTGCAGAAAACGTCATCTGTTCAGAAAAAGTTTTGTTCTTCTCCAGCAAGCCTCAAGMCCTGTTCTGAGCTGGGGTTTTAGGGCTACTGGAATCTGTGCAACAGGGTTGCTGCTCTGGAGCTCCTAGCACAGCTGCCCCACTTCTGAGCTGTGAGTCTGTGCTGAAGGAACATTCTGCATCAGATATCCTGGTAGATGTTAAGGACAGTTGTTACTGGCTCCCTACCTGCTTTTTTAGGTGAAATGCACTGGAAGTGAGGCCTCCATTAGATGGAGGGAAGATGGCAATTATACCCTCATTTACACCTGTTGGACTATGGGAAGAACTTTACAGCTGAGCAGTTTACCTATTAACAGGGAATGCGTGGYGTTTCTTCCACATGTGCAACTGTTCTCCTTCTCCTAAAACCCACCTGGGAAAATAAGTGAATAATTTCTCATCAGTCTACAAGAATTCTGAAACTCCTCTCCAGGGTTCCTTCTACACTCTTCTATGTGCATCTTAATTTCCTGTAACAGCCCTAATCTYCTTCCCATAGGTACCCATGGGAGCATCATTATCGACCTCAACTGGAAAAAAGATCATTTCTCTCCCTCATTACAGCTGCCATTAACTGGTATCGTTCTTGTCTGTCTCCATCACAGGGGCCATTAATGTGATGTGTCAGAGGGAATGAGCTCTGCCTCTGCCCCTGAAAGGTGTCCCGGCAGGGTAAGGATGGGGCGAGGTGTCTGTGGGAGAGGGATCTGCTCCAGGTCCCCAAAGGCTGTGCAGTGCCGGGACCTGGGGCTGTCAGAAAGGGCATTTTTTTGCCAGCATTTACCCTCCTGCACGATGTCTGGGAAAGGGACATGGGTGACAGCCTGCCCTGATGGCTGATTTTTAATTGCCTGCTCCTGAAGCAGCCTCTGGGCTGAAGCAGCGCTCCATAGCTTGTTACCTGCATGGCCTCCATAGGCTTTCTGCAGAGCTGGTGGGTAAGAGGCACTGAATCGGCCTTGGACCTCATCTTCCTCCTCAGCATTCCCAAACTAGGCACCGGAGCTAGGGTGAGCTGCCAGTTTAACCAGTGCTCTCCATCCTGCAGTAGCATCACAGAGCACTGTGATCTTTCTTTCAGTGCTGGGGATTTCCAAATAGAAGGCCAGGCCTCAAGTGGAGGAACAGGAAGCAGATCTGGTGGAGAAAATATAAGGACAGTGGAGTACCATGAGTGTTCTGGGGGCAGGCCACAGGCCTGAAATAAAAATTGTGGGTTAGATGTGGCACCTAAAAACCCTGCCTACGTTTTAGCTACCTAAACTAGAAGCACGTAAGGCCAGAGGCAGGTGTAGAGCAGGCTTGACCAGGTCTTGGACCGGCCAGTGGAATGTGTCTCAGATCACGATGAGATCCCCTCTTTGTTGAGAAGCAGCCCCTTTCCTCCCTGGCTGTAGCAAAGGAGGGCGATGCTGGTTCCTCTGTGCTTGTGCTCTCATGTCTGCAGTGCCTTGAACCAGCCCTCAAACAAAGCACCTGAGTTGGGAGGGCAAGCCCAAGAGCTGGTCCCTCTGAGCCATCCAGCCTGCTGCCATGGCCAGCCACAGTCACCAGAGTTACAGCCGCTGTCCCARCATCCAGGTCTTGCCTGGTCCACAYGAGGCACCTGGCCTGGGAGGAGAACAATGCCGGTGCTGAGTCTGGGACAGCCCCGCAGTTAAATCCAAGTGATGTTGCAGATCTTGCTGCCTGATGTCTGTCCTGGATGTTTTCTTGAGCCATACAGACTAAAAGGGATGTGGAGGAAGAGATAAGAAAAATAAGCTTCTGTGGTAGGCAGCATAGTCTTCAATCCTGAGAGATCAAAAGCATCAGACTTCAGTCTGGAGTAAGGAAGACTTGGTGCTGTGCTTTTGGGGAGAAAAGAAAATGAGATTAGAGAAGTACTCATAGTTCTGCACACAGCCAGTATGCAGAGCTTGTTAAGAGCCATAGAGATCTGCAATTCCATTTGTATGGATTGTACTAATCCATGAATTTATAGCCCATGGGACCTGGCCATTTTAGGCTAGAGAAACACAGAATTATCAGGTAGTGCTTCATGATGTGCTASTACGTGTCTTATGGCTTTTTTCCTTAACCCCAGAAAGACATTTCTAGTAAAATGCTGCTGCACTCCCACAGTCTGGGTTCTTGTTGACAGTGATAATTTGTCTTTTTGGGAGTGTAGCTTCAATTGTACATTTGGGAGGCAGGAAAACTTTACCACCCTTTGAACTTGCTTTAAGGCACAGCATAATCAGGAACTTAAATATAATCCAGGAATTCACTTACTTGTTCTTATTTTCTTACTGTGGTGTTGGTCATGCAGATCTTAAAATCTTAAGATTGCTGTTGGCCAGCAATCTTAAAATCACTGATCACACTTTACACTGCTCACCCCAGCTTCATCTGTTTGACTTCTCATATTCCTCATTCTCTGTCTTAACACTGCAATTCAGGGTCCCATTGCCCCCAGGGGATTGTTCAGCTCAGGCTGCTCACTGGCATTTCACCGAATCCAAGTTCTTCCCTCCTGGCTTTGGTAATTGCTCGGATATCTTTGGCAGTAACAATTTATTTGAGATTTTTTTTTTTTTTTAAACTTGCTATTATCTCTTCTGGGACAGAGGAAACACCTTCATAAGCTCACTGAAGAGTAATATTCTCTGAAGAGGCTGTTGAGGAGTGTGACTGCTTACATATCCACCAGCAACAAGGAGATTGTTGCTAGGTTSTAACATCTTACACATTATTAAATGGACTGAAAGATAAATTTAAAAATCATCAGCGTCAGGGCATGGATTAAAGTAACTGACCCTTTCACTAAACTGTTGAGCCTCCTCATACTGAAAGTGTTKGAGTGGCTTGTGAAGTGAACCTCTAACCCATCTGGTGTTGAACATTTGAAGCTAAAAGGGGAACAGCAAGGGGACAACATCAGCTGATAACTCCAGCTCAATATTTGACTGGACTATGTTGTGTGTTACAGAATTTGCATTACTGTAATCTGCAGCCAACTAGTGAAGGTCATGTTACCCTGGGTTCTGTAACCATTACTTGTTGGACCTTGGCTCTATTCAAAGTGTTTTCTTCAAAGATGTACAAAACCAGGCAAGGCAGGGAGTAAACCTGAAGAGTCTTTCTGAATAGAGTTTGTAGGCATCCACCCTGGGGAAAAATCACATAAAATTAATCTTCTGTTTACTGGGGGTAGGGAAATASCAATATAGTAAGGGAGGGGCAGCAGGGCTCACAAGTGCCATTAGGGAAGTGCTAAAACAGCAGTAAATGATTTTCTRAACTTCAGAGTGCTTGTGAACCGCTAACCTGATGTGACTGCTTCCTGGCACATAAGGGACTTTAAAAAATGCTTCACATGTGATGCTGCCATCTGCTCTGAGATGGCATCTTCATACTGGCCTGTAAAAGGGTTTCTCTCAGCAGACTTCATGTGTTCCTCTGTAAAACATGGATGGGTTCTCAGCACCCTGCCCAGACTCCTTTTCTTAGGCCAATATCCAGGAACAGCTCCAGAGCATGGCCAGCCTTTGTTCCAGACACTAGTGGTTGTAACTCGGAATTAATTGGCATTAATTCTAGTGGCAGTGGGATTCAGTACTGTTGGTGAGAGKTGTGGGAGGAGGGAGGAGACTGGTACATCAGACACCCAGCACAGGGGCACATACAGCCAGCCCTGACCTGATCATCACAACCATGGCTGGACCTAGTTCAGAGTATAGACTGATGGGTGTTAGAGATTGATAGCAGACTCTGGCTTGCTCCAAGATTGTAATTTTTCCTTGTCCTGACAAAGTTTAAAAGCACCTTCCCAAAACATTCTCTCTRTCTTAGCCCCACTGTGCATCTGCTCTGGGCAGAAGACACTGTTCCTCAATATTATCTACCTACTGCTCACCACAAAGTCGAGAGGTGCTAAAGCTTCTTTAGAAGTCTCCAAGTTGGAAACAGAGAGGAGAGCACTATGGCCCTGAGGATGGGGAACAGGCAGGAAGGCAGGAGAAATATCACATTGTTTRGAGCACTTGAGATTTAAAACTCACTCCCATTTGTAGAGTAAGCTGATATCTGTGGTTCAAAATGGCATGTGAAATGCTGCTTTGCCAGCACTCCTGGGGATGTGCATCCTGTTCCCTTGGTCAGTGGGACTCAATAGAGCTGTTATTCCTTGTCTGCAGACTGTTTGGCACCACCAGCTGGGACATGGCTRTGGTCAAAATAGGTCCCTAGGATCACAGAGCTACTCTGAAAGTGGCTAAGCATCATCTGACACAGACATGGATATGCCAGACATGTTTTGTTTTATACAAAACACATCTGCTGTTTTAAAGCATGGCTTGGCTCAATAGGATGTTGGAGATTCACTGGTGGAGTGATTTCTGAAGCAGATGTGGACTCTTTCCTGGAACTCCTGTGTCTCYTTGCATCTGCTGATGCAGAGCATCCTGTCACTTTGTGCACACCATGGAGCTGTGCTGTGCAGCAAGGCAGCCCAGCCTCTGTCAGAAACTTCCCTAGCACAAGAACCACATTATTTATGCTAAATAATACCAGCTAATTACTGTGTCAGAATCAGTTAACTAGCCCCTGTCACGATGAACACAGGATCTTTGATGTGCAGATAGGAATTAGTAGTATTAAAGGGGTGAGAGGTGGGGAAGGAGGAAATGGCCCTGTGGGTTGGATACTGTGCCCTTCCAAGAGGGAACTGCAGTCTGCCAACCAGTCCTGATTATGTTGCCCTTATTTTGACTATCTCTGCCCTGACTGCTGCATGAAATGTGGTACATCTGTCTATGAACTGAGGTTTACTAACCACTTCATTCACTTCTCTTGGGTTTGGTGGGTCATTGGTGAGACAATCCCTCCCTCCCCCTCTCAGTGGGGAGTTGAAGAGAGAGTATGGAGGGAACGGCAAATTCCTTACTCCTGCCCCTAAGTGAGTGGCATGGAGGGTTTCTCTGCTGCCTTGCATGGGGCTGCTTCTTGGCAAGTGTATGCCACTCCTTTTGTCAGCTAGGAGAGAGGATAAGCAGGGAGGGAAAACAGTGCCTCTAATATGGGGTGCAGAATAGAAATGAGCAGGAGGTTCCTCTGCAGAGCAGGCAATATCCAGGAACTGTTTTGYTGGATTATC
The DNA here is from genome assembly GCF_030028575.1 of Malurus melanocephalus. Lineage (NCBI taxonomy): Eukaryota > Metazoa > Chordata > Aves > Passeriformes > Maluridae > Malurus > Malurus melanocephalus. The sequence goes on along the minus strand of NW_026623324.1, from coordinate 947,292 downwards.
TACACTCAGACACAAGTTTCTGTCTTGGTCAATGAAACTAGGAGAAGGTTTCAGCTGGGGAAAAATATTCATGAGACTTTTTTTGGATGAAAGTTGAAATTAAAAAAAAAAAAAATCTTAAGGCTGAAGTCATTGAGCTGAAGGATCCAGGATTTTACTTTACTGCTGCAATGTCTGAGTTCTGGTGCAGAGCTTCTGTGTAAAATGTCATCATTCCTGTTATTTTATGAGCACAAAGGAGATTAACTAAGAGAKGACCATTTTATACCAGTTTCAAAGGGTAAAGATGCATGAGGATCCTAMGCACAGTTCAGATGCTGTAGGGATGTTGTAGCAGACACTGGAACTCTGTCTTTTTCACCTTAGGTCAAGCCTCCCTTAAGCAGCTCAGCATTTACTCCAAAAGCAAATTGTAAACTGTTGCTGGGGCTTAAACCTTATGTTTGGGTCAGTGCTGCTTGTAAAGATGTAATTTGGAAATGAAATRCACTTACTGGTTGCCGTTATAAGGATCTTGTGTCAGTATCTGTCTAATCTCASGTTTCTCCAGCATTTTAACAGCAGACCATTGGAGCCATAGCAGTGGTGTGCCTCTTGCCTGCATTTTTTCCCTGCTATCACTTTGTGACTCTCCTTGGAGAACTCCACATGATCCTGCACACTTTAATGCTCCCTCCAGCAAAACCTCTTAAAGGATTACTTTGACTTGTGATTAAAAGTGGCAGGGAACACATGGCAGATCTGAAACTCAACAAAGAAATCAAGCAGTTTTCTTTCTGGGATTTTTTTCTCCCTTCTTATCACAGAATGGTTGGGGTTGGAAGGGACTTCTGGAGATCTTCTAATCATTCCCAGCCCCCCTCAGATTCAACTACTGCTTATATTTTAAAGTTGTCAGATTGCAAATGATCTGGGGTTTGGGCAAGACCCAGTGTTTAGCCTAGGAGATGGTGGCGTGGGAATGCTTCTATTAAAGTGCAGCTCTCCTTTTGACAGCTGTTCATATAAATTCTTATACTGTGTCCTTTGCTAGAGAAGGACAAGGGAAAGGACAAGGAAGAAAGAAAAGGATCTGTGAGGGGAGACCTGAAGAAGGCAAGGTCCGCAGAGGGCATCAGAAGGCAGAAAAAGCAGCCAAAAATCAGTATTAGGCCCTTAGGGAGCAGTTGAGGCTGGGCAAAGGGGAGCTGCTTGCTGGACTCMTCCATGTGAGTGGCTCCTGCTGAGAATCATTCCCTCCCAGATGCAGAGCAAYCCTGTTCTTCCATAGTGAATGTTGTCAAGTCCTACTTTTACCCCCAGATTGCTTGGCAGAAATTGTTTCACCTCTTGGTGACTCCTGATGTAACTTCTTGGCCACTGGCTGGGAGTTGCTGGGGCAACTTGCTCAAGCTGGGTGAGAATTAAGCAGCATCCAGTGGCCCACTGATACTTAAAAGAGCACGTGGCTGAAATCTTGTCACTAAGCTGTAAGGAAAGACTAGACCTCTAGTGGGTGCTGATTTTGCGCTCTTTATGTCACACAAACTCTGCTTTTTCCTATGCCACATGCTTCATGGAGGATGTCTCACAAGCTTTACCTCCTCTACATCAATCCAGGCTTATGCAAAGCCCTGCCTAACTGCAGAGGACAGCAATGCCTTTCCAATTACCCCAAGCCTCACTGAATCACCACAGGTGTTTTCAAAACAAACTTCGTGTCTAAAGTCAGAGACATACATAAAAAAAAAGGGTCTGTACATCCTGGGGCATTCTTGCCTAGAGGGTCCATAGACTAGCCAGGATATCTGAGTGTTGACTGGTGAGTGGCGGGTTCACCAAAACCAGAGAGGCMCATGGGTTTTGTCCTAGCTTTAGTGAAGTGAGAATCACCAGAAAGCTCACCTTGGACAGCATGCAATGCTYTTATTATTAGGGCACTGGTAAAATTTGCTGGAGACTCAGGCTTACATTCTCAAAATCACTGATGTGCTTAAAAGCCCTGAGGGACCAGGACCTCTGCCCTTTCATCTGCCTTCAGCACTGGGCAGCAGTGTTAATTGCTAATTTGGAGATAGTTTGGGGTCACCTATCAGGGATGAGAGATTCATCTCTCCTGTTTCTCTAAAGCCTTTAAGGATCACTAACTGAGCTACCCAGCAATCACCCAGGACTGCTGAGGTAACTCCAGCTGGGTCTGGTACAGCAAAAGCTGGTGCTCAAACAGCMCAGTTTTGGTGGGGTCAGATGGAGATGCAGGCTGTCCTAGAATCTTGAATTAGCTTTTGTTGTATCTCCAGGCAGATAAGTTTGCCTTGCCCCTGCAAAGAGGGGAAGGAAGGTGTGTGAATGTACTGCTGCACCCTGTGAGATCCTGAACTTCCTTGATCAAGTGTGTTTTGACACTGACAGGTCCCTGTGATCTTGTGATGGGATTACCTCCTCTGGGAGAGCTGTTGGGGCAAGCCCCTGCCTGCCCCAAGTGTACCTTGTTCCTCCTACTTCAACCAGTGGACCTAAACTTTCTTGGCTGTCTGGTGGTGAGCTGTCGGTGCTTTTTGCAGTGATAGAGAGAAAAACCCCACACTTTGGGTATGAGGTTAGAAACAAACAGCTCTGCTCTCTGCCTGGCTGGGCTCAACCTCTCAAGAAGCAGATGTGTTTGGCTGAAAACAGCTTTCTTTGACCTGAGCCCTGGGGATCCTCAATCCCTGATGAGAGCATGCCTGCCTCCCTCCCAGCTTTTGGCAGGCTATGACCCAAAGGAGTGAGGGTAAAGCATCTGGGCTCTGTTTGTCTTCTCAGATGAGGGTGCGTGCGAGGAGCGGGGTGTGCTCCTGCACATGTGCAGAGGGCAGGGGTGAGCCCTGCCACCACCACCCATGTCCCAGAGCTGCTGTGCCAGCCCATGGCAGAGGCAGGATACTGTGCAGGGAGATCAAAGAGGAAAGCTGGAATGAAAAGATGACTACCAGCAGTGGGGAAAAAGGCTTGAATTCCAGCATGAAGTTTGCTCTTTTCTTTCAAATCAGTGTACTACTCAGGACATACATAAACCATATGTTAAAGGTGTTAGAGGGATGAATGTGGAGCACATGTGTTTTCCTGAGCCTTTACCTTGGGGTGGACTGACTGAAGGAAAAGATAAGCACCCTGGGAGCTCCTGACCAYGAGACATCACTTAGGTTTCTGTAGAGGACTGTCTGTGCACAGGAATTAGGAATAGTTTCTTCCACTGAGTCAACTCCTAGAGCTAAATAACACCTTCCATAATACCCRTGACCATTAATAGTTTGAGGTGAAACTTGAAGCCTACTAATATCTCTTGCAAAAAATAAGCAGGCTCTGTTACCAATTTATGGGCAAAGGGAATAAAGAAATCCCTAAATTATTGTTTTGCTGACCTCAATAAATCATCTGGGGAGAACTTTCTAAAACGCAAGAACTAAAGCTGCAGAACATGAGATATTAACCAGGTGATTTATTTCTCTTCCAGAACACAACATTGCTCATTGCTTTTTGATTCCTTTTTATTTTTTTTCTTCTTTTTTTCCCCCACTATAGCAGACCCAATCAATACTACATTTCTAATTCAGGATAATAAAAAACCCCACACATAGAAAGAAACAAAGCTGGTGATGCCTTATTGGTCCCATGTCATAACCAGGGAGTATTACTGTCCTAGAAGAGTTCCTCTATGTTGCTGCCTTCAGTTCACAAGACTGGAGAGGAATTCCATGGACAGTTGGGTGTTTGGTACAGCTATAGGAAGGATTCATTCAAGGAATTTGGGGTACKTAATGAGAAGATAGAGAAGAAACATTTTCCACCAGGATTAAKGGAGAGAGACTGGCTTCACTTGCTACAGTTCATTATAGAAAATTAGCAATGACAAATCACTTAGGGCTGTGAGGCAGGGTGCTCTTTTCAAGTTTTCTTTTTCATTTAACAAAATCAAGCAGCACCACATTGATGGCCTCCTGCTGACTGGGTTTCCTTGGGTTTTCCTCTCTTGCAGAGGATGATGAGCAGTGCTGCAAGCAGCTGTGCCACCTCTCAGGCTGGAGTTCTGTCCAGGTGCTGTGGCGCTGCCTCTGCTCCCAAACCACCACGTTTGGTGCCAGCACCAGCCTGTCCTCCCTGGTTCCGCACCATGGCATATGTGTCCAGCCCATTTCACCTGCCTACACCTGGGAGGGAGGAAATTTGGCTCATAACCTGGGCTTCTCCCTAAGCCAGGCTGTGAACCATTTTGTAATAGCTGCAGTCCTTGCTTCCCAGGAAAGATTTACAGAAGGCCTTCCCTTGCATTTGGTTTCACTTGCCCTTTTGAGCTAAGGTCAAGATCAGAGAGTAGGTAAATAGGCTTTCCCAAATCGCTGACATGCAGCTGTTTTTCTACCAACTCAACCTCTGATCTAAATAACAGTTTATGAAAGCATTTCTTCCTTCTGTGCCTCTATTTTTATTTTTTTTAAAGCTATTAAAGAGAATTCATATATTTAAGGTAAAGCACTCCAACTACTCCTCCATACTATAGGCATTATGCAGGCCATATGAACTTGAATTGGGGTGTTTTCTGAGTCAAGTGCATTACATCTGGGGTGCAGAAGGGCTTTATTAACAATTTCTTGGAAAAAAAATCTCAGTGGAGATGAAAATGTTTTATTTTTTGGGGKTTTTTTGGGKTTTTTTTTGTGATTTCTGCTAGATGAAAAAAAAGTAGGCATTGCAAAGCTTTGTCCATGTAAATATTAGACGTGAGTTTGGGCTTTAGTTGGCAAGCTGTGCTGAACCTTGCTGGTCTTTCTTACAACTTCAGTTTGTTTGTCCTAATCTCCAGAGAGGTTCTTGTACCTCTTTTCCTGAACCTTGCTTGCTTCTGCTTTGTGGGAGCACAGAAGATTTGTCAGTGCTCATACAGCCTTGCCAGTGCTGTGTACAGATGCAATGYCATGTTCTTGCTCTTCAGTCCTGCCTGTCTAAGAGAGGAAAGCGGCCTGGTTGACTAGTCAGCTGATGCTCCAGGAGCTTAGGTTACTGACATCAAAGGAGCAAACTGYGATCCAGTCCTGGAGAGGTTCTACATGTAGAGCTGTGCCAGGACAGCCTGGCACCCTGCTGCTGGGCAACAGCCTTGCCCTGGAGCTGCTGCTACAGRGAAACCTGAGAGTGGGCACAAAACTCTAGGTATTGGGATTGAGCTGRCAGACAAAATCTTAGGCCAACTTGACAAGAAAGAGAGGTCTTTCCTTTGGTGTTTCAAAGTCTCATTGTCAGAGAAGTAATAAATTCGAGGTMATTTTCTTCTTGTAAATTGGATTGTCACTGTGGAAAGCTCTCTTAATTTCCCATTTCTCCAGTGAGATCTATCATGCCTCTCCTAGCTGTGACTGACTGGTTTAATATTCTCTCTCTCTTGCCACTTAGTATTCCTGTGCGGCTGCTTATTATTATAAACTATTTGTTCAACTTTCCAGGTGATTACAAGAACAAATAGCCCAGGGTTGTACTGACATTGTGTGTCTTTGACAATGCCCCATTCCCTAAGACACTGCCTTTCCAGATAAGGGAATAAGGGAAGTGTGACTGAATGCCATGCATGAGCAGAACCCAAACATTTCTTTATTCACTCAACCCCAGCTGTTCTTTTCCCAGGCCTCATATCCAAGCCTTCATTAGAAATTTCAGAGAAATGCKTTACTGTGGTTGCTGGCTTGGCTGCTTTTCAGGTTTAGGCAGAATTTCCTATATTCACAGGCACTTTTTTCTTCTTATTTTTTAATACTTCTCCAGAAACTTGTATTATCGTCTTTAGCAGTGCAGAAAAATATCCAATATTTTAGAGCTTCTTTGTAGCATGTTAATCTCTGAGACTAAAAAAAAAATCTCAGTCTCATTTTTAATAGGATAGTAAACTAAGAGGATACATGAGGATTATTCTAATCTCACCCTGGAGCTCTCTCCAGCACTAGTGCCTATCTGAGACCCATTATTGAACTGCCTTCTCCAGTGCTCTAGAAAACAGGCACTTATCTTGATTTAACAAGTAATGATAGCGCAAGCCTGAGCTGTCATGCTTTAGAAAGAATGGATTAGCTAATTGATTGTGAAAAGAAATATTAGGCTGGAGCTGAACACCCTTTGGAGTCCTCTCCTTCCCTTGCTTCCCTCTTCAGTTCCTGGAGAGTACATTTGTGCCCTGGGGAGCGGGGGAGAGAGTGAATTCAACACAATCAACTACTCCTGAGCACAGCCAAGGGACTGCTCGAGTGAGCTGCTTTTCTTCATCCTGCAGCTCTCCTCGAGAAGTCCATTGTGTGTGCTTTGCAAGAGCAAGGGAGCTGGTGAAGTGGCTGGAGCACAAATCTGATGAGGAGCAGCTGAGGAAGCTGGAGAAAAGGAGGCTGAGGGGAGACCTTACTGCTCTCTACAGCTGCCCTAAAGGAGGCTGTGGCCAGGTGGAGGCTGGTCTCTTCTCCCASCTAACAAGTGTCAAGAGGAAATGGCCTCAAGATGTGYCAGGGMAGGCTAATGTTGGACAGTAGGAAAAAATTTTTCACTGAAAGGGCTGTCAAGCATTGGARCAGGAGGTGGTGGCATCACCAGTGCTGGAGGTATTTAAAGGATGTGTAGWTGTGGCACTTACGGATGTGATTTAGTCATGGACTTTAGACATGCTTGGCAACATTGGGTGAATGGTTGGGCTCAGTCTTAAGACCTTAACCTAAATTATTTTATCGTTCCATTGCTGTGGCAGAAGACAAACACACAAAGCCTTATTTACCTGTGTAGTCTCCAAACCTTTTGGGCCCGGGCTCTCGGCTGGGTGCAGCATATGTCCTGGGCAGGAAAGGAACTTCTTTCTGGAGATGTTCATTGTTTGCAGCTGGTGGGAGACCAGTCCACCCAGAAGTGAGAATTCTAGCAGGGATGTATGGAACTGGTCCTTGGGACACAGTACACACCCTCCTGCCTCTTATCATGGCAGTGAATGTGTGCAAGAGYATGACTTTGACCTGAGATATTGCTGTAGCCCATGCACAGTCACACTTCCCTTCCTGCAGCCCTTATCCATGGGTGAGGAACTGAGAGAGAGCAGGCAGGATTCAGCTGCACAGTAAGACTGAGTCAAGCTGGGACCCAAGCACCAGTTTTACCTGTCTGTCCAGCTCACTGTGTTATTGTTCTCTCTCCCTCTCACACTGAAAACAGCTCCATGTTGCTGTCAAACTCCAGTCGTGAATATGTCTTTAGACTGCTTCCAAAAGGCATAACAGACTCCCCCAAGCAGATGAATTACTGCTGTCAACAGCACAATAATAGTCACACACATGGTTTCTCCTTTTCTCTCYTCCACTCCCCATGATGAAATTTCTACAATGCTGTATACCGCACAGAATGCAAACAGACATTGCATTAGTTAAAAACATACTTCTCTTTATTTGAAATTTTTCTGTTCACAGATAAAAGACAGTTGATACACATTGCATAGTATACCTCTTTTTTAAAGTATGCTCATTACCAARTGTGTCTGAGAAAAGGGATGGTTACTGCCTCTTCCCACAACAAACAGTGAAGTTAATGGAACAATAAATTAAAGTAGGAGTAGTAGTAGTCTATGTTGCATATAAAAAGGATGTTAACAGATACAAATATAACATGAATGATGACTGATTCAGTTTCTCTTCTGCTTAGAAATTCAGTGTCTTATTAGAGTGGTTGCCTAAGTTGAGCTTTCATAAAAATGCAGTGGTGCTCTGAAGCTTTGAAACACAAAAGCCACACAATCTTTTCAATTGAATGGCAATGTCTTCAGGAAACATTGCTAGTGGGAATGAGGGTGCTGTTCTCCTGCCCCTGTGAAAACTGGGCCCCATCCCTGTTGTTGAGCCCCTGCTGCTGAAAGGAAGCAGCCTTCATGCTTCAGCTGTGGCTGATCCTGGCTCCAAGGACCTTCCAGAGCCTGCCACCTGCTTACATTGCAAACACTAAGGGCAAAACTCCACAGGGTGGGAGAGAGGGGTGCCATGCAACCTTAGTTTAGTGTACTGGTCATCATCTCTGGGACTGTCCTTGCAGTCCTACATAAATGCTCCTTGCTGGAAACTCAGTACCTGGGCCCTGTGTGGTATTAAACCACAAAGAGCTTCTACGGATCTTAAAGAAACAGTTTTAAGAGATGTATCTTGTCATGTGCTCTCTTTCCTGTCTACCTGAACTCATGCAGATTTCCACAAGTGCTTCCTGGCAGGCAGCTTTTCCTGTGGAGCTGGTCCTGGGTGTGGGCTGAATGTCAGCCACCCACACTTGTCTTCTGCCTTGAGCTGGAGACAAACACCTTGTTCACCTGTTCAGGGGAGCCTCAGAAAGTGCCAAAGCTGCTGTGGGGAGGTGGGAATTGAACAGGGACATGGAGAGAGAAACTTGTCAAGCAGAGCAGAAAGAGATCTCCATTTGGGAACTGAATGGCAGAGCCCATGCAAGATGGGAGTTCCAAGAATCTTTACCAYGATGTGGATGCTGGCCCATGCATTACACAATGGGAAAAACCAACCATGTTCTGAATTACGGGGCTGTAATTCAGCCCTGAGGATCTGATRGCTCTGCTGCCCTGCTTTGACAACTGTGTGCTCCTGGAGGCAACTAGAATCCTGGGTATGTCTCAGCTGCCCGGCACTTTTTCCCCTCCCTCCTTATGTACTTAACACTGAGGTAGAAGTTTCAACTGGCATTTAAAACATMCAAGAAAATGAACACAATCTTAGTGGGAAAGTAGGCCAATGACCTTCAAAATTTGCAAAAAGACAATGTGGCTATAAAATGAGTAACTGAAGTAGCAGAGAGGAGTAATTCTAAAAATGACAGGAAAACAGTATCAAAAAAGTACAGTACTGAGCTGCAAGACATTTTCTATTGTATTTTTTAAAAATCAGTCAGAATGGGTTTTTTTTTGTTTGTTTGTTTTGGGTTTTTGTTTTTTTTTTGGTTTTTTCTTTTTTCCCAGAAATTCTCTCTCTGCAACAAATGGCATAAGCAAAATTTTTTATGACATCAGAGATGTACTGGTATCAAAGAAAAAGTACACATGAATTTGTGAAGACATTATCTCTTTTGCACAACTATCCACTTGGCTTCAGTTGGGCRATGCTTGTATTTCCTATAAAAATAGATGTTTATGTATGTGTGTATAATATATATATATATACACACATACATGTCTTGCAAAAAAAATCTGCATTCCTTCTGAAGATTATAAGGAAGATCAAAGTGATGGTAGCAATCTTTACAAAGAGACTTAAATGATTTACTGTTCATACAATATTTAAATATAAGGAACACAAATCACCAACATAAGAATTTTTTTTTGCTTTACAACCCCTGTAATACTAAAGCAAGTTTATATTAATACCTCAATAAATTGAGTTAAACTACTCCGATAGGGGCTGCTGTTAGTTACCTCCACTGTACTTAATACCACAGAATAAATGAGGTCCAAATTTCAGTTGAAAGAATGTGGTTAGCTTGAATTTCACCCTATTGATTTAATTACTGGCAGGAATGTGAAAATACATTCAGTGTAAGAAAGCTGTTAAAGCCAAAGGGGAGAAAAAAGTTCTTATTATTCTTAGAGCTGTTTTCCAAGAAATACTAGATGTTCCAGCTTTAATGCTGCATTTTTAAATCGGGGGGGAAAAATGCATGCAGTGAGGAAGATAGTGTTTATGAGCCTTCAAGGAGAACACTTCACTGACATTAAAGGCAACTTGCAGACTCACTTGAAATGTATCAATTTGTAATCTACACGTTTACAGGAGCTTCTCCGCTCTGAAAGCTGTTTCCCAATCTGTGCCAAAACATGTGAGGCTGCGTAGCATACTTCTGATGATAGACCTCCAGSCTCTGTTTCTCCATAATTGATTTAGTTATTAGTTATGCAAGGGAGAGAAGAGATCCCTGAGGCTTAGTAAAACAGTATTCAGTTACTAAAAGCAGCCCTTTGTGAATTAATGTCATCCTACCAGCTCTTTCTGCTCATTATTCCTTCAAGTCTTGTTTTCCTGGACACCAGCTGTCACAGAGGAAGTCTCCATCCTTTTCTTCTCCTGCCTCCTTGGCTGACTGAAGTTGCACCAGCACGGTCTGGAGTGTCTCCTTCACCACCTGGATCTCCCTCTGCAGAGACTGTGCAAGCTTTATTAAGGAATAATCTATAGGTGATTGGCAGTCCCTTTTCTCTTTCCAAGTTATTAAGTACATTCTAGTTCTGCTGTTCACAACAGATGGCCGTGACTATCTAATTGTAGCTTCAACTTCTTCCAAATTGTTTGGATTAAATATTAATACATTTCTCACACTTGCTAGCAAAAGAAAAATCCAGGCAAACTCAAGTTCTCAAGTAGCATTATTTAGCAGTTTAAAAAAGGGAGGGGATGTGGGATACTGCTTGGATACTGTTCTCATGGCAAGGAAGGAGGTAAAAAATATTGTGCCATGGAGGCAGCAGCACTAGCTGTGAGTTTCCTGATGGATGAAGGGTGGACTTTTAAGCCAGAAACACAGACCTGGGTAGATCAGATCCCAGGTGAAGGCACTGGGCAGCAGGAGCAGTCTAATACAAATGCCAAGTGACCACAGCCTGTGTGGCATTAGTGAGCTCAGCAACTTGTGCTGTGCAAGGTGGGGTGGGAATCAAGGTAAGGAGCAAAATTAGCTTATAGCAGAGAAAGTGTTTTTGCTACACATACCTCCAGCAAGCTGTCCTGTTAGCTGAATTATCATTATAATTACAGTGCAGAACACACAAATATAAAGTTATATGACTCCACAGGGAATGCTTTGAACAAGCTGGAAAGCAAAGAGGGCAGAAGCAAGGCTGTACTGTTGTGCATTACAAGGAAGAAGGCCACCTGAAAAGTATCCAATAATTAGGATAACATGCTTCATTTGRTTAAGAAAGGGTTTGCCATATTTTATCTGCCTCTTCAGGCAAATAAAGTTCAGGGTTCCTGCAATGCATTCAGAAAGAAACTGCTAGCTAATGGCTCAGTCTCTGAAAGAGATCCTCCACTTCCCTCTTCCTCCAGCTCTACAATGACAAGGGGGAGGGTGTCAGGTGGCGCAGCTGTAATACAAGGGGTGCAGCAGGGAACAGACTGGCAGATGAAGGCAGGACTGKCATGCAGATAGCAGTGACTGCTGACACCTGCACCAGCCTTGGCAGTAGAGCTTTTAGTGCTATGACCGGCCTCTCATGGGAACAAGTTTGTACTATGGATATATTGGCCTTTTGTTGATAATCTTACATCAGCAAAGTTGGAAGAAGTGCAAGGACTGGGTGTAGCGGACTGGGTGTAGCTCAATGAGACACCAAGTTTATCTTCTCTTCCATAGCTTACACCATGTGGAGAGGAAAGCAAACAGAGGCAAGTGATAGCCTGCTGAGATGCTAAACCAATGACCAAGTGTGTGAACAAGACCTATGGCCCATCCCATCCACACTGAGGCCTCCTAGACAGGTATGGCTGAAGAGCAAAGACCCCAAAAGATAGAAGTTGGTTCATTTCTAGCAGTATGTCATCAAATTATCTCAGAACCTCACTTCAAGGGAAGTGAAACAGGGTGACACTGAAACAACTCAGTTTCAAAAGTACAACACACAGAAAGGGTAATGCACAAGGATAGGCTTTGTCCTTCGCAGAGCTCGTACATTAGGAAATGTTGTTTCACTTGACCCCCATGTAAATTCAATGTCAAGAAAAAAAGATGGCCTCAGGCTATGTGATTGTAAAAACTAAGCCACTACTCTTGAAAAATTGTGGCTGGACCATGGTAAAGCTACCCAAATCACAGCTCTTTCAGGCAGCCATTGTTATGTCTTTGAAAAGTCTTGGTTGCTTTTGATTCTGTTATCAGTTCCTCAAAATTTCATCTTTGTGTATTTACATGTGTTTGCTACAATGTTTTGCTCTTCATATGTTCATGCATACTTCTAATTTCTCGACAGCTCTGTTAATCTAAAGGGCTTCTGTCTCTGATTACAAGTAGTAGCACTACACACAAAGCTTCTCCTATCCCAGCATCACCAAGAACTGTACAAGGACAAATTAATTATGCTTTGCATCTTCTCTGAAGTAAAAAAATGTTATTATCCTCTTCTAAGTCCTGGATTCTCCTCCCCTCTGCCACTTAATTACGAGGCTCTGTTGAAAACCTACCTGGTAAACAGAAATTCTGCAGTCCATGAACACCATGAAACTCCTGAAGTTTAAWTAATTCTGATGTGTAGTCTCTGACTACATGCTGTTATTTTTAATATCCCATGCAATTACAAAATTCTTTTCATGGAGAGAGAAAAAGCAAAATTGAAATGTTTAGTGACAGTGGATGAGAAATCTTAAAGGATGGAAGACCACAACAAGAGCTCTTAACCAACAGAAAGATGGAACAACAAAAAAGATGACTGCATAGTCTAACTACAGCAATAACCTCATAAATAACACTACAGTGATATGTAGGCAAGAAACTGTCAAATGGCTTTATGGCTAAGAAAAATATATGGTATATGGCTGAGCATGGCATCTCTATCTATACAGAGAGGTTGTAACTGGATAAACAGCTTTGCCCATTTTAAAAATGCAAATAAATAGTTTTGCATGGATCCACATGCAAATGTGTCCTTCATGCTTAAATTCTCTATCCAGCGCTGCAAACAGTGAGCCAGTATCCAAGACAGGAGTGAAAACAAGTTTCAACTAGAAACATTTTCTGGTCCTGCTGTCTTCCTCTGAAAATAGAAAAGAATCTCCCCAATGACAATTAAGTAGYAAATTAAAGTACTTGGGAACAGCTTCTCACAAATGGAACCCATATTCAACAATGCTGCAGCTCTAACCTYGTCTTGCCTGAAGTTTTTCACCTATTTGACTTTGTGTTTTTGAAAAACTTGAGCATCATAATAGAGTCCATGATTAGCAAGGAGATAAAAAGCAGATCTAGTTACTGTAGAGACTTACTTAATTTTTGGAAAAAATGGGATCATTTTGCTCAAATGCAGCTTCTGATCTCTCAGCACAGATGTTTAGGGAAAAGAGACAAAAAGTAGATATTATCAATGAGTTGCCTTCCTATAGGAAAGGTTAGAAACTAAGGGTACATATCCTAAGATAAAAGACATTGGAAGGACAATGAAGGACTACTAGTGAGCTGAAAGAAGGGCAACGGGACTTTGAAAAGTAACTGCATTTTTTGGACATCTGAAGAATAAATTAGTTCTTGAAGAACAGAAATAACCAGGTTAAAAACAACAACAACAACAACTAAAGTCCCAATCAAAAACCTCTTTCTGATTAACTGTTCTGCTTGTTTCCAAAAGCTAAACTTCACAGTGGCTGCAAAGAGAAGCTCAGCTCAATGTCCCACCACCTAAGTGTAAGTGTCACTCCTAACCCCAGGCACCAGCACCTGTGGAGGGGCCAAGCCAGCTGGAAAGCAGCTCTGCAGAAAAGGGCCTGGAGGTCATGGTGGGCAATAAGCTGAGCACACACCAGACACATCAATGTATCTTGAGGCAAAGGTGGCCAACAGCATCCCAGGCTGGATTAACAAAAACACTGCCTGCAGGCAGAGGGAGATGATCCTTCCACCCTCATCAGCACTGGTGAGGTCCCATCTGGATGTTGGGGGCTCCACAATAAAAGAGATGGACTTATTGGAATGACTCCAGCCAGGACCAGTTTAATGGACTCGAGTATCCATCACATGACAAGATGCTGAGAGAGCTGGAGCTCTTCGACCTKAGAAAAAGAAAGCTCACATGGCTATTACCACTGCAAGTAAATAGCTGAAAGGCAGGAATGAAGGAGAGACTCTTCTGGACTCTTTTTTGTCCACTGACAGAACAAGAAGCAACAGGGAGAGATTCAAAAGGAGGAAATTGAATCTGCATACGTGAAAGCCTTTTTTTATAGTTTGAAGGTGGTCAAACACTGGACTGTGTTACACAAAAATGTTGGGAGTCTCCATCCTTGGGTATATTCAAAACCTGACCAGACAACATCCTGGACAACCTCCTCTAGTGACCCTCCCTGAGTAGGAAATTGGACCAGATTACCTCAAAAGTTCAATGCTGTGCTTGAGTGTGCTACATGCCAAAGGACCASCGAAGAGCCAAGACATTTCAGTTAGTATTTTGAATTACCTGGGTTTTAACCGTTTTAAAGAGCACTCTTAGGAGCAAATGAAACACACCAAGCAAGCCCCTACTGTCTCCATATGAGGCCTGTGCAATGTCACAGCAAGAGAGCAAAATGCCCTTTGGAAGTCCATCACTTCTTACAAAATAGAGGGGTATTAGCAGTAGTGSAGCCAATTAGAAATTTCCCATTTACTCCCTTGGTTACTGTCTTCYGCCTTCACATCCATGAATGTTATTTCTATAAACTATAGAAATATAGTTTACATATTATATATAATATATATGTATATTTATATATAACTGTAATACCCCTCCCATGCAAAACCCAAAATACTGCCCCAAAAGCTGCTAAACAAAAAACTGCAGCAGAGCCACTGCTACATATTGAAAAATTGAACACTTCAGTGGCCTGAATATCAGCTAACTCCAAATCACTAGTTCCAGCAGAAAATGAAAGGCAAAGAAGMTGCAGCACCTGAGTGGAAATACACTGACCTGCCTCCATCACAGCACAAACCCTACGAATGTAACCCTGCTCTCTGTGTGACACACAGTGGGAAGAGCTTACCCTCATGTCATCTAAAATAAAATCAAAGAGCCACTGCCACSTCTGACTCCTGGAGGATCCCAAAAATCTCTTACAGGCTTGCCCAGAGTGAGATTCTTCAGGGAGGTTCAGACAGGGCTAAATTTTACATGATTCTGTTGAAAACCCACTTTGGYAAAGCAGGACTTGTATGGGAGCCTGCTGCAGGGTAAAGGTGAAGGGTTAGCAACGTGACCTGCAATGTTTAGTGAACGTTTAGGCACAAAATTCTACTTTCAAAAACSGATTAAAATGCCCACATTAGGGCAAGGAATGAAGATTGCTTTTATAATAATAGTCCAACCAGGTTTTCTTCCAACAAAGCATTTTCACCAAGAGGAACTATTACATGCATTCAAATTGTCTATCAAAATGTAACTGCTAATTAAGAACAAAAATGACTGTGAAATTGCAATATAAGCTCCATTTAATTTTAGTGGGAATTCCAGGCCTTTACTGTCAGGAAAGTAACACCTCTCATCAGCTCTGCAGACACCAGAATGAGTCATCTCTCATCCTTTGGTTTTTCCAATTAATGATGTGGACTGTTTTCATACACTTATTAATGATTAACCGTAATTGAATATTTTGTGGGTTTATTTGGTTATACTACATAGAATTTAGCAAATCTGTCACAGTACCATAGAAAACTCTAACATACACCCCCCATGCGCCTATTGCTTGATGTATTTTATATAAAAGTACAGTTAAATGTGTTTTGTGAAAGATTCCAACAATAAATTAGAATTGCAAGTGGATCTGTGCCTATACTCAGGGCCAAGAAATATCACTGGGTTTCTCCTTTGTTCAGGTCGTGCTGGCACTTACAATGAGCAGCCTGGTTGATTTCAGTGTGCTATGCCATCMAAACATAGAGTGAAAAACAATGACATCTGGGTTTTTTCTTCTAATACAAACTTAATTATTAATCAAAGCTATGACACATTAAACATTGGCAAATGGCTCGAGAGCATCAGGAATTTCTTTTTCTCAGTGGAGTCTTTAGAAGTCTTTTAATAATCAGACCACAGGACTAATTTACATCTGTGCAGCCCCCAGTTAGATTTTTGACCTAATACATTTTGTAACGTTTATGTATAAGGCAGTTTTTTGGGAGGATGATGGGAAGGGTGAAAATAACCAGTGAACARGACTTCGAAAAATTTATCCTTCTTTCATTACTATTTCAGGTCCTGGTCTCAGAGTTCTATGGATTTTTAACAAAGACTGTATACTTTCCCAGTATTTTTGATAGGAAATGGTTTTATTTAAAACCAAATAGCTTATCATGCATCTATTAACTAATTATAAATTCTTCTACTGAGGCTAATTGCTGTCTCTTATCTAAGCGTTAGTCCTGCAATACAAGCAAGTTACCAATGAGTGAAAGCTAATTTTATAGGCACTGAGCAGTCTTTATTTAAAAAAACAATCTACAGGTCTGTAGTACTGCAGCAGCTATTTTTCTCATTCCTTTTTAAAGTATAGCACAGTGATTACATGTACCAGATGGTAACATTTTATGCACATTGATCTGGACTACCTCTGAAATAGCAACTGAATGTTAATGAGGGGYAGCTGAATTGCTGAACTGCTTCTTTGTACGTCCCTATGTTTTAAACATGGTTTTGTATTTTGTGACTGATGGTCTTGCGAGGACCAGGATATCACACAGTGTGCATTTCTGAGTTTAGATAACATGAGCTGAATTTCACTGATACAGGAAGTCAGATCTCTATCAGAAAACTGTGGCTTAAAATGAGACTAATATACATCTCTACTGAAATTTCCAATTATTAATTTCTTTTTTTTTAACTAACCCATGCAGTTTCAACAGCTATGAAGAAATATGCATGCTCCATAGGAYATAAAAACATTATTATTTCATATTCTTGTAGTGTATTATCTTCTGGAACCAAAAATGTGGTTTTCTAGCTAATTTCACCTTCCCTAGTAAATTATGATCAGACCTGACTGTTCAGTTTGAATATTAACTTAAGTTCCCCGCAAAGAACCCATAACTCCAGCCCTCRGTGTTCTCCTGTAAGGACCACTGAGAAAAGCTCATTTGAGAGTAAATATACACAAGGGAGAAAGGAATTGGATGCTCTGCACACACAGACACAAGACACATCCATATAACTCTGAAAAGAACGCACTGGGCAAACACAACTGAACCAAGTATGAACACTGCAAATACAATGAATATAATGTTGAATAATCTTTCTGTATATTGTGTGTATCTTTAAATGCTTAGAAAATAAAGATTCGAAATAGTGACAAATTACTGACTGGATTTCTCTCCTCCAATGCAAATCCCCCTTCCCCAGCACCATTCTCCTCTCCCTCTGGCCCTCACAATTTATTCTTCAGTTACCTTCTAAGAAACTMAGTTTCTAGAACAGGAATTTCACTAAGACTTGCAATAGATGCCCAATTACTTAAAACACAGTGGTATTTCCACACACTATTTATTCTCCTTTCTCTAAACTATGCCCTGCAGGACTGCCCACCTCAGCTTAGCAGGAACAGAATCCTTTCTCACACCATCATCACCTCAACTCATCTTCAGGTGTCTGCAAGGGCTCCTCTGCTAATCCCTGCAACCTGAACATATTTATCTTTCTGCATTMTCCTCTCAGCTGCCTCCTCTTCTCTACTAAAATTTAACCAGCTCACTAGTCTCATCTTCCTTCAGCTTCACCACTTCCTACWATCTTTACCCTTTCTTAGAAGGACAAAATCTCTTTTAAGAAAAGTTTTAACTATTAAAGTTACAAATGAAAGAAAACTTTGTGCCAAGGAATGCCTCATAAAGGTTAAGCAATCTTCAGAAAACTGGCTGATGAAGCACAAAAAGAGGTAAGGGTGCATAAGACAGGATCTCGTGTGGTTACTTGCACTGGTGAGTYAGAGGCAGATTGTGTAGGATGTCACATGATGCCTCTGTTGCACTTTTTGTTTTTTAAAGAAAAATACCCAAACTGCAGGTGACAATATACACAGTCTGAGTCAATAACATAGCATTTAATTCAGCTAAATCATGCTGGGAAATGCAGGTGCATGGCCACTCATATGCATGTACCTTTCGATTCACTATGTATTYAATTACATAAGCATTACAAACAAAAGGATTTTAACAGCAAAATAAAGCTTTTCAATGCCTAATCTTAATTTACAAAGAACTAACTCCTGTTTAAATCAATTAAAGCTGGATCAGACCACAGTGAAAATGCATTACAGGAAAACTTACACAAAAATGCCCATTTCAGCAAGACAATCAATTCTCCCATTCTTAATGTATCTAATCTACACTAACAGCTATCATTCCAMATGAATCTGGAAGGCAAGTATTTCATGTACGTACCTACACAGATTGATACGTATCTATAGCTATAGCAAAAAGGATATGAATAACTCCTTCATCAACTCTGCAGGCGGAACTTTGCAATTGATCTTCCAGATGCACCAATTTCTCACTTATTGCTTCACATTTTTCTCCCAGCTCTGCAGAAAATATGAAGAACTCCTACAGAAAGTTGAAAAAGAAAAGAAAGYGGGTTTGTTGCCGACTGCACTTTTCTACATCAAATTTGCATCAAATTAAAGGGAAAATAAAATATTTGTAAGGGGATAGGATACTTTGCAGTGCAAAGACATTGCCTAAAAGCAAATTCCCATTAGAGAGATAAAAAGCTGTTTCTGTATAATAAATTGCTGATTAATATGAAATGGAATGATCTTGTGGTCTCAGTCTACTTCCCAGCAGAAAAATAGTCACGATCTCACTTTCAGCAGATGATTAAAGGGGTGTGAAGACTGAACTGCTCTCCTTCTTCCCTGTTGTCTCACTACAGCAGGGGAGGGAAATCGCATGCTAACCACCCTATTAAGGTACCCAAATTTCAAGTTGTTCATGTAAATATGATTTACACTTTTAGGTCATGTAAATATTTCAAGCAGCATCATTTTGGTAACTCTTATACACACAAAATGTACTTAGATTTTTGAAGAAAACTCTGGCTAGAGCACTTAGGGACTTTGCTCAAGCAATCAAAGAAAATGCATCAAAGTCTTTGAGATTACAAGATGAAATGATATTTTTATGGAGTTATCATTAAACAAGGCTAATTTTTCAAAGAAATGCTTCTCTACTTATAACTTACACAGGCAAATGCTTTTTCTGTTTTAAACTGAGTATTTTAAACCAGTTTCAAAATTTTTCTCGTAAGTTTTTTCAGATACGCTGTACAAGGCTAATTTCTATCTTTTATGTCTTGCATTGAGAAGTGCTTTGAGAAATGACACAAATAAGCAGCAAATATGAGAAGAAGGGAAAAAAATCAATTAATTTGTGCAGCTCTGGAACAAGCCTTTCCTCTCCCTCCCATGGCACCAYAGTGCTGTCTGCAGTGATGACAGGGGTTATTTGCAAGAAAACATTATGGTACCAAGATGAAATTCTGCTAGAACCATGTTGGGGAAAAAAAAAACAAACCCAAAAAAACCAAGAGTAATTCCTCAGCTGGAATCCAGAAAACTGGCAAACAAAAGCTGCAAGTGAAGTTTTCAAAACCAGATGCTTCCTGYAGACTGTGTACTTCAATAAAATTAATTAGTCCTGTACAGTGACACATAAAAAGCAGATTCTTGCTCTTATACCATCAAGATATTGAATGCTTTAGTCTGATCCAGGCATTGCCTTTATCAAAAACTATTACTTCATGAGATTTTGGATCACATTCAGGCTTGTCAAGCAGAATGACACGTCTAGTCCTGATTTGAAATCATCAGTTACTACAGACAGCAAATTTTTTAAAAGTACATGCTACAGTATACTCCTGAATGCCTGTGCCATTAAGTATATTTAAACAGAAACAAATATTAAAAGACATGCATTACAATAAGGTACCCATTTCTTTTTTAAGGTACCCTTATAGCAAGAAGATTTATCCAGGTAATTGGTCAATCAGCTCTATCATTAGTTGCTGCAAGAGAAGATCCATTTTTTCCACTTAAAACCTGCCCTCACATTTCCTGTCTCATACATGCAAATAAAAGAAATTCACTCAGCAGCTATGATGAGCACACTGCCTGGATTTGCCTGGCTCCACTGTGAAAATCCACAGTGGAAGATTTTTCCCTTTTCACTGTCTCAGTGAATGTACAGGATAAAATGTACTTTTTAGACTTAACCCCTCACTGAACTTCAGGTGGGTCGAAAGATGCTGGAGGCAGCATTTAGATAACCTGGTTGATAAAACAGGCTCTGTGTTGCAAGTSTGGCCTCACTCTAATGCACACGGAGCCTTAAAACCCACAGTGAAATACTACAGCCTGAAATCCACAGTCAGTGCAGCTGGATGATTACACTTATTGATGTGCTGCTACATATTCTGATTTCATGTTTGACATTTCCTTTTTCCTTTTAAAGAAAACTTTGTAGCCAAGTAAAGACCCAGGAAGGACAGAAGGAAGGAACCTAGCAAACACAYCCTCAAGAACACCCTGTAGAACATGAGGTGAACACTTGTTCTGTAGCAAAGGCATCTCAGTGTGTGAGTGCTTTGCATCAGTACTGATCTGTATTTTGGGGTACTAAGCCTTGGCAATAGCTTCCACCCCACTGCAATTCCACTAAAGGCCTTTACTGGAGTATTGGTCTTGCACAAAACATGCTCAGAAATTACAGACTATCCTTTTTAACTCACTGTCTTGAATTCCCTTGTCAACTGAATACTTCGATTCCCACTTAAAGTGACATGTCCATTCTATCACATAGGAAAAAATGCAGGTTATTCTTCCTGAATCACCACATTTTGGGTACATAATGCATTGTCTAAAAAAGTAACAAAAATCCTGTTTRCTTCAGAAATTAAGATAAAGGAACAATAAATCCTAGGAAAATGAAACAAATTATAATAGCAACATGGCAAGGCAGGGAAATCTGAAAGAGTAAAAGATCAAACTTGTTTAGGTCTTGAAACCAATTTCATCATAACTAAGTGGCTATGGTTGCACTTCAGAGTAATGAAAATAGCTCTGTAAGATCGAGGTTATATTTAATTAATCTTTAACTCCTAGTAATGCAGCCTAATTTCTCTTTATTGCAGCATATAGATAAGCTATTCCTGCACCTACATAACACAGCTGCCTTTTTAGCAGAAATGAGAAGTTCTTCCAATATCTTAGACAAGCATCAACTCTGAGGAATTTACTTGCAGGTGTCATGTGAAAAATGGAGGAGAACCATCATATTGTGATTCTCCAGAACTTAAATAAATAAATAAATATTAAAATGAAAATTCAAGAAACATACAGTGCTCTCAAAAATACACAAGAATAATTCAAAACATTCAACCAATGCCACAGCTTCTGCACCCAGGCCCTCATTTAAAAAAGGTTTGATCACCCAGAGGAGTAGATAGAAAAGATTTCTCTTAGTGCCTTTCATGCCTGATAACATCATTGGTAGCATTTTTATATGACATTTGTCTATGTAGGCAGGAACAGCCCTGTCACTGATACACAAACTATTCAGAACARCTCCTGGTTGGAAAGTGGAACTTTACACTGATCGACAATATCTCTGAGAGGAGAGTGGACTCTGCCTCAAGCTCAACATATTAATAAAACACAACTCATCCAAGCTTGTAGGTTATGTCAATGTTACAAGCTGCTGTAAATATTAAGACTTTGGTTATTTTTGCCCTAACGGCACTCTTAGGAAGCTGGGAGAGATGGCAGGAGTCAGGGAAGAGCTGAAATGCAATATTGCTTTATGGATTTTTCTGTGAACMCGCAATGAAGCTGGCTGGGATTTTTTTCTTTCCCTCTAAATCCTTAAGCTGTGAAAACAGCACAAATATGGGTGTGATTTATTTTTAAGGTGCAATTCTTCTGCCTTCTCAGACAAAGTAGAAATTCTCATCGTTTCCCAAGATGTGAGAGTCTGATGCAAGAAATAGCAAGAACAGACAACATGACAGCTGATGCACTGCTGAAAGATCAGCATATTGCATCAAGAGCAGAGAGAATGGCTTCCACTTTARWCTTCYGCATTTTATTTTACCCTTTTACAARTAATTATAGTCACCTATGAGCAACATCTCCTTGGCAGCATTACTASAGGAACATGTTTGATCAGCTTTTCCAGTGCAAACAGCTTCTGTGCTCTTCAATCTAGTCGGCAATTTTATATAGAAGAATAGGTATTGTAGTACCTAGATTAGTTTAATTCTATTAGGGATTAGAGTCTATATTAGAGTTTTTGGTGGTTGTGCTGAGAAGGAGGATTCCCAGATCTATCCTTAAAATTCATTCTTTCTACARAGGAGCTTTTGTACAAGGGCATTGCCTTACTTCCAAGTAGCAATATCATAATCCCAACAAAATACAAGCCTTAGAAGACTTTCTGCAGAGTCAAAGCCAGACTTCTTTCACCTGCACTAAGCATTTTCTCCCCTATAACAGTAAAAATAATTCAAAATAACATRAATAACAACTACAAAATGTTGCCCTTGCAGGCAGATACTTCACATGCTGACACAAGGTTTAGAACAATGATTTCTGTTGGCAGAAGTGCTGCAGGTTTRCCCTTAACCCTTGCAGAAGTTAAAGGCAATTGTCAGTCCCTGAAACTCCAGAACATCTTTTGAATAATTACTAGAAACTAAATGCAACCAGCCATGTTTATCCTGCTTGAGCAGATGCTTCAGTCACACACAGGCTAAGCACAGATGTCCTCAGATAAATAAGCTGCACTTGCATGAGGTGTCCAAGACACAGGAGAGAAGCAAACAAGGACTTGCTCCTGCTCTGCATCTCCAATTTCCTGCCCCATGTGCATTGTCCTGGGCAGGTGTTCCTGACGAGTGAGGCCTTTGGGAGCAATGCATGTTAACCATGACCAGCACCATCATGGCAAGGCTGTGCAGGGAGCAGCCAGGGATCACCAGAGCTCGCCCTGTGACTTGCAGAGTGACCAAGCCTGCTGTGACTGTCCTCAGCTGGTGTCTGCATGCATGGCCCTTAGCACCTGACACTGGATCTGGTGGTTCTGCTTGCAGGGCTGAACTACCCTTGCAGTGAGCAGGTTTTCCTCTTGCTACAAACCAAGGTGGTTACATTTCATTTTATCCTTATATAGCACACAATAACCAATAGTTCTCCTATTTATCATTATGTTTTATGTGATTGAAGACTTTGACTTTCAAACAAACTAGGATTTCTAAACCTTTTATTTCTATTCCTTTCCTCCTTTTCTTCGGTGTTCCTGTCTTCTACAGAGGGAGGTGTCCAGACCAGAKCCATAGTCCTCTGGAGGCTTTGGCATTCTCAGCTAAGCACAGTAATTATTTCTGTCTTACAACTGACATTCCCAGTAATGAGGCTGCAAATGACATTTGCCCTTTCTTCCAACACAATGAAGGTAATGAATCCCACTCTATTTGTAGTCCACTATAAACCTAGATTCTTCTTCTGCAGTATTGTCAACTTAGCTGCTATTTACCATCTGTATACATAAATCCGACTCTCTCCCTCAAATGTAATTTGCACCTGTCTTTTAACATATTCCTTCTTATTGATTTCAGACAATTCTTTCAATCTATCAAGACCATTTGGAACTCTAATCCTAATTGAAATTATATTGACTGGCACATAAACTCCTGGCCTACCTCCTTTTTAAAGGCAAATACAGAGTCTGCCTTTTACTGATCCCCTGGGGCTTCAAGCTTCCTCTAGGAGTTTTCAAAGGAGCTTGTTAATGGTTTGGAGATTGTTTTTCTTGGCTCCTATGCACTCAGAAGAAATTTCATCAGTTGAGCCTGACTGGAATACATCTCATTTGCCTTTGGATCTTTTACTGCATTTGTCTTTTGCTACCTCRTAGTGATTATTAGGAACACTACACACTTGGACGTAGCTTATAACTTTWAGAAAGATCAAAAGCACAGAGAATAAGGAAGAAAAGAAAATTCTGATCTCATTTATTTTCTCATTCACCTTTCCTATTAGAAGGCACACATGCTTTCTTTCACCTTTCCCTTACCTCCAACTTATCCCTGAACTCCCTTGCTATTTCACATTTCATCTGTTTAATGTAGCTTAGTGTGCTCGGGGGCCTTGCTGCTTCATGCTTACACTGTGCAGTACCCTCCTAGGCTCATTCTTAGAAACACGTCTGACCTTTCTTTTCAAAACTTTGGAGCCACTGAAAAACTGCTGGCATAGACATGTAGTCTGTGACTGTGTTTGCTCTTTTCTACACCAAAAGAAGATGATGCTGTACTATAAACTTGATGTGTTCTGGACAGTACAAAAGAACATCTGCTGATTCCTCCTCCTACAGAGTCTGTCCCACAGAAACTCACCTGTTGCTTCCCTGACTTTGTATAGATGAGCTTTTWTTTTGTGGAGGTAGCTATCTAACTGTTCTCGGAAGAGGGATCAAGGTTGTTTCCCAATTACTTCAGCCCTACCACACACTCCTCCCCTTCTCATATGGAACAATTTAGATATAAAGCCTTCCAGCCAGTTGTTCTGCAATTGTGACCTGCCTCTTTCCCACCATCACACAATTTTCCCATGCTCCCTTTGCTTGCACTGATCCCCTTCCCTTCTCCACATGGGAGTGTTAAATAACTCATCAGAATTACAGTCCAATGTTGGCAATTCTTCCCTTCACATATCTTCCATTAGAGCTACAGAGAAGTGTCCCTGGAAAAGCATCTGTGCAGGAATAGAGCTTTTCACTGCCTTCCAGCACCCTGCTGTGGCCTGACAGCAGCCTTCCTATTCTCATCCCCAGTAGACTGAAGATCTTCTCTAATTGCAGACTTCCTAAAACGAGAGCACACTACTGCACTGGCTTATTTAAGTACACTGGGACAATTCCAGCTCCTGCTGCGGAGGATGAGGCTATTTATTAACTTACCAATAAAAATTCACAGTGGGTCAGGACTTGGAAAAAGACACAAAAGTACCAAACTGTTTTCCAGTGTCCAGACCCTGCTGTGCAAGGAATCAGCATCRCTAGATTTCATTTATAGGTGGTTCCTTGTATTGTTCATTGCCATCTCTGCTCCTAAGTCACTGAGATGCAGCAATCTGGGATGACTAACTGGGTGCTTTCCTGCAAGCAGGGGGAGCCTGACCAGAGTGAAATAAGGGGCCAGAGCACCAAAGGCACATTTAGGGGCTGACACTTTCACAGAGCTTTATGTAGAGCTCTCCTCAAGTCACCATCAATACAGCTGTAGCAGTGTGGTGGAGCCTGGCTTTCTAGCATATTTCCATTTCTTTTATTTCTATCGTTGCTTTATATTCTCTTCATGCACTTTTGTAACCCCTCAAAACTTTAAAAGTCTCCCTGCTTCCGAGGACTCTGAGATATCAAGCTTTTGGCACACACTTCAGTGGTGACAGCCCTGTATACCTGTGAACTCTGGTGCCCTCAACATTTTGCACTGAAGGCTGTAGGGCTTTTTGCCACCTTTATTCCATGGGATTACCCGCCCCTATTTCATGATATCTGTGGACACAAGTAGCTGCTACTATTTTAATTTAACTATAATTCACTATAATTTAACCATAATTCACAGCAAAGCTCACTGATGGGAAAGGCCATTTGCATTTTCTGCAAAGTTCACCTCCATTCTCGAGGCTTYCTGTTTTATTTATGCTGAGCTCACACACAGCCAAAGCAGTCTATCCTATGTGTGCCCTCATGTCACAGTCTCCTTGAACACAAAGTCAACAAGCTGAGCTTAGTCTTGCAGTTAGATTATCTTTCCTGGAACATTCCAGCTGCTCCACAGTCTTTGGATTCACTGGTGGGAATCTAAAGAAATGCCTCATCTGAATAGTTATCCTGAATGGTAATATTTACTTATTTAATATTTGCTTGGCTTAGAGCATTTGTCACTTGACAGTAGGCATGTATGCCTGCTATGGAAGGTGAACTGGGGGTTACCTGTCCATGTCATTTATTTGCTGGCTGGACACAATGCTTGGATACTAAATTTCCTTAATATGTAAATTACTGATTTAAAAATGAACCAGACGGAAAGAGTACAGCTCTCAGAACCAGGGCAATTCTCCTTACACATACATTACCTAAACTCTGAGTTTGTAGGTAGACAGATTTTTGTATGTAAGCAGATTTTTCTCCTAGGCAATGCATCTCATGCTACCCAATTATCCTAGCTTTCTAAAATACATGGACTAGATTCTGGTGTRTTTTTATTTATGAAAATRGTGTAAAATCACAGACATGCAGTATTTTCATTCAGATGAAATTCSTATTACCATGAATTACGTGTGTATGTTTTCATACATCAAAAGTAAATTTGAAGGTATTTTTAGTGCTGCACACAAGAAAATAGGCTAAGCATGRTGATTTTATTCCATCCTCAAGCATCATGACAGTGGGGCTGGCTAAATACTATTTGTTCTTCTTTTCCCCAAAGTGTTCATCCTGTTGTTGGTATGTGTTAAAAATAGTAGCACAGGATTTAAGTATAAACTCCCTGAAATACTCTGAAATGATGCCATTATTTTCCATGGAAAAAAACCCAAAAAATTAATGGGCCCACTCAAGTTGTGATTGCATGAGTTGCTTTTCCAAGTGCTCACACACTGTCTAGCAATTTTAAAGCAAAAGTAACACTATAAAAACAATGCCATTGTTCTAATTGTGACAAAGTCTGTACAATAGCATCACTTTATACTGCTTAGGAAATACTCACCTCAGATAAATGACCCTCTGTTCCAAATGAAATGTCTTCCATAACCTGTTGGAGATAAATTATTAAGTATATAGTAGATACATGCTATATAAACACTAYGATTTTAATGGAACTTATAAAAACCATATAGCACAATAAAAAGTTATATAAGCTGAACAATTGCATCAGTATTCTTCRCATGCATGAAAGATTTAAATTGCATTTGTAATGGAGCAGTGGCAGCCACCAAATATTTAAAACTATATTTGAATACATKTTATTAAAGCCTGCTTTGGCTTCCCACTTAAAACCCACAAGAAATACTGCCTCTAAAACTGAAGGACTAACTAGGAATTCAAACAAACTTTTCTATCAAGCTCTTGCAGATCTGTATACCATTCAAGGGTCTACAAAATTATTTTTGGTACAAACCCTGTAAATTATTTTAGGCAGGAGAAATGGGAGACCCCATCAMTGTTTCCTACTGGTAACAAATGCTAATTGTAGTCAGCTTCTCCTTCAAAACTTCCTTCATCTGTGAAGTCTATAAAAATTAGCCAGTGTTTCACTGATTGTCTGAGGAGCAAAGAAATTTGATGTTAACATCATTGGGAAATCATTAATATTTATCACATGTAACAGTGATATTGATAATAAACTAAGACAGGGATATGCACACACACACACACATATATATATCTATTTATAATAAAAGTAAAAAATCATTTATCTCCCATAAAATCACTATTGTTACCAGATGCTATTTTCAGCAATCAATCTGAAAAATGGTTTRGATTTCTYTTGGCTGTAATAWTAATCTTCTGATCTGACCAYTGYGTACGAGCCCCAGCTGCCCCGGGCCACTGACACCCTTTCCAGCTTGGATCAATACAAGAAACACACAGGCGCCGACTTTCACTAATGCTTAACACTGACATTTAAAACTAAGATTAAATTTAAAATTTCCAAATTATTTTCTAAGCTCCACAAATACAGCATTTAATTAAAGCTCAAATGAATGCATGGTTTGTTTAGCTTTCGAAGGGCTTTGTCCTTCACACATTAAACGTTTGCCTCCTGGACCACAGGCTGTCTCAATGCACAAAAATGAGTTACAGTCTRCTCACAAAGGCTTTCCTGGTGCTTGCTATCACTAAATTCTGAAAAATGTTGTACCATGTTCTGTGATAACTTCTTTTCAATGACAGACACCACATTAAATATTATTTTTTCATGACTGTCCATTTGGTATCACTTAGACTTCAGCATCTTTTTAAAAACTTAATCACAAGAAGGCTTTATAATTATAGAACATTTCCCAACACCAGAGTGATCTTCAACAGACCCCAAAACATTATCCCAGATGGCCAAACTGAAGTATGTAGAGGAGAGAAAAAGAAGGCAGCCCGTACCCTTATGCTTTTTCTCTACTTCTTTTATGAGGAAAAAGTGAGAAATTATCTACAAACAATTCTGATGGGATAAYTACCAAAAACGCTGACTTACAGAARKTARARCTACTGAATTTTGGATTTTACCTTGTAACTTTAATCACCTCAATGATTTTTCTTGAAATCTAGTAGGTGTTTCTTTCCTTCATAGTGATTAAGAGGGAGCACTGCACAGCATGCCAGAGAGCAGAAGAAGAAAMAATGATAGGTCAGGAACTCAAGCCTGCAGGTGCACACATAGCCATGTTTATTAAGTTACTTGCTGTTAGGGAGGTCCCAGCACACACCCATCTCTCTCAGCTTATCAGTTATCACTGGTGGTTTTTGCTCTTTTTAAAAGCATTTTATAAAAGCATTTTGCTTACACACACATTATCAAGAAGGAAAAATAAAGCAGGGTAGTATAAGGAGTGGAACAAGCAGGCATTAATGTCTGAAGAGGAATGAAATGTTACTGTATGTTTTAGAAATCACCCAGATATGCATATAACCATGCAGTAATGATCATTGYAATTACCACCTCACTGAGTTTAAAAGCAAGGAACATTCGTGAAATGTTCCAGAAAACCAGAAACCCACCTTTAATTCTTCAGACACTTGGAAGAAAATTAGGCCCAAATAGTCACAAAAAGTCAAACTACAACTGAAATGATGGGACACCCTAATTTCACTGACATAGCWACCAGCTGGAAAATACACACTTATATTAGAATTCAACAATCTGTATCAAATACATTAGACAAGCTGCCTTTCACATGACTGAGGGTAGTAATATTGTCTGCAACTTTCCTTCAGTGTTTTTTTTTAGTATGTAGTTATCTAATGAGTTATCTGCAATTGAGAGAAGCACATCTTATTTAAGGAACTCAGAGGGGTTCACAGGATTTTTGCTGGCCCCACTTTATTTAGTTTTGACCAAAACATCATTCATGATATTTCAACAAGCTGAGTTGCCAATGCATCTGATTATCCACCTTGTAAACAGTCAGTGTTACAAAGGAAACCTTATTTACTGAATTATTTGGGGATGCCAGAGTACCATATAAAACCTGGGGGGGAAAAAAAATAGTGTCTTAGAAAACACAGTTATGAAAACCATAAAATAACTGTTGACAGTTAATAAACCTGTGCTTACATGATTGTAAAATAACAAACTTTCAAAGAATTTATACCTTACATATTTTTATACCAGAATATATCATATCTTATGATTTAGTGAGGATATTTAATTAAAAATGATAAATGGCCCCTATGGAAAGCAGTATCTGAGGATAAAACAGAAGGGCTCTTTCATCTATTTTGCTTCTCTTGTTATTGTTATGTTTCTTACTTGTTTTTCTGCTTTCTAATGAAACCTATAGAGAAAGATACAGGTATACGCAAGAAAATTATTTATAGTACACATCAACAAAACCAATATTCAGCTGGCACTAGTGCTCAGCTCTGTATGATACAATAAATAACTGGAGAGCTTCCCTCCAGAATTCCACTGTAAAATAAACCAATCACCTGGAAATGAAATGTACTTTCCAAGGCATATATGCAYATATGTTATTATTAGCCTTTYCTATATTGTCTCGAAGTAATTAATTCAGTCACCTCTAAGTACAAAGAATGTGATTCTTTCCTTCTGCTTYAGTGGCCAATGGTGCTCTCTAAAAATGCCTTAATGGTGAACAGAGGTTGAGACACAGTTGAAGAGAATAGTCATTCCAGAAACATGGCAACCACAGCAAGCTACTCCTCCCACAGGGGCACCAAAGCCTTGTTAAATCATATGAAACCAAGTATTTTGACAAATACATGCTTTTCTATTAGGTATCCTCACTYGCTTATAAATGGCTATGAAAAGGTTCCCTGCTAATGGACAAGAGTAAGCTTTTCCATGGAAGTTATACGAACAGCTAAACTGAGACTAAGCACCACATCACTACTTTTTTTTTCTGCCCAAATACTGAATTATTTTTAAATAAAAACTACACTACCATGTAACAGAACAGTTAAACACTTCAGAAGTGGTTTGTTTTTCAACTAAGTCYATATGCAAATAAAGATGGACTCTTTCTTGCACTTCAACATGTTCAGAACCACAGGTTATCATGATTTGTGTYAGGTTATTTTGTTTGCTTTTATATTCTGCCTTGTGATCAACTACTCAGAGATGTTAGGGAATAATCTGTTATGGCTCTTCTCTAAAAGTTTAGATTTTGCCTGTCACTTCAAATGAAATCCTATTAGTTTTACAACCTAAGGCATTTTTTGGGTGCAAAACTTCCATAATCCACAACAAAAAAAAAAGTGTTTCAAAAAATTGGACAACACATGAATGGTCTCACACTAGCAAAACCACTTCCTTTTTTCTTTCAAGTTTATCAGTCYTAGGAGCACTTTAGGAATCAGATGGAGGAGTACATCCACAGATCCTTCCCTGGTGGACATTTTCATGTTTACACWTCAGCTTCTGAGGATTTTAGCACATTCTCAAAATGGAATTTGTTCAGGATACCAGGATATACCACAAAGTTTAAGCACCTAGGTGAAGAGTTGAAATTAGTGGGTAGTGTTTCTAAGTTTCCTCTATGGCTAATAGAGGCAGAGAGGAGATTATCAAAAACCAAGCTCAAAAGGAAGAGCTCAGTGGAAGCACTGCAAATGCACTTTCCTCTTCCATTAAAGGTATGAGGAACCATCCCTCAAGTCCTGCACATCTCTCCAGAACCAGACGTCACCTCACTTCAGCTGCCCAGTTGTCATTCTTAGAGAGCAAGGTTGATTTCCAGGGAAACAATCTGGACTTGCAAGGGTGAAATAGGTGATAATCTACAGCACAAATATCAGGAGTGCTCCAGAAATACTCATAAAATTCCAAACTCTCCAGAGCCACTAGGCACTTCTGAAAGAAGAGCATAGCTTTCCATAACCAACAGAACTCCTCATGGTSTTCCAGCAGACTCATAAAAAATTTGATAAGGGACCAATGGGGGTGRAACCAAAGCAAGCTGACCATTTCTAATGAAAACATTCTCTATGTGAAGTCAGTCTGTAACCAACATCCCCTGGGAAAAGACTGCAGGAACTACTGAAGCCCAATATAAAACCAGAACTTTACTAACAAGAGATTTTACAGTAAGGTCAGGGTCTGCTTTCCACTAAGTCTCAGCCAGTATAAATGCAAAATTAGGCACTGGATTTCACAGCAACCCACAGTTCAATGGCTCTTATCATCAGATGCAATTAAGCGTAATTTAAATTTTTGTCAACTAAATTCCACAGTAATAAAACTAACAACTGCTGTTGGAGGRTCTTTTTGTCACAGTGGTGCTGTTGGATGATGAAGCTTTTTTAACAGCTTGTTTACCTAGGCAGTACGTTTAAAAGACTATTAGCTAGCAGTAGATTTTTCAAGAAAGGATGGCATTCCAGATCAGAACATGAAAACTCAAAAAAGATTTGTCAAACCTTCTAAGCTTCATGATTTTTTCCTYCTTATATTATTTGTTGGATGCTGTAAGCCTATTAGCATCTATTAACTCATTTCATTAAGGGAAGGAAAAACAAACTCTCTCCTGATGTCAACACTGATCCAAGCGAATGAGTCAGCAGAACCAAATCAGAACGAAACTCGTCAGTGAGGTGATGAACAGTTGATAATTTTGGTTAAATACCTAAYAGTTTTTCCTTTAAATCCTGATGTTCATTCTGTATTTATTGCCTGAATAATTTCCACCCTTCAAAAAGACTGATGGCAAAAGGAAAATGGGTTGAAGGGCTTCTGAGAAGKGAATAAACTATTTTATTCACATCCCAGATTGGAAGCGAGATGTTAAGTTCATACTTAACCTGCCCTGCTGACCCGTCACCAAGATTCAACTCCTCCTCTCAAAAGGAAAACCAGCAGTATCCCTTGAAATGCAGCTGCAGACTATTTCAGATACCTCTTTCAGCTCACGGTGTTTGGGGCAGGAAACAGCATCCCACTCCGTGCCCTTTAGAAAGTGACCTTCTTTTCTTTTTTCAGAGTCAGGTGGGGCATCAGCAGTCATTTCCATCTCATCCATTTGGTTTTCTTCTTCCTCAAAAACACAGCAACTGGTTTCTTTCAGCTGAAACCCTCGGATCAGCAGCTGACAGGCTTCCAAGTCAGCTTCCCACACTCTTTGGAGCAGCTGGCTCCCGCAGCTGGAATAAAAGCCAAAAGAAAATCAAACTGCAGTTCAGTGAGAATAGTTGCTATTTCAAGTAACACTTGGGGTAACTGGTTATTATAGACAGAAAAATAAAAACRACCAAAAAAGCTAACAGTACCTCAAATGCTCCCACAGAGATAACATTGCTGTGTCAAACTGAAAAAGCAGTAAAATTATTGCCCTATTACAAAGTTGATGACATAAAATCCTCCTTGGGTTAAGATATCCCAACTGTACAGCAAAACCTGGCTACAGGAGATTTTCTCTGTTCAGACACAGGTTCAGGGGTCCTGCCATCATAACCAGAGCTCCCTTCACACTATCAGACACACAGGCCATCCTGCAGTCATGTGGCTTTCCTGAATTTGATGCAGAAGATCATGGGTGAAAAATCCCACTATTTACTACATTAAATCAGCTCTAATTTTTGGAAAATAGGTACACTAAATTTCTTAATAGATTAAAATGTTTTGTTTCAGAACTGGTGTATCAGATTAGATTAAACCACAATAGTTTCTCTTTTCATCAATCTTAGACTTTTGAATGTTGTCCTCATCTCTCACTAATGYGCTTTGGTTTCTTTCTACTTAGTTATGCCACCAAAACAAAAATTGAAGCATTAGTAAATTCAAAATACCAAACCTCTATAAGCTTTTCATCCATTAATAACCTCTCAAACATGTGCATTACAAATAATGCTCCTGAGATCCATCCAACAGTCATTTCCACCTGAAATAAATGGGAATTCTAAGCATAGATAGCTTTTCCGGACTAAATGCTAACATCACACTGTTTGTAAGTGAYGTGGTCGCATCTCCATTTAATACATGTTGTCTCTAAGGAATCAAATCAGTAGGTTGCCTGCTAAAATACAGCAGATCAGTGGCAGAGTCTGAGATAGGACTCAGAAGCAACTATTCACATGGCAATACACTTCCAGACAGATTTCAATGATMATAATTAAAAACTTTTTTTCAGCATCCTTTTTCAAATCATATCATTTACTATATAATTGTAAGAAATTATTGAGTGACTTAAAAGAAGGAAAATAACCATTGGATTTTAACTTTTCTGACTAAATGAAGTACCAGCTTATCTTTATCGCAAATGAAGGATAAAGGAGCTGCATTTCTCACAATGAGTTCATTAATCTAACAAAAATATGTTTTTTACTCCACAAATTCTACAAGATACCAAGCTGTAAAAATCACACAGCAAAATATATGAGACTGAGAGCAAAATCAGGCTACAGAAGCTGAGCTATTTGATCTGTGCTTGGAGTCAGTATATATGTTTATTGAAGGGATAATGCAGCATGGGGTCCAYAAATTGGTCTCCCCCAAGGAGTTCAAAGTATCACTAATTAGAAAGGGAAAAATGCTTCACTGGATTACACGTCTGCTTTCCATCCAGGTAGCATTTCACTTACCAAGCCAGAAAAACAAAATAAGCCCCACTGTTTCTCTACTTGTCAATCACATTATCATAGTTACACAGTCAAAATATTTCCCTGCAGACATTCATAAGCTCATTTACTTGCTTTTTGAAAATGTTTTTTGAAAATGTTTGTTTGCAGCTATAAATGGATTATTATTAAAAGGCAAAAAAAATAAACATCTAGATACCTAAATCAGGATTTCCAATGGATAACTTGTTTTGGCTGTTTAATTGAATGAAGAGCTTTATTGACAAAACTGGGGCAGAGATGGTGATGTATGCAGTATTTCACAGTGGGGAAGATGAASAGCATGCATAAAAATACAGCATAAAAAAAAGGTGCCGGGGCTGCTGTTATTTGGCCATGACTCAGCGCATTGGTCAATGCGATTTTGTCTAAGTTTTAAATACATTTCAGTAATCAGCAATTACTGAACCTACTGCTAACAGATGGCTTTTAGTTGAAAGCCAGCATTGTTCTGTCATGGTACCTGTAAAACTCTGATACATCATGAACTAAGATGCTAAGATGTTATGCTGAATTTTTCAACAAAAATCAGTGAATGCATATACACTTGGATACTCTGAATGTATCTAAGTCCAACATATYTGGGCTGCACCTTTTAGTGTGTATTTTGGAATTCAGTGCCTTGAAGTATTTTTCAAACATACTTTTGGAATGAAAATTACTTGAAAGTTGCAAATAGCGAACACRGAGACACATTCCAAATGATCACTAAAAATTATGTTGTCCCCAGCATGCAAAAAACTTTAGCATTTACATCAGGTGTTAAAATTAAACTCAATTCAATTTCAGAGTTTAGTTTATTCATTTTCAATCCACACTAAAAGTGCATTTGCAGTCTCTGTGAAGCCTCCACAGGTGGCTGTGCTGAACACAGTGAGATTTTTCAGGTATGAAACATTTCAAAGTGATGGATCAAGTCTGGATGAGATTTCACATTATTCCTATACTTATAAATATTTCATGATGTATCAACACCTCTAGGTGTTAGATGCCTGCCCATATATTACTATCAAAGTGGCATATGTGGAAAGTTCAATGAAGGTGTCTGGAACAATCTGCTGGAATCCACAACAAATCACAATCCATCAACCATTTACACAGAGCCAGGGACACAAAGCATACCTTAATCACCTTCTGATTCCCAACTGCCAAAAGTCAGAGTGCCAGGCTTTGTATAAACACCAAACACATTACAATAATGACCTTTTTCTCAAGGCAATTCTAAGTTTAAAACCGCCAGCAAGAGTTAGGATACAGATGAGGATGTTCAAAGAAACACAGTGGACTAAACGTGGCATGTCAGTTAGAGTACAACAGTTTAATTAGTTACACAAGYAACTGATTAATATAAGTGATGTCAAGAACACTGAAGTATCACAGTGAATGAGCATTTTAAGGATTTGTGGGAGGTCAATGAAACGTGTCATTAGATATTAAAGATCTCCATCCCTCCCTACAGGAATCATATAAGAAAGCTAAGAGACGTTAGCATAAGAATACAATATGCAAGTGATTGACACTAATGTGGTTTAACATCTACAGATGAAAGTCAGTCTTCCCATATTAAAAAAAAAAAAGAAAAAAGAATAGGGGGTAAAAGTTTGTGAGCAGCCCTGACACTGGAAGCTGGTAGTCAGACTTGATGGGACAGAACAGAGGGAATCAATGGAGAAAAACAAAGTGAGATGGAAAAAAAGACAGAAGTGCCCATTTTGAATAAATGAGAGTAGGACAAGACTGCTTTTGTCAAGTCAAGGCCAGGGAAGTAAGTGGGATGCAGGACTCTACACGAGTCATTTTTTMGCTGCATGGACAGCTGGGACAGGTTCTACCTCAAGGATACTGTGCAGAAAGAATGTATGAGAGGAGGCCTAAGGGGACTCGGAGAATGGCTGAGACATCCCCAGCAGAACAAAAGGATGCAGCAGAGAGAATTCTGCATTAGGTCAAGTTGATGATGATGAAAGAGCTGTCAGAAAAACACAGCTGTTTATGGACAGGAGGAAAYGAATGTGGAACAGAGGGGTTTATCCTTGAGTTCTCTTCATAAAGTGGCAATTGACACCATCATTGCAGTTGCCCTTACCAAGTATCAAGTAGTTTTATAAGAAGCACGACCAGAGGGTAAAAGGAAACTAGAGGTTATCTTCCCTCTACTTGTGATGTTGGGTAAAATTCATGCCAAGAGATATATCCAGCATGGATTCTCTCTCTCTTGAGGTCTAAAGTACATTGCTCCTCTGCCTTTTGACAAGATTCTGGGAGGGATCAATGGGGGCTCTCTATGGCTCTCAGCACAACATTATTCTAAAGCTATTTATAGAGCTAACTGGAACTACAAGAACATGACTTTTCTTTATTGAGGGCTCCGCATACATACAAAAGGCACATTCAGTTCCTGAACATTGTAGTCTAAATGAAAACATGCCTGTGTAAAAATAGTCTAAAGATTTTATATTGAGCTCTTTCTAAAAAAAAAMCCTTCAACCAAAACAAAGTTCTGCAAAACTTCCTCAAAAGTATATTGGGAATCAACACACRGAAGATGTCACTGCCACTAAATCTCATCACCTATAGTTTTCAGGAATGCCCCTTGGTGAGTGAATTGCTACAAGTGGCTTATAACACACAGAGGTCAACACTGTGTGGTCATATGTTGATGTTGCTWATTTTAAGGGAACTCTCTGTAAGAACCCTCACATTGAAAGCCAAGAGAGGGAGACTGAAGCTAAAAGGTTACATATTCAGGAAATATTCAGGAACTGCATAATTGAAAGGTAACTTTGGACAGGAGCTCAACCACCACTGAGATACTTTAGATGACTTCCTTTTGATAGGTGAGCTACATTAAGGTGCACATTCAGGAAGCCATCTTCTCCCAGCACATATTTTAACTCTGTATACACTGACCCTGAAAGCAGTTCTCTCTGACAAAAAAAAAAAAAACAAAAAAAAACCAAAAAACAAAAAACACCAAACAAATAAAATGCAAGAAAAATAGTCTAGCAGAAACAAGAGGGTTTTTCATGATGACAGTTAAAATTATTGGAAACTTCTGAGGCTCGCATAAAACGGCAGTGTGAATCAAAAAGTTTTGTTCAATATCCCCATTCCTTATTGAACTATTGTACAAACTAGGGCAAGTTTTTCTATATTTTGGTCACTTGCTTCTATTTATATTTTGCACCACAGGGAATGAATGAGCTCTTCTCACTCAACATTTAGCTGTGACTTTTTTCCCTTTTCTTCAGGCAGTAGCTGTGCAGTGAACAAAGGAGGCAAGCACAAGAAAGAATCCTCTAATGATACTTAGAGGAAAGAAGGCAACTGCATTACTTTACTCTTAGCAGGACTTCACATTTTTATTTGATTCACCATATTAATTCACAGTCATGCATTAATAACCCTTCTTATATTGAACAAGTATTTACTACTTCAGAAATATGCTTTACTTCTCTCCTCCTTTAAAAAAAAAAAAGTTTCCAGCCTGATCAGTTCTTCTTCTTTAACCTTGGCTGTTATGGCTGACAGCCAGCCTGTGCAACAAACCAAGGGCTACAAGGTGCCTATGGTGACTCACATGAGGCTCCTAGGGGGAAGGAGGCACATTACAGCCTGGTTTCCCTCTGATGTGCAGCAGCMGACCAATAAGGCAGAAGGTACAAGGAAAATGTGGACTGTCTGAATAGCAAGACTTTTTCTCCCCTTGCCCTGCACACTAGAAAGTCACCTTCACTAAACACCTGAAATTAAAGCCTTTTTTTTTTATCCCTTTTTTGCAAGTCTCCCTAATCCTATAAACACCTTCAATATAATCTCAATTTCACAATTCAATTCCTTGCATTGTGTCTCCCTTCTCTATTCATCTCAGGAGCCAAAGATTGCATGAATTGACTACATATGGTTCCAATCGTATGGTTGTCCCCCAGTGAGGGGAAGACATTCTTCCTACTCCTTTTTTTCAAAGCTCACTGATAACAGCTGTTTGCTGCTCAATACTATTGTCACACTTCTCCGTGTGAAAACAAGATTCACYCCCAGAAGGACACTCCACACATTCCCTTGTCAGATAACAACCTGCTCTACCTTGGAGAGTAGCTAAAACTCCCAGGCAAAGTCTGAAGCTYGCAGTACATTTCCCTGGCACAAGCAACAGAAACTTGCTTCTCTAACCTTGCCTTCTCCTTTATCAAACATACAACAATATCTACAAAAAAAAACAAGTAGCTCTCCCTCTTTAAATGTGATGTTTCACCTACCAGGCAATATTCTGGAGCAGAAGCACAGAAGCCCAAGAAAGCAATCCTCACAATCCCCACCTTACTTCTACACTTTTATATAGTTTTCAGGAACGCCCCTTGGTGAGTGAATTGTTACAAGTGGTTTATAACACCCTGAGGTCAACACAGGGTGGTGATGAGATGATGTTTCTTTAACACCTGAAAAAATTGCTCTGGGCTGACCTTTCTAATATCTACACTTCATAGCCACAGGCAAGTTCTCTACACATCAGTCCCGTTCAAAAGACATCCAGTGCACCCAGACAGGAACATGGTACTACAGCACAGGGGTGTGGACACCACTTCCATGCAGCTGGAAGAAGGGGTGATGGCAGTGGCTCTGCTTTCTACAGCATCCCAGGAGCAGAGGCAAATGTGCAGGTAGGGGCAGATTTGAGGGAAAGGGTGATGCTTTCATCAGAAGAGCCTCCAAACCAGCCCTCAGTGTAGTAGCTATGGCATCCACCTCTCCTCAGGACAGAGTACATGTGGAGGTGCAGTACACAGAGCACCTGGAGCCAGATATCCTGTGTCCTTGTTGRGTGATCTAACCTCCATAATACTGCTATGAAGCACCCACCACAGTCTAAATTGTTTTGGGATTAGGAGCTCTCATTTCTTGTCTTGGTGAGCAAAACAAAGAGCAACAGTACAATTCCCTCCTTGCCCACATCTGCCAAATTTCAGATAAGTTCTAGTGGAGAGCCCCAAATCCATCCAGACACCTGCTCATCTGAGATGTAGACCCCCTATGTCCAGTATAAAAAAATCACTTAGAGAAAGGAACTGAAGTGTAGCACTACACTGGAAGGCAAAAGGCCATGCTAGAAGACAACCATTCAAACACTGCACAATCTTCTTCAGACTGCTGCTGCCTGATGCATAGTCCTTGCTTCTTTCACATCTCTGCTTGCCCATATCTGCACTTTCGCTCCAGGGACAGCGAATTTCTGCGACTCTGGGAGCAGGGACAATCCTTATAGATCTTTACACTCCTTTCAGTTGAAAATTTAACCCTGTTCTTCGCTGTCTTTATTTTCTCTCCCTCTCTATTCTGTTATTTAGAAGGTAACGCTGTCATTCTATTACTTGTGCTAACTCCAGRTAGTGTCTTTAGACTAAGATATTTTGTATATATGCATAATGTAGCCACACCACCAATTCTATAAATGATATAATTAAGGAAAAAGCATAAACATTCTATTACGATGGATTATAAGATTCCTAAGGAATTTTCTCAGACCTTGCAAAAGCTATTAATTTGAACTGCCTTCATATTTCTTCAAAAATTCCTTTCCATGAAGGATTTTTCATAGAAAGAAGCTAATAACAACAAATAAGAAATCGTATTCATATAAAAATATGTGGCCCCCTCACAGTAATCTCAGTAAACAAAAAAAAAAAAACAAAACCAGAATATATAAATATCTGCCAATGTTCAATGCCAAATGTTTTAAAAAATTAAGTTTATCAGCTACACTCATTATGCACATTTTTTCCACCCAGTAAAAMATCTACAGCATCCAGGATACTGAAAGATTAGCACAGAAATCTAAAACCAGCCTGCTAAGAATTGACATATTTCTCTTAAAAAACCCCAACCTGATATGGGAACTTAAGGACAGAACTACCACCTTGTATTTCATGTGAAATGCACATATTTTATGTCAGTTTTTTCTTTCCAGAAAGGCCTGTTAAAAACAATATTTCTAGTGGTTAAAACCAACAATAGACATTTGATTAGTGTTATTAAAAAACAAGATAGCACACAATACCAAACAATACTTTTGTCATTTTCCCTTCAATCCTCCAGCCATTTCTTTTACCTGGAGCAGAACTTTAATCATGGGCTGTCATCTTTTTACCAATATTCAATGTCACTGTGTTATACTTAAATTATCTCCACTGGAAACACAAAATGATAGACTGCTGCAGCTGATGCTTTCTGCTTTGGTTCTTAACACAGAGTGGATGCAAGAATGGGACCAACATGCTGAATGCAGGAAATTCAGTAATTTACAAGTGAAGAAGCAAAAGCATCTTGTTATGAGCATTTATAATTCAATTTTGTCCCTATGTTTGTTTTTACTATATTCACTATAATGTGAATATTTACTACCTTCTTTCAGGGATATTTATTTCTCTTTAAAAAGTCCTTACCTCCACTGAAACATCTATTACAAATAATCTATTCTAAGACTATAAAACTTAATTTTGATAGATGAGGAGAAAGCTAACAGGGAATTCCTCTTATTAAGCAGTTCACATAAAGTCAGCTTCTCAACCCTAGTTTATCATTCACCTCATTCATAATCTGATAAAACACCTTCAAATTTGGTGCTAACTCTGATAATTCAGTCTGCATCCTGCTTGCCTTTGGCTCCTGCAATAACAGCAAAGCCCCACAATGTCATTAATTTCTGCTGGAATTGCTGGAATGAGATTTTTTTTYCCCTGCACTATTTAATATTTGATCCAAAATTAGATTTAAAGGAGAGAATTAGGCCTGAATTTTGAAAAACGTGCATCTCCATATCTACATATTCATCTGAGCTCTGTTCAGCTGACCTGCAACACAAGCCTCAATATTTTCTTGAGCTTGAACCCCACAAACTTCTAGTGACATCCACCAAGATGGAAGCCATTCAGAGGCTTTCAAAGTCACAACCAGTTCTAATCCAAGAGAATACATTTGTTTCTAAAAGTAYGCCACAGGAAGAGAGCAGAGCATTTGCATTGGGGCCACATTCTCAGCTGCCACAAATCCACATGGCTGCAATAGCAGCAATGGCTATTTATACCAAGAGAAGAACGTGTTCTTACTGCAAAGCAATTAGAATAATGAGCTTGATCTCTCATTCCTTATTACATTCCCTGACCACAGTCTAGAAAGCACAAGAATTTACAATTCCTCTATCATTTTTATTCACCTCCGTTCTCTGATATAAACCTCAACAGTTTAAAATACACTTCTCCCTCTGAAAGGATGAGAGATTTAGACTTCCAGTGTTGRGTTAATTTGGGAATGTGAATCAGCCTGTGTACCACTGACCAAACAGGAATTAGGCWTATATAACAATTTAAAAAGCAGGCAAAGAAATAACCTTTTAGAAGAAGTACAATTGGGAGAGATGACATACTGTCATCATGTGGAAATGTACCTTGAAATTCAGCTTTTGTAACCAGGAAGGCGCACCTGAAAAAATGAGAGTGTTGGACAAATACTGATGTCAACAACCACACGCTTATGGAGTTCCTCTGAAACATCCGAGGGCATCATCTGACCTGCTGTAGCTGCAGGGTCATATGAGTTCAGGAGCCAAATCCTGGATGAAAAAGAGCAAGAGAGAAAGGGCAAGGTCTGCAGACTCTCTCTGGCTGACCCTGCTAGCTACAACAAACCCTGCATTGCTGCTTACAAGCACAGTAATTAATGAAAACTTCCAAACGCACGTAGGAAGGGTGGTCCCACTYGCATGCAAGGTAGAGCTATCCTACACCTTCATACTCAATGCTATGCAGATGGCAATACTTGGTTTTCTACTTGTGTAATTATCATCAAGTTGCTATCTAATTGGCCAGCCAAGGCTTTGTGCAAAGYATCACCCAAAGACAGAGCAGGAGGATTTAGCAGCACTGCTGGAGAGGCAGCAGACATCAGGCATCCACCCTCATCTTCCTTGATTGCTCTAAACCCATTACTACTGCTGATGGCAATCCCACTCAGGACAGATGACCAAGCCTCTGTAATTCCACAAACTGGTTTCAAATCTTGTCTTCAGGGATGCATTGGAAAACAGTAGCAGTAGGAAAATACACATCCACCTCTGAACAATTTTCTTGCCAAGTTCAGAAGGGAGAAGCTCTTTTTTCACTACATGTATTCACTTTCATGCAGGCACCAAGAGTAGCTCATGAGAGGACAAAAGCTTAAGGCCATGGACCCAGAGGTGACAAACAGCTTTGCTACCCCTCCTTCCCCTTCCAGTTATACCTTCACAGCTAAGAGAGGTCCAGGTTTGCATGAAATCAGCTCACAGAGAAGTCAACAGCAGGGCAGACCTGGGCGAGGCACAAGTGGTGCTGAAGGGCAACGAGAAGCACTTTGAAGAGTTTACAGTTATTTTTCTCAGTAAGATTGGGCAAAGTCTCATGAAATTGCTGAAAACAGTCCTCCGTGTAAAGGGATATTTGTCATCAATTTCTCAAATTCAGTTCCTAGTTTTCAGACTGCCTCTCACCTGACACTGTGCTCTTACTAAACATGGCCAAATAATGCTAGTATATCCTGCTGCACATTTTCCTTTTTATCTCAAGGGGATGACAACACTGTCCTTAGGTTCACAGAATGTCTGAAAGTAGCTCCTCAGCAGCTACAGCACACTGCAAATACATCCTCTCATTGTTGATCTTGCACCTTATTTTCAAACTCCCTCTGAAAATTCTAGGAAGAGATCAGTGGCTGAACACTCCTTGTGCAGCACAGCCGAGCTGTTAGAAAAAAATATTATGTCATAGCCAAAGCATTTTTTGCATAGGAAATACAAAAGTAATAAAAGCAGATCCCCAAAGCTTATTGTATGTACATTAGGACCAATATCTTCAAGAGAAATTGTATAGGCTTCCAGGTCAAAAACCCACGGAATCTGCTCTTGTGGAAGAGGAAGGATGTATGTCTGCTGTYAGTCATGGTAGACAAACATGATCCATAATGGGATCCTCTCCACATTGAAAAGTATAATTAATTAACAAAAACCCAAATATCACAGAATCACAGAATCACTAGGTTGGAAGAGACCTTCATGGTCATCCAGTCCAACCCAYACCCTAACACCTCAACTAAACCATGGCAYCAAGCACCACATCCAACCATCTTTTAAACAAATSCAGGGATGGTGACTCCACCACCCTGGGCATATTCAAATGTGAATTTGAGCTCTTAAYAAAATTCATTTGATTCCATCAAATACAGAGAAAACAGGGAAGTGCACAAGACACTAGGGGAAAAGATAAGAAAAATATTACTTCTGCTCCAAAACAGAGAAATCCCATCACACCAAAGCAGCCAAGTGATACAGACATAGTCTTGACGAGGCAAGAATTTGCAGCAGARAGGACTACTATGTCTGCTGGTTTTAGCTGAGGTAATTTTCTTATCAGTGGCTGGTGTGGGGCTGTGTTTTGGATTTGTGCTGAACATAGGGTTGATAATACAGAGATGCTTTTGTTATTGCGGAGCAGGGCTTACACAGAACCAAGACCTTTTCAGCTTTTCGTACACCACACTGGTGAGGGAGTTAGGGGTGCATGRAAGCTGGGAGAAGACACAGCTG
The DNA here is from genome assembly GCF_030028575.1 of Malurus melanocephalus. Lineage (NCBI taxonomy): Eukaryota > Metazoa > Chordata > Aves > Passeriformes > Maluridae > Malurus > Malurus melanocephalus. The sequence goes on along the minus strand of NW_026623324.1, from coordinate 904,085 downwards.
GGACACATGACCCAGGCTGAGCAAGAGGATATTCCAGACCATGCTCATGCTCAGTATATGAAGTGGGGGGAAGATGAGGAAGGAGGAGAGGATGTTTGGATTGATGGCATTTCTCTTCCCAAGTAATTGCTATGCATGAGGGGGCCCTGCTCTCCTGGAGATGGCTGAACACCTGCCTGCACAGGGGAACAGAGAATCAACTCATTGTTTTGCTTTGTTTGTGCACAGAGCTTTTACTTTCCCCATAAAACTGTCTTTATCTGAACCCACAAGTTTTCACACTTTCACCCTTCCTGTTCTCTCCCCGCTCCTGCTGCTGAGGGAGGGAGCGAGGGGTTGTGTGGGGTTTGGTTGCTGCCTGGGGTTGAATCACAAGAATGTGACACTGATGGATTTTAGCAAAGTGTTCAACTCCAGSTTTGCAGGCATGACTGACCAGCAGCAGAACAATGCAACATACGAAAAGGGCATACAGAATAAAACAAAATCCTAACAAAATACACAATTACTAACCAGCTAGAGAGGCTGTGAATTTTCATCACATTTCCTTTGCAAGCAAGGGCAATAGTTTCTGTTTTCAGAAGGGGAGACCCAGCCTTRCCCTCTTATTATTTTTGCTATGCTAAGAATAAAATGAATGGAAGACAAAGAGCCTAGAGGGAAGAGGGGCAAGATTTTCCATGAATAAGCAGCAAAATCCTCTGTCACCTTGTCTTTGACAATGCTTCACACTCACTACTGAAGTTAATTCAGTAACTTGGAAAAAACCCTTTACGAAAACTGAATTAATATGGACAGGGAGTTAGTAAAGGCTGTTCAACCATGTGCTTTTCTTTTTCTAAAGCTCTGAGACACTGGAAACTAGCCTCAAATCTGACCTTTATTTTTTYCTAAAAAGATCTAGTTTCAATGCTGAGAATAGCTAAAAAGAACAGAGCTTTCTGCTCTTTCATAAGAGCTTTCTTATCAAACAGTATGGTCATGAACCACAGTTCCCCCACCACCCAATTAAAAATCAGTATTTGTGACCCAGCAATTCTGAACAGGCAAAAGAAAAAAAAAAAAGAGGGGGGAAAAAGTAACAATTTTTGGGTTTGTAATTCTTGTGCCCTTCTTCACTTATCATCTTATATAGAAGCCAAACTGTTGTTTAAAAATGTTAKATGTAGCAACATAGATATTGGTGCAATATATATCAAGTGAAGAAGTAAATTCTGTGTTATGTTCCCTTCCCCCAGAGTACTGTGGGGCCCAAAAGCCTACTCATCTCATCCCTCCCTTTCTCCCTCCACACCTGAAACCAGGGTGTAAAAGGGTCCTTAGGATATAAAATAAAATTCTCCTCCCCTTGTAGCAAGAATTCATTTTATCACAGCAATTTGGAAGATTCCTGCTACGGCCACATAAGGCATGGTGGGTTTCATCAATGCAATTACCTCCCATCTCGCAGATGCCACAGACAGAAGTAATAGTGGGGGGTTTCATTTGGTTTTTGCTTTGGAAATTTTTAATATATTTTCTCACTTGGTGAAGGAAGCAGATTGCTTTCTTTGCCCTCCATTTTTACTGCTTGTGCCATGTGTGTTTCATCTGTAGACAGGTATTAGTTCTGCCAGGCCTGAAAGACAAGTTCAAGGCTAGGAATCAAGAGTTCCATCCTGGCACAAGACATGAGCTTATCAAAGGATCTCCACTAGCACATGGCATGAGACAACACTGACGATAAAATGCACATTATGTTTSAGAAACATGATTAGAAACTCTAATCTGCTGCACTTCTATGGAGATTATTTCTTTTTCCAACCCCTGCAGGCATTAGCTACACTTTCCACAAGCAGAAATGGAAGGCATAGTGAAGATTGTCCCCTCTCCTCCAGACCCAGTTAATCTAGGCTAATCCACTTCTGTGAAGCAATACCATCAAATTTCTTCTGACATTATTTAAATTTACTAAGAGCTTCCGAGATATTATACTCTGTCAGGATGCTGCAAACATTTTCAAATATATTGCAAGTGACTGTGAAGACAGCAAAGATACTTAGTGAGAACATGCACTGTGGTCATGCAGGCTACGACAGCTTGAAAAGTAATCTAATGTGTTTTAAAGGTGAGAACAGGTTTTCTGTGAAGCAAGTACTTTATTATATTCCTACTATCTGACTTCCCCCACTCCATGAAGCACAAAGGAGATAGCAAAAATAGGTGTCCTGAGAGATAAAGTTAGAAAAAAAGCACAGGTAAGAATAAAATGCACAGAGTGGAAATAAGACAAGTCTAAGGAAGGGAGACAGAGGAGCCACAAAAAAGGAAAGAGCAGGAGGAGAATCAGAAAGTTCCATGTCTAAGATTTCTAACTTCAAGACAGAGCAATCAAAGAACAACAACTAAGGAAGCACACAACATTTAAAGCAGAGGAGGAAAATAGAGCCAGAAAGAACCCTTAAATTTTTCTTCTTTGTTAATTGGATTTGCCACTGTGTAACTTTCCGAAACTATTATCTCCCAAACAAGACTGGGCCAATAGAGCAACCAAAGAATCCCCTGCAATTCATAAACTAACACACTTAAGCAATTTGCTTTTTATTATTCACAGCTCCTTTTATTTGTGAGTATTTTGGGCAAGTAAACTTCCCTCACTACAACAGTACCAAGAGACCAGTGGGACTTTGCTGAATTTCCCCTCCCCTACAGAAACCCATTTAAAATGCTACTTTTATTCTCAAGTTCCTATGTTCTTTTACCAATTACATGACTGAAGTGATAATCCTCCAATTCATGGTATCACAACTTTCCATGGCAAAGTAAGTAGTAGGACAAGAGTTGCTGTTTTCAGGCKGGAAAAGAATGCCAGGAAAACATGAGCCTTCATGAAACAATTGTCCTGTTCTGATTACAGCCTCTCTCACACAGACAGAAAAATAAGGTAACTGAAACAAAGCAGATGTATTGTTCAAAGCAAGGAGAATGGATTGTTCAAAATAAAGTGCTTCATTGTTCCCATGAGGCTTTGGTGACATTGTCTTTTCAACATTACTGAAACCTGACAAGTTATTGAAGGCTTTTTAGATACTGACTGTTATGATAAAACCACACTGTATGGTCAAGAGAGATTATTTTACTCTAAAAACAGCAAATCATGATTTAGGCAGAATGTCTTCAAATGTCACTGAAGTGCAACAAGATTTCTTCCAAATTTACGAATCTGGCAAGTTAGATATTCACTTTAAGCAGCATCAACTTCTAAACATGACCCCAGTCTTCAGTACTTAAGTTAMTCATACCAGGCCCAGTTCAGTTGCAGTCCTTTGTTGTAAGAGCAGSCAACACAAATGATTCCACTGCCATCCAAGGGCATTTTTTCACAGAGAGAAGGACCACTCATAAACAACAGCTTGAAGTCATGAGCAAACAACACAGTTTGGAAAACTACCCCTATATAATCAATGTTAAATTAAAACATGAAATATGCCATACAGAGACAACAGACAAAGATAGCTACACATCTGCAAGGACACACAGTCCTTTTGATGTGCTCTGAGATCACGTTTAAAACCATAAGCAGTATGAAACACTGTCCTTTCAATGTGCTGTGCTAATCAGAGCATCCATACCCAGCTCTGCTCCCAAAAACATTTCTGAAACTTTGTATTTTATAAAGGAGACTTGAGATATGTGGCATACAAGGTAACAATGAATAATAAGGGAAGACAGTAACTTTTGAGATTTCATTTTCATGCAAACTGGAATGGGACATGGTGGCATTTAATCCTGACCTGTCCTCTTATGGCATGGGACACTCAGAACATGGGATACCTTGTCTGAAGGGACAGACCTCAGTGAAGATGACATGCTCAAAKGCATTAAAAACACTGCCTGCATGACAAACTCTTTTCTGATACATAATACACGCACGCCCTAGCAGTCTGAGCAACCAGGCTGCAGCCACATTTGTTTTGAGATAGTCAAGTGACATTTGATTGAAACATTTAAAAAWWAAAAAAAAAATCACAGATGAGATCAGATATAACAGACTTTGGGCTTGATTTCTGCTGCTTCAATAAATGCAAGTAGTCTTTATCACACTAACCACCTTAACATCACCTAAGTGAACCAGGAGCCACACAGATGTGTACAAATTACATGAGAGTAAGACTCCACACCATTTTCCATACTGTGTATCCATGAGTAAAAATAAATGCACCATTAATATGAAAATGAAYGTTGTTGAACATAAAATGAGCCAAAAACAAACAGTGAAAGTGAGTCAATTAACGAAGAAAGGTTTTTTACATATTTGCAGTTACCCAGAGCTGTATCATTCAACAGTGGCAAAGCACAGTCATTGCAGTAYTGCCTCTTGTTACATTTATGCATTTTCCCTTTCTTGCAGAACAGCACAGAAAATAAGTCAATAAAACACCTTTGTGTAGTTGTCACCAGKTATTCTCGAACAACATTATTCCCCCAAAATAATTTCATTATTCCTATCTGGGAATTAGGAAAAGCCACTTAAAAGCCCTATTTTTGTGATGAATTGAAGTCACAGCATAATCTTTTGAGGCCTGGAGAACAGTACAATCACGCTAAATACCCTCAGCTCAAGAAATAGCATCTTTACATTGGCCAGTACAAAAAAATTGTTTCCAGCCTAAGGCAGCTATGATAAGGGATTTAGAATGGATCACCACATATAAAGTGTCTGCTGCTCAGAATTTTGGAGCTGATGTTCTCACAGCTGTGTGTGACTTAGACCAGCTGGGAAGAAGAAAGGGACTAAATGAGTCACTAGAAGGATCTAGAATTTACCTACTACATTTTAACACTCCAGCAGCAGAACTGTTGGTAAGCAAAATAAGATCAGATCATTATCCAGCAAGGGATGGGGCTGCAAGGTCTCTTGGAAGCACAACAGAAAACACACAGTCTTGAGGGCAGGCAGGCAAAGCTGCCATTTCAGTCCTAAGAAACTCCCCTACCAGCAGCTGCAAGAGCCCCAGCACAACTGAGGAGGKTCATGGGTTACACAAAATTACCACAGACCATCTGGCACTCCCAAGCATGCCTGTGCTGCTCCAAAGACAAGAGGGAAAAGCTTTTGGAAAGCCTTACTCAGCAGCCTTAGCACAGCAGTTCTCCTACAGCAGATATCAGAGTTTCTGTAACATGACATACAGGYACTAACAGCTCTAGATGACATATTTTATGGCTTTCTAGTACTCTCTCCTAGGATCAGTTTGTGACCTTTACCCTTTACATGACTTAAGCTCATTTATGGCAGAAATTGGTGGTTTTTGAAAGAGTTGGATGGTGGAAGTCCACTTTATTTATGTTAATGATACAAAGTGCTAGCAGAGCCTTCACTTGGGTATGGAAACAAGTGAAATGAAAAAAACCCAACACTTTATGTGGAAGAACAAGGGTCCCACAAGAAGATGCTCATTTTCAATGAGCTAGATCAGACAATTGCAGCAAACCCCTCCTAAATGGTTCAAGTGATGAGCTGAAGTTACCCACACAAAACTTCTTAAAATTCAGATATTCACAGAGACAGATGTGTCTGCTGAACTCACTTTCATTATCCTAACTCTGACCACTTTTGCACATCTCCTGCTCACTAACAGAAGGTAAGCAATTTGCAAGGTCTACCATGGAAGAGATGGCAATGGTATTTACATTCTCAAGAGAGCACCCAATGATTTGATGTATAAACTTGAGGAATGGCTTGATGTATGTTGGTGACTGGGAAAGAGACAGCCAGCAGCATTATTAAACAGGCTATTCATTTCATTCTTTCCTTAGAGAATACTGTCCTCAAAACTGTCAATCCATTCTCAGATTATAACCTATATTTTAAATACAAAAAAAACCCCAAGTAATCTAGTAATCTGTATTTRTAGTGGGTGGTTTGCCTTCCTTGGGGTGAAACTATCAGATAATGAACATATTTCGGGTTTTTGTCAATGCCTATTTTCCCTTTTTTTTCTTAGGTGCAAGGCTATCAAAAGAGTAGTATTCCTAATCAAACATATTCTATTAAGATACCTGATGACATTTTTTAGGCTGCAGTCAAAAGTATTGCATTTCTTTAAAAAACTCCCCTCCCCGCCTTCAACCATCAAAAAAAGAATAAGAAAAATTAAAGGACAAAGGAATATATCCCAAACTTTCCTTAAGAAAACAAAAGAGGAAAGAACAGGGATGYGTGTGAACTTCACTGACAAAATTGATATTTTTGAAACTTGCATCTTCATTAAAGCTGTTTTGTTATGAGTTTTCTTCATTAACTTCCTTCTGTTACAAAGCAGTCAAACATGACATTTCTAAGAGTTCTGCTTTACTTTGTAGAAGCTATATGTTAAATCGAAGGGGTTTGAATCTAAGCTGTTTCTATTTGAAACATTACCGGGCAAAATTATGTTTCATCTGGAGAAAAGCTTTAGAGCTTTATTTGAAWTCATGCTACCCAGACTTGATCCTCTTTTGGTTTCAAGAGCATCCCCAAAGGCACATCCCTGAGCCAGATGCAAATTCTACCCCTGTCTAAAATGTAATCTTGAAACTTACTCTTTAAACTTTCCTTAGAGATTTTTTCTTTTGTTTATGATATATATAAATGAGTAATCTGAGCATCTATATGAAGACCAAAAAAAAAGAAACTCTCTCAGATTACTGCTCTAGGCAGGGGCAGGGTTCAGGGAAGCCTCTTGGGCTCATGCTTTTTTTTTTTTTATTGCTCAAGCTGTAAAGCAGAAATAGCTAATTAAAGACCTAACAACCCTTAAAAACCAAATCTCTATAACCACCTTATTAGCATAACAATAACATATTTTTCCAGACATAATATCTTGGAAACTTCTTTCTGATAAAAAACATTAAAGTTTTTCTCTTTCTACCAATACTCAAACAAATTCTTAGCCCTTAATTACTTAAGKAATTAAGTCTAATTTTTAGACTAATACCATTTGCACATCTTGGAAAACAAGTTCAGGACTGAATCTTCACCATCTGTGAGCTGCAAATTCTATTTGATAAACCTCTGGAAGGAGAAACAAACATACAGATTCTCCAAGTATTTAACACTTAAAGAGAAATTTACTTCTTTCTGGGAGCCTGATATGCCAAATCCATACAGTCTAGAAGCATCAAAAAATGTCATTCATTATACTTTATTTTTTAATAAAGAGTATGGTTTTCAAAAAGACAGTACACAGACACAAAGCTTGATCTTCAGGTCTGTTTCCATAATTTTTCATTCGGATATGAATATCTTYAAATTTAAGAGTTGAGTGAAACATTTCTATATTCAAAAGTATGAGCGAGCAAACCTAAACATATAGAACCCTCTCTTTACCAATACAACAGAAAARTAGCAAGGGCAACAATTTATTAATTATATTTGCTCAGTAATGGAAACAGAAGTGGTGCCAATTCAGTGGATTGCATTTTACTAAGACACAAACTCCAACTACAACTCATGAAAGCCTCTTTCAATACAAATATACTTGTTCAAGGCAAAGTTGACTAACACAGAAGATTCCATGACTATAGCACTATAATATTTACTAATCATATTTCAAGGAGAAGTCTAAAGTCAGAGGGAGTCACCTAGAGTCTCCTTCATGCAGTAAGAGAAGGAAATATAAATGTCAGCATTTGTTTCCAAAAAAAAAAGCATAAAAATCTGTAAATTCTGCATTAGTATTCAGTTCTTAAAATATCTCTATTGTTGTCTTGGTTTGTATTTGCTGTCCACAATTCCCCAAACTGGCATTTTTTCAAAACTCTTATACATACTTTCATTACTTGCTAAAGATGTCCAGTATTCTGGTAAGGGATTCCTTGGCCCTGCTCAGAGTTGGGTTTTGCACAGGAGCAGAAGGGTGATTTTTCAACCAGCTGTTATATCTCCAATACTTCAGGATTTCTGTCTGGACCACCACTGCTCCAGAGCAGTCCTGTGCACTGGAGAACAGTGATTCTTTCTTGTACYCGGCTTTGCCAGGCTGCTGAACACAGACATGTACAGAACTCTTAACACACACGGGATTTCCTACTTTGRACCACTTCTGGTGTTACTCTAATGCAAGTTTCTTAAAACTTTTACATATATCAATGCTGTATGTACAAGCATTTTTAAGATTTCAAAGATGTCCATGATGTCATCCTTACCTATGTAGTTTATCCTCCAGAATCTCCATGTACTTCTCAGCATTTTCTTTTACACTGGCCACTGAAAAATAAAGGTCAAAATTAGGTAACAGCGTAACTATACAGTTCTCTGGGGATTATCTTTTTTAAACCATATCATCTCTTACCCACATATTTTATAGTTCAGATACCCACATATCAGTTAGGAATAAGAATTTCATTAATCTTTTTCACATTCAAATTGCAGAGTGGGTGTCTTCTCCCTTTTTTTTCTTGAAAGTCTATTGTATCTATATTGTAATAATAGATCCATAATGAATGCATTAACCTCTTGGTTGCATGAGAAAAATGGTGAGACTAGCAAAGGCAGAGTTCATCAAAGTTTCCTCTCGACAGAATRAAAAACAAAGACAAAAACAACAGCCAAAAAAAAAAATCCTCACCAAAAAATAGGAACATTACCCACAGAGCTAGGTCTTCCTCTTTACCTTTAGAAGTAAACAAGCCTAACAAACGAATCAGTCCATGCACAACAGTTCTTTAAGTGGTTATCAATCTTGTATCAAACTTTTTCTGACAAAACCAAAACACTATAGAACACAAATACCACTAAAGATCACTATGAAATTTAGATTGGGGGTTTGGGGGTTTGGTGCCTGGGGGGATAGTTGTGTGTTTGTTTGTTTTTAAACTTCAGACCTAGGTATTGTCTGGGTCCTTACAAAACCTTCACCCAGTGACCAAAACACACAMCAATAAAACTGTTCTTCTGAATGACCATTTTTACTCCATCAAMGGCGCCAACAGGGAGACGGTAAACYTCTYTCAGGAAAAGGAAGGCTTTTAATAACCATTTTCATATTATGACAACCTTTTTTCCCCACCCTAACAACTGCTCGCCAAGTCCAAGTACAGTAGGACCGTGAATCAGTTGGTCTCCTTTAAAGCATTRAATTGTTCTATGACAGATATATACTTTACATTAAGATGCATCCTATAGAGCATCACTGTTTTTAYGAGCAAAACTTGCTAGGTGGACCAGGTACCCTGTGACTTCACCCACCCATCTCCCCCATCTTCCTCACCCTATGATGCCTCCCAGCACAGCTTATACACATCAAGAGCTTTGCATTGTTTCCCATTTCCCCCCTTTTTTGTTTTTTGGGATTTTTCCTTCACAAAGCAGAACATCACTGCTGATGTTAGCCTGAAAACTCAGCATTAGCCAAATCAGCTCTTCATACACACACTCAGGAGTTCACTGAGGTAACAGCATTAGCAGCAAACATCAGGGTCAGTGTAACATCGACTGTCTGCAGAGGGTGATGTTTGCCAGGTCACACAGCAGTCACTGAAGCTGTCTGCAATGCAATAGCAATATAGGACACATTTTGCAAAGTTGATTCATTTTTTGATGGGTTTTTTTTGTGTGTTGTTTTTGGCTTATTTTATGAGTTTAGTGGATCAGCAAACAGACAACAAAAAAAACCTGAAAAAACCAAAAAACCCAAACCTACCACAGCCCCAGTAGTACATTCATAGGCCCAACTAATCATTAGAAGACCGCTCGTGGACGTTATGCAAAAGGGTTTACAAGGATTTCTGCAATGGCACTGGAGACTACATAACTTCCCCTAGCTTGCAGCAGTTCTGTAACAACTGCAGGGCTCAGCAAAAGCACACAAGTGCCCTTACCATGCTTTTATTCCCACACTTCCTGTGGAACTGCAGAGAGCCTGAAAGACGGCAAGTCTTCCTTTAATGACACACTACGGCTTTATATAAATGGCCACCATTTCTTCTAAACTCCCAATCCATCAATCCCCAAATGTGCTGACCYGAGGCCCAGTGCAAGCTTTGATAGCAAATAGCTTCAAGGTGTWCGGGTGCTGTACTTCCCTTTCTTTTGCCATTGTCACAGTGTCCTTCAACGTGAGCTGTTACAACTCAGGCGCTTATTCTTCGGGATAATAAAGTCAGCAGATATTATTAATTTTTGGAGAGGGATGAAAAAAGGTGGAGAATCTGTTTCACACTCACTTTGTTTCTAACTGATAGAGTGACTTCTTACGTTACATGAAAGATAAACCTTGCTTTCAATTTCTCCTGCTGTGCTTGTCACTTTTTAATTGGGTTTGATCTGATAGAGTAATTCGCACTTTCACAGCTCAGTCCTGCCCCTACATGCAATTTTACAATGCCCTTGAAGTACACAGCTTAATATATCAGCATTATTCAATGACAAAAAGTAATGGACAAGAATACACCACTAGTCAAAAGTAGGTCACCAAAAAGCTAACACTCATTTGGAAATCACCTCACATCACTACGCCCTACTCTCTCCTGTCAAACGTTTTAACTACATTAAAAGAAATGCAAACTTTGCTGCTGAAAGAGAAAGCTCCCCAGACTAGCTTTGTCTCCTGCCTTCTCTGTGTAATTGGAAAAGCTGTGACCTGGAGATTTTGCTGGAAGGAAAACACATCTTGAAAATCTGATTAAAGTTACTTCCCTTGCAACCAGCTGCAGAYAGCACTGCAACAAACACAGAAATACTTTCAGCCTTTTAGATCATCCACTGAAATAGAAGACAAGCAACAGATTAGCAGTTTTCTTTTGTTCTAATTTAATGAATCTATTCACCATCACTTCAAAGCAAAAAAATGCAAACAGGAAACTGTGTGTGCCTTCAATCTGGCCAAGGCAGTACTAGATGACAGAGAAAGAAAATATATAATAATTTATGAGATCCTTTTCTGCATGCCAAATGGTTTATTTTTACATTTAAGTGAATGAGGGCTGCCTTTCCATCAATTCTCTGGGGATTTACATGCTTAGCTTATATTGGCCTTGAGGGGAGTTATTAAAATAAAGAAGTATAAATTCTCCATTAAAAGAAAGAAGTATAAATACTCACAGAAGATCAGATACCAGGTTATTTGCTAAGACTAAAAATAATCTTTTCTTGTGAAGTCTTAATTTTGAAAAAAGTGAGTCAGCATTTCTTTCCCTTATTTTATCTTAAATTTTTCTTCCTCCTTATAGCAGCAAAGTCCAGTCTTGAAATCGGTCCTGGTCAGACTGAACCAAGGAGCAGCAGTGAGGTCCTGTGGTGGCCTTTTAGTTGTCACAGAATGTAAATCTGCCATTTTAGAAGCTGCATAAATAACACTCAAAAACTAACCTACATTGTGCTCTTTTAAAATAACATCACTTATCATTTCTCACCTGAAAGCAGCTCCAGTGAGGTAATGCTATTTCTATTACTTACAAAGATAATTCAAGCCTGCACATGAAAGCRTATCATGAGTTTTATTCTTTGGTCTCTTATTCTTTGGTCCTCAAAAATTGAACTTAAAAATACCAATGGACTATGATTTATTCTTTGCATTTTATGATCAATATTTTCTCAAACTTCATAAAAAACCTGTGTCTGACTGGAGACACCTTGAATCCAGTGTTCACAYGGATGCCCCAGATGTGGAGGCTTGGCAACTCAGAAGATTAAAATTGAATTAGGGGCTTTAAAAAATGGTAGTCGGTATCAGGTAGTTTTCACAGGTCAGTAGTTCTCTACCACACAAATCTCCCGCTGAGGCCCAGAGTTACAAAGTCCAAAGTAAATTTTATTTTATTTTATTTTATTTTTTGTGGACAGTGTGGATGAATAATGACACATATTTTAACACAAAATTGAAGGTCAGAAGAGCTGCAATGGCTCCTAGATCAACACCCAGCATGAAAAGAACTGCCAGACATTACCTGCCTGCTTGACAAGCCTGAAGCCTACAAAATTAGCCATTCTGATCCACAAACATTATGTTTCTTCTCAAAAATTTTATTTGCCAGGTAAAACAAAACTTCCACAAGTTTCAATAGATTTCTGCCTGACTTAAGGATCTAGGATGAGATTTTTCCCTTAARAATGATATAGAAACAAAAATAACTGCATGGACATTCATTGATGCACCTGGGGCAAATTCTGAGGACAGAAYTAGGTGTGAACAAGGCTGACAAGCTACTTGCCCTGTCACTATTCTATTTTTTAAATGCAGAAATTGTTATTAATGCTAAGAGAAAAGTGAAAGCAGAAATTATTCTAGGAAAATAATTCTGATCTTTTCTGTCATGGAAGATACACTAGTGTGTGAAGTTGGGGGTCTAAAAAACTGAAGAATGGCTTTGATATATTTAAAGGTTCACTTGAAAAGACAGTCAAACTTCAGASATGACATCTCAGCTGCCCATCTATGTGTCAAGATGATTTATCAAGCCCCAGCAACAAGATTTTGGATTACAGAATGGTAAGGAATTTTGCATCCTGCAGACACACAGCGGAAAACCCCAAAGAATAAGCTCTGTGTGATGAACAATGGCCTCTCTCCAGTGCACTGTTCCCAAGGAACTCAAGTAGAAAGAACATAAGAGGCCAGGATTAAAGGGACAAAAAAAGTGCTTTATTAAAAACATGCAGATATTCAATAAAGGCAAGCAAAATGCTGATTCCCTGTCTTCCAGTAATGAAGTACTGAGATACATAATTACTACCTGTCTCTTCCAGTAATTGTGGTTTGTTCTAAGAAATGTGCTAATCCTCTAAATATCATTGCAGAACTACACAAAATCAGCCTGAGGATTTACTGCCACCAGAGATGAGGTGACCAAAAYTGAGGAGTCCAAATGGACTGGCTATTACACAACTAGAAGCACTACTAAATGTGAACTGCAAACAMAAAAATCTGTACTGAGCAGCTAAGAAATTAAAGCCAGATGTTTAAAGACACAACCCAGTCCTACTTGATGGAATTGAAAATATTCTTTACCTAATTTGAGACGATTCCATAACTCGATCACAAGGTTATTCCCTCCTTCTGTAAACAGCTGGCCTGGAGAACAGGACACACTTGTGCCACACAAATGTAAAGCTGTGCTTTGGGGTGGCATACCATGGCAGGCAGTACAGGAACAGAAGCTCTGCTGGGACTGAGACCTGTGCATGGAGCAGGGCTGCACCACACAGGGCTGCCAGACAGTCTCAGTCCCTCTGGATGGAGAAAAGACTGTAACAACAGCTGGGTGATTCGGTAGTGTTGATCTTATCATAATCCCATCCCACAGGAGAACAGGGGGTTTTCAGGAATCCATTGTGAAATGACACTCCRCTGCTTTCAGAGCTCTCAGAGGGATGCTGTATGCTGTACCTTGTCCATATGAAGATTTCCATCAGCATCACTTGCCTCTCCAGCACTAGACTGTCAACTGCTCTTGCACCATAGGCCAGCACTTSTGATATATAGAAGTAAGCAATTAAAGGTTCCATCTGAAGCATCACTGTCTTAAAATACTTTGCTCACTCTTCCATTTAAAATCTTACAGTACATTTCTACTTTATACCCTGTAACTTTGGAAAAAATATGGGAAGTAATAAAAATATACAAAGTGTAATAGAGAAATAGAAAATTGTCAGAGCACAGGACAGCACAGCATTTTGCCCCTACTGTTGCACTGAAACAGGAAAAGACTGAAAGTGCAATGAGAACAAGTGGCCTTCCTCAGGAAGTTCCCTTTGGMGTTGTGGATACAGAAGGTCTACTGTTCAATTCCTCCCAAATATGCTGGTACATCCTGAACAGGAGGAAGCATAATCAAATCCCTAGATATGTTGGGAATGGGTGGGCACTGCAAGCCCAGGAGAACCAGCTTACTCTCTTTAGGAGATCACATAAAGGCCAAGTACCAGCTCATTTGGAAAGATGGCAGCATTTTACACACAGCAGAGGAAGGCAAAGAAAATGCTCCTTCTGCATGTGTCAAAGTTCTCAACATATTTACAGATGGCTTAATTTGTAGACCTTGATGCAACGATTTTGGGCCTGTGATAAGACAAGTGGCACCTTGCCTTTGATATAAAAAAATACAGCTAAACATAGATYGCATACAGAAAACACTGATTTTAACAGAGAAGCCACATTCTGCTCTCAAGTTAGATGTCAGGGCAGATATAAGTTATGGAAAATCTCAGAATGAACAGAAGTTTGACAAAGAAATAAGAAATAGAAAATAGATCTTACAGAGAGAAATGACAGGAGGTGCCAGCAGCTCTGCCTGTAACAACTGACAATTTTGTCTCTGAACAAGGCATAAAAGGTTTGTGGAGGTGACAGGGAGCAGGGGGAAACCACCCTGCATAAAAAGGCACATTTGAGAACCAGACATTCCCAGAATCTACCCCCTGAACCTTCTTCATTGTATGAGGTACTTTTMATCCAAAGAGACAGCTGACCCTTCAAGTTCTGTGATGAATAAATTGCCTAAATTCAAGAGAATTACCATACTTTCACATGGTTTCTGAGTTTCTTTCAAATTTCTGTAAAATCTGTCAAACCTGACACAGGGATTCCTTCCATGCTACGTGTGGGAGACAGCCAGCAGAAGGAGCAAAATTACTTTCAATAAATAATTTACCTTTAAAAAAATCAGCTGAAATTTTACGCATTGTTTTATTGTGCAGCATCAAAGCAAGGATAATGATTCTCAGCTAAAGGRCGGTAGGTGAGATGTTGGCCCAGCAGCCCCCAGAGCCCATAATTATGTGACAAAAGACCTGCCCTGATACTTTAAGAGACCTTATAAAGTGCAGGGAGGATTACAAAGCAAATAGCACCAGACCACCACCTGTCCAATCCCAGGTCTGGAAGCTTCCTCCTGGCCTTCCTGTTTCTCCCTGCTTCACCTCTGCAGTAACCACAGGCTAGGTGCAGATCCCCTATCACAGCTTTGGTTACTTTTCCACTAATGAGTCAAAAGCTCCAAATGATTGCAGTGCACCAAATGGAATTTTAAATTGGCCACAGAAAAACAGAGAGAAAACCATTCCTACTTCCTGCATTTGGACTGGATGACAACATTCTCACTTCAGGAAAACCTGAGCTCAAACCAAAATATCTCTCTGCTTTACACTGCTGACATAAATAAGCCAACTTGCCCCAGAAAGGTTTTCTTCATTGCAGACAGGTTTAATTTTATTTAAAATTAGACAAGATGGGGATCCATGCACAATTTCTCACTCCAGAGCGACTTCATAGTACCACTTCTCAAAGAATGCTGGAGATCTTCGTTGACAACATCCTCGGGGGATGGAGGCTCCTGAATTCTATGGGAAAGTGAAGGTTAAGTTTTCTTCTTCCATTTCATCATATGGATAGGGCCATCTTGYTTTGCTTGCTTCTCTGCAGCCACCACAACCATTGTTTACACTTYGTTACATAATACCTTATTAACCTACTTTAGTATTGAAACTATCATCTCTTTTGAAAGGTTTCCTTTCACTCTCCATTCCTATTTCCCTTCCACTCTTTACTAAGCAACAGGGGAGAAACGAAAAGGAAGGCAGAGGTATCAGAGAACAATCTRCTTACATTTTCTCTTACCTGGTTTTCCTCTCTGCCTGTTTGCCACTATTACCTCAATCCTCTATTGACAATCTGTTCTGCCACCCTGCTCCAAAAAAAAATCAAATTTATTTTTTTCCTTTCTCCTTACAAAGCAAAGCCTGAACATCAAGGAGAGCCATGTGTCCAGCTTGCCCTCTGTAGATTGTCAGCAGCCACAAGACATCATCTGGAAATCATTACACACCCAAACAAGGCGACCAGACTCAACATGTGCAAAGGCACCAGAAGAGTTCAAACTTGTTACTTGAATTGCCAAAAGTTTTTCCTGGAAGTAAGATTTATTTTAACACGGTTAGATAAGATAAAAAGACCCAGAATGAGCCCTTTATGTAGTTATCCAAGACAAACAACAGAGAACAATTAAGGCTTTATGCATGGACTAAGCTCCAWGACAGTCACTTACACCTAATGCCTGTATTATGAAAAGCAGGAACAGGTCAAATATTTTTGTATGAGGAGACAAACTATAAAACAAGTGAAATCACAATTAAATTTTTTGCTTAAGAGGATCCTTTACAGCTAATATGGATGATCCATAGACCACTGGACACAACACAGCCATTCAACAACATCAAGGCTTCTAAAATACACAGTAGCTGGTTTCAGGTGGCTGTTYTGCTCAATGTTCAGGTATTCAGTATTACACCTACTTCAGTTTAGCACCTAAATTGAAACTAAAAAAATTATATTAAATTACAAACCCACTTTGGCTTTTTAATTAAAGGTCGCAAAGGAAAGATGACCAAAGATTTCTCTGAAACCCTGTAACCTTTTGGTGCCTTTTCTTTTTCTTTCTTTTTTTTTTTTTTTAAGAGACAATTCATATTTAGCTTAGAAAGATGATGGAAAAGCAGCCTTATTACTAGCTCCAAATCTCTTCCTAGATTGAAGTAGTTTCAGCTCCAACACCTCTTGAATCTTTTTCTGAAAAGCACTCTGCAAAATTTCATGCTAGTCTTAATGCTGCTGATTCTTTTCTCCCTATCTCAACATGCTCGCTAGTCATGCCATACAAATTAGCAAGAACCCAGGTACCTATAGAGAGACAGCCCTTAGTCAGAAGATAAAATATATTTTTGCTTCAACAAATAMAATTATTTAATGCAGAATTCTTTTGTATTCAAAACTTCTTTATAGGAAAAAAAAAACCAAAAAAACAAACCATACCACTGCAGCACAGAAAAAAAAAATAAAAAATGGAATATGCTCCCAAATGCTGCTGTAGAATCTGGTTACTAAAAGAGATTAAAGGGAGAGCAGCATTTAAGCATAAGGGCTTTGAAAAGCAACAAAAAAGGGGAAGATATGCTAAAAAAGCTAATGCTATCACTGCCAAAAGAAAATCTCAAACACTTACCTTYACAGTAGAACAAATTGCTACTAAGACATCAGTCCTTCAGATAATTTTAAAGAAAGCAAAGTGGAGCTCAAAGGTATCTACTGAAGGTTAGAAGTAATACAAATTGCAATAGTCATGAGAAAGAATATTCAGCATTGCAAGCTATTTTTTAACAACCTTGCAATGACATCAAATAAAGCATGGACTTCCTGTACCAAGGCTTACAAACGACACCTGCAAATAGCACTAGCTTACGTTTTTGTACTGCTGTTCTCTCCAAGGATCTAGAACAGCTCTTCAAACTTCAGAGAAGCAACAATTCCTTCTTTGAAAAATAGCTGACAATGAGCCACGATACAGAGAAGCAGTGTCCCACATACACTGAAGTTTTCAGAAACACTTTGTAAACTACCTGACTACTGTCGGCTATACCAGGCATCTTWTCTGCAGTGCAATCACAGGGCTTCCAAACCAGAAAAATTGGGAAGCTGCCCAGCAGAAAGGGTGAGCAGAGTCTGTTTTGCAGAGATTTCAGGCACAAGGGAGCTTTAACATATCACTTTCCTTAATCCCTAATAATCTTTGCCCTAGCTGCCTCCTCCTGACATTATGCAACCTGCACATAACTGCATATGACTTTCATTAAACCTACAAGTAACATTTGGCTATACCTGACATTTCAACGTAAACATGATGTTTTGACCACGAACATGCAGTGATGCCTTAAGGGCCTCTCTGCTCACACACAAAGCTGGGGCAGAGATTTACACAATGCAACTGGGAAAATTACTGCAGCTGAACAAAACAGATGTACCTACAAAAAYGTATGTGCACTAAGTGCCTCTACTAATCCTGAGCATCCAAAAGGGCAGAGTCACAGACACAAGGGTACACTGCTGAGTGGACAGACATTTTTTGAGCTGCTTTCAAGACATGACCATTAATTTAATTGCCTGACTTAAAAATGTTGCTTACACTAGAAATTCTTGGTTAGTTTTCTTATTAGCTTCCTGGTGCAAAACTCCAGTACAGTGGAGCTCTTGAAAGCAACAGCTTTAAATCTCTAAGTTAAGGTGGTCACAATGAAGGCATAAGATTTCCCATAGGGTGATAAAGTGAACTTTGTAAGTGAGTTGTACACACCACTTCACATTGCATAATAAAAAAGGAATTCCAATGACATCCCAATGGAAGACAAATCCCAGTAATTTACAGATTACCATGTCGTCTTCACTGATGCTACTCTCATATCTTTTTTTCCTTRACACCCTCTTCTGTCACAAGAGCCAGGCATAAATATGCATCATACCTGTATCTTTCCTGATAACCTATAAAATATTTGAAGCTCCCTGTAACCTTT
>NW_026623324.1:840331-885742 GCF_030028575.1 Malurus melanocephalus | reverse complement strand
ATACTTATCTTAGAAAGATGATGGCTTAGAAAGATGATGGAAAAAGCAGCCTTGTTACTGGTTCCAAATCTCTAGAATCTTTCATTTGAATTAAACCCTAAGACCTCTGTTTATATACTATCCATAAAAGAAGGAAATTGAAGACCTTGCCCTTCCTATCAAGTCTCTGCAGTGCTATATTGTAAATAGGATGAGTGAATTCATTCTTCAAAACAGGAAAATGCTTTAATGCAGTAGCCTTTAAAAAAAAATAAGGAAAATAACAATTTCTGGTGAAACYGACACTTTTTCTTGACTTTTGACTATGATTTTCTTTTTCATACATTTTGTCTGCCATATGACCCAAGCTGTCTCTCTCCCTGACCCCTAAGTCTGTTTGTGTCGCTTTTTCTCTTCCATTCTTCTTTTCAGTTTCCACTTGGCCTTTCAAATTTCTCGTTTTCAGATTTTGTCAGTTTTGGTCTTTCACTCCAGCTGTAAATCATTCAATACCACAGGGAATTTTACTTCTGGTTTTGCTCTCCACATGAAATTTGCAGTGTTTAAGCCAGTTCTAGRAAAGAAAAGTTTTAAGTACAAGCTAGTAAGGATTCCTGAGTCAGCAGTTTGTAGACACTTTACTGGTCATTCTGYTGATATTGAAAAAACTTCCCACTGGCTGATGTAGACTCTTTTACAGTAGCTTAATTGAACATTTTCTAATACCAWATGTTCTTTAGGTATGGATTCACCTGCTTAGTTGATGTAACTTTATGTTTCAAATGTCACCTTGAAAAGAGAAGTTTTAATTTCTTCAGTTTTGAAGACATGGGGCAGGAATTCAATTCTGGCAAAAATCAAGGTCAAAATCTTCAGAAATCCCAACACCCACAGCAAAAACAGCATTATGAGGCTATTCCAAAATGTACAGAATTAGGATTTTATGCCTCCTCTCTCAGCCTTCTCACTAAGGTGCAAGAGCAGCAGTAACTGCTTCTGGATGCTCTCAGGACAAACTAATCAGCTCTACAGACAACACCCATCCATTTCTCATCACTCCTTCATGGAAAAGGTGGACAGGTAGATGGAATTGTCCACCATCCAGACCATAACAAATCTGAGCTGTGACCTCTAAAGAATGAAATTTTCCACCAGTCCCACAACCTGAACATAAATAAGATGACTTGGGTTTCCTGTTCAGGTATCCAGTCTAATTGTTGGGCAGTTAAGAGCTTAAGAGAGACAGTCTGCCCAGAAACACKCTGGAGTAGTGCCAAAGAGAGAGGTGGAGGAAACCAAACAGGATGAGTCATAAYGAAGAGCAGGCTGAAAGGTGCTGCTGAAGAACTGAGCCTAAGGGAAACTCCATTGGTGTGAACCGTCTGCAGCAGCCAAGCAGATTACAGCCCACTTTCTAGGGCACTCTGTTCCAGTCTGAATAGAGCCAAGTGCACCAGCTCACCACACTGGAGAATAATTCTTCAACTGAGCTGCTGCCTCTTTGCCTGGCTGACTGACTAATACATCAGTCAAACAATTAGAGCAGTCTTCCTGTCACTGTCCCTTGCAATTAAATTTTAAACATTGGGACAAATTTCCCACCGTCTAATAGAAGTGGACTTGTACCAGCCTGCATGTTTATGCAAAGTTGAGGAACATTCAATAGTTTTCTCAACTTTTAAGGTCCCCCATAGATTTTGCTGCTAACACCCAGGTCAAATAGTAGAAATAAGAAATGCTCACACAGCAAATGCTTCCACAGTGCTGGGATTGCAAGAGGCATTTTCAAAGCGCTGTTTGTGCATTTTAGCCGTGAAACTTCCAGGGATATCAGTAGGAGTCACACAGCTAAATCCCTAAGCAACACTCTTGGAAGATGACTTATATTTAAAGGAGGATTAGAAGAAAATACTTCTTAAGCCATTTTCCACGTAACATTATCAGTCTAAAGTTAGGAGAAATATGGAATCATTTGGGGGAAATACACGATTCACTGGGTATCAGTTTTTCAATCCAATTAGATTGGGCAGCTATGCTGAGTATTTAACACACACCCTTGCTTCCCCCTCCCTTTCCACAGAGTGTATAYAGTAAACACAAGTTAAGACTTTTGGGTTTTCAACTTTGTTGATTTTACATTCCTACTGGGATTTAAAGTACTACTTTGTTTAATTATTTTTCCTCTACTCATCCACGGTATTGAATGACAGTAATAATGAACTCAGAATCATTGTACAAATCCCAGTAGGAACCATTCTTAGTTTGCTAATAGGACATTATATTTGCATTACCAAGTTCAGTTCAAAGCATGCTGTGTAAATTAGCTCTGAGGGTTATTACCACGAATCTAAAACCAGAACATCAGGTCAATGAGCACAGCTCCAAAGCACAGTATTTTGGGTGAAAACATAAGGGGTATGATTAAAATTCTAGGAAATCATCTTTTTGGGCCAGTGCCTCTCAAAAAATGTCTGGTTCCACTTCTGGGAGAAACCAGAATGCCTCAGCTCACAGCAGTGTTGCCTGATGCCAGTGACTCCAATACCTGTTCGAAAGAGGAGCGAACCTCACTCCCAGGAGGTGTGGAAATCTTCAGAACCCCCTAGAGACACTTTCTTTTCCATCCAAATCAAAATAACAGGTGGGTATGAGGAAGACATGGAGGATGTGTGCATTTAACACAGAATATATTGCTTGCATAAAACTGCAGCTAACACACAAAAGCCATTCTGTTTCCTCCACAGAGACAAATCCAGCACACACCCACACACAGCCAGAGACAAAAAGTCACAGTTTAATAATGCTGAAAGGGGGCCCACAACAAATTAAGGCAAGTTCCCAGTAACAAATACTGGAACTACTTTTAGGGCAGACAGCATACCTGTACACACACACGATTATGGAAGTAGTTAATGAACTTCAGAGACTACATAGCATCTTTGGTTAAACTGCTGGAACAGAAGCATGCAGACACAATAGGAAAAAAGGTATCCTAATTAAGTTCTACTTTAGGACTACATCTCTGATGAAGCCAAAAGGTGTCACTTAAAAAAACAAAACAAAGGCCAATGGACATTATTCTTCAATGTTATTTGATTATTATTATATTATATTATTATAATTATATATTATAATTATATTGATTATATATATTATATAATTATATATTATAATTATATTGATTATTATTATATATTATATTATTATTCAATGTTAATTGATCTAGACACTACAGGGAATTCAGGCCAGCCTTATTGAGCCATCAAGTCAGCACAGAATATGGATTACACCTCTGCCTAGCCAAAGATGATCTTAAGATTCATTCCTTGGTTCATTTTGTGGTTAAGCTTCTGAAATTTTAGTGTAACTGCCTTAAAAGGCTGCTTATTCTATAGATGCTAACACATAAGAGATCACTAGTCTCTGAAGAAACAAACTTGAAATAATAGTTAGGAAACTTCAAAATTATTTTGCCTTAAAACAAGTTGTAGGGTTTCAGATTACACAACAGAAATTATTCAATGGGCAGGCTTTATAGTCAACTGTATAAAAAATTGTAATTCCTCACATATCAAGATGGCTAGAGCTGGCACAAAGAGGTGTATTTCATCATTAATATTTACAATTCTTTAATTTATTTGGCTTTAATTCATTARGCCTAATGGTTCTATAGGGCTGAACTAGCTAAAGCTTCTCATAAGCCCAGAAAGGAGTTACTGTGATATATACAGTACCAGGTAGAAAGGTATAAAAAAAAAAAGATACTGGGAAACAAATTCAGATGTTTGAGTCAAATAACTCTGCAAAATACTTTTGGGTCCATGCGCATGACCAGCTAAATAGCTGTAACCTCCCGGTGGAAGTGGTGAGAATGGAAGGATTTTCCTATGTGAGAAAACAGCACACAAACACATAACAGATTCCACCCTWGCTGCAATGCAAACTGATGTGTGAAACAGCAAATGGGCTTTTTTGAATTATAAATAGCTGGCAAGGACTCACAAATACTCAGCTGGGCAAAAAAAAAAAAACCTTATATGGAAGACAGTAACACATAAAAGATCAGAAAGCATACGTAAATTGAAGTAAAAATGACTATCTTGTCAGAACACAAACAAACAAAAGGCATATTTTGGAAAGTAAGCARTATAAGATGCTTACTACTGCATGCCAACTCAGCAACAAAGAGAGATGAGCTAGAGTGCCCAGAAAAGTAAAAGATATTTGGTATAATAAGTGCTTCTGGAACTAGGTAGAGTAACAAAAATCAATTGACTGGTCATTGTATAGCAAWTTAGCAGCACAGGAAGGCTTAGATTAGCCTTAGGAGTCTTAGATTACAAACACAAATGAATTTGTAGAGGCAGGGAAGTAATCTGTTACTGCAAGATTTAATAGGATCTATCATGGAGAAAATTCTCTCTTTAAAGGATTATTCAGCTGAATTTGAATTCACCAAWTTTTTCAAATCATCTCATTAATTGTTTTCCTTCCTTATTTCAATTACAACTGTTTTTTTCAATTTGCTGTTCTCTTCCATTGTGTTCTTGATAGCTAATGTTTCTTCCACCACTTTTTATAACCATTATAGAGCAGAGAAACTGTCAAATATTTTGTTCTGAAGAAGAAGAAAAAAAAAAGATTATTTTCTGCCATTCTACCTTTTTATATCCACACAGAAACATAAATTAGAAGTTTCCCTTTGATATTCACAAATGTATCTGAATTTTCTCAGACTTCTAGGTACATCCATGAAGGGTCAGGGCAAATGAGGGGCAAAATAAACCTTATGTCTTCTTTCTCTGTGTTTAACATAACACTGCCAATCTGCTATCATCTTCCTAATAAGTGGTGTAACTCTTATTCTTAATTGTGCATTATTCCAATTTTCAGCATGTTTAAAACTAAATTATCTAAAGAGAAAGGAGATGTCCAAAGGGGAGTCATACCCTAAGAAAATGCATTTGAGTAGCAGCAATTAAATACTTTCTAAAAAGTTGTGAGGCAGAATTGCTTAATAATGATTCATTTCAAATGAACCCAGAGAAACTCAGATTTTTAATAACTTCATTCTCCTTGGTCTTCCCCAGAAGATATTTAAACAGGGCACAAGGCTGCAATCAGCAGCAGGAAGCAAGCAATGCCTCACTGAAGCAAAACAGAGCATGTCAGCATAGGAAAATACAGCTGCCTACCTTGATTTCTGGCATTGCATCTTTGCTTAAAAATATTTTTGTGGGAAGTCCCATGACATTTGGATACCTACAATCCTTTAAAAAGGGATCCTTTGATGTTTTCATAATTATTGTTTGGCAGAGTTTTGAGCTCTTGTCCTCCCACCAAATCAGATGATCTGTGAGAAGTACTGGCCACCTGAACTGGTCAAATTGACAACTGGGGGCCAGATACGGTCATTTCACAAAACTCTGACACAGCTCCTACTGCCTGAGATTTCCATGTCCTCCTGCTGGGCTTTTTCACAATTTACTAAAATCCACTTTCAGTGATTTAAGGAACTCTCCTCAACTTTTTCTGTCATGCTTTCCTTGAAAAACAGGAATCTCTGGGTCATGGAGCTTCCTGACCAGAAGCACACTCAAGGCCAGCAGACAGTGAGCAGTGTCACCTCCTGCCCCACTGCCCTGAGATCGTGGGCCATGCCAGCCCTCTGCTGCAGCCAGCCAGGCATGTAATGACTTCCCAGGTTCAGGTGGCATGACAGACCTGCAGAGCTTGCACAGTGAAAGGAGGAGTGGGGAGGCAGACAAAATGAAGGGGAATGAAAAGAAACCYTTATGTAACAGCTTCTGTCACCCTGCCATAAAAATCATCTARTGTAGTCTAGTAAGAATCTCCTTTGATTAACCTTTCTCTTCCACCCTCCTTAGCTAAGGAATTAGCAACAAAGGCACTAAATGGCACTGGATCTTTTTCTATTTGATTTTTACTGTCTTAAGACTTCATCAGTTCTGAAAGGTGTTAATGTAATCTGCCTTCTGCTGGGCATGGGCAACGCAACACTCATGTAACTCATCCACCTATAACAAAAATAGAAGTAATTATCCTGCTTTGCCAGTTATTTGAAGAATATTTATTCTTTTCACCTTGACTGCCCAAGAAACAAGACTCTGCAGTTTCACTATTTGCCTATAATGCCTCTTGTATATAGAGTAATTTCTAGGAAAACAATGCTACTCTTAAGTACATTTTTGTGATGGATTGCAATTGTCCCTGAGGGCAATATCATTCTTAGAAATGACACAATARTGCAAAGGTTCTTTAGACAGAGGAAAAAAAATATGCAGGCACCCTAATAAGCTATAAATCCCTTCTACAAGCTTCTGCTGTCTTTTTAAGACTCTTAAATTATCTCTGTTGCTATGGAGTGGGTAATGATAGCATTCCAGATGTGGATGAAGGAACCAGATGGACAACAGAGAAAATAAAATCCTTCACTGTCCAAAAATGTTTATTTCAGGAAAAAACTTCTTACAAAAAGCATGAAAGCAGCAATGTACTTTGGGTACCCTGATGGGAATTCTAGCTGATGGGAACCACAACTATTTCAGATCAAGCAGCTTCAGACCAAAGTGACAGCTTGTATGGCTGGACTGTATTTAAGGGCAAATCTCAGCCTCTTGTAAGCATACTTTGTTCACTGCAGCTGCTGAAACAAAATGAGAATTCTCATTTTTTCCTAAAACAGTGAGCCGATTAAGTGTCCTCTGGACTGGCCGGGATAGTTAATAGAAGACCCCTTTGGGAAATATCTTCTGGCAAAAAGAGAGCAGCTCTCAGGCTGCTTGGGCTCCTGCCCAGGATCAGACATTTTGTACCCAACAGCCTCCAGATGACAGCTGCATGCAGCCTCCTCCATGAGGAAGCAGTGTGGTGGCCCTCAGGAGTCAGCACTGGGGCTGACACGGTTCAGCATCTTTGTCAGTAATGGTGGGGTCGAGTGCTCCCTTCCCAAGGTCACTGAAGACACCGAGCCGTGCGGTGCAGGCAATGGGGAGGGAAGGGATGGCATCCAGAGGGACCTRGGGAGGCTGGMGAGGTGARCCCATGCAAACCTCMTGATAGTCCAACAAAGCAAAGTCCCACACCTGGGCTGGGGTGATCCCAGCCACACCCATAGGCTGGGCAGAGAAGGGATTGAGAGCAGCCCTGCAGACAAAGACTTTGGGGTGATGGTTTATGAACAGCTCAACATGAGCTGGCAATGTGAGCTCACAGCCCAGGAAAACAAGGAAATCCTGGGCTGCATCCAAAGGAATGTGGCCAGCAGGTCAAGGAAGGTRATTCCGCCCCTCTACTCTGCACTGGTGAGACCCCACCTGGAGTGCTGCATCCAGCTCTGGTGCCCCCAACATACGAAGGGCATAGAACTGTTGCATAAAGTCCAGAGGCATCCAAGTGTTGATAACTGGAGCACCTCCCCTATGAACACAGGCTGAGAGAGTTGTGTCTGTCCAGCCTGGAGAAGAGTAGGTTGCACAGAGACCTCATTGACATCTTCCAGTATCCAAAAGGGGATACAGTGAAGCCAGAGAGGTGATCTTTGTCAGGAACACAGTGACAGAACAAGGGGGAATAGGTACAAACTCAAAGAGGGTAGGTTTAGGTTAGATATTMGGAAGAAATTCTTAACTGTGAGGGTGGTGAGACACAASAACAGGTTGCCCAGGGAAGTTGTGGATGCCCCAAYTCTGACAGTGTTCAAGGCYAGGTTGGRTARGGCCTTGAGCRACCTGRTCTTGTGAGAAGTGTCCCTTCTCATGGCAGGGGRGGTTAGGACTGCATGACCTTTAAAGTTCCTTCCAACCCATAACATTTAACAGTTCTATAAACCACTCATCATCCTGCCTTTAAATGAGTACCATTTGCTGCTGGATCCCAAACACTAAATGATGCTTTTCATAGACTGAGGAACTGTTTCACCACCTCACAGTCACACCAACAGAGATGCAGAAAGACATGGCTACTGTTTCAGCTGAGAATACAGGGATGAGACACAGGAGCTGAATYCAAGTGTCCAACTGCTCACTTTGTTGCTCCAAACCTCACACTGCTTCAACAGACCCACAGCCCAAGACTGTTAAACATACCCAAAAGCTCAGGCTGTTTCTGGTGCTTCATTTCTAAAAGCATCACCGTGGTGAAAGCAAGTCCCATCCTTAGCTGTGCAAGCTGAGGATACACACAACACATACTGGCCATGCATGCTTCACCTCAAGTGATGGGCTGGATTACTGCGTGACCTGAATGACCAGAATGATTCAGAAGTGCTCTGGGGATATTCTTGGTACCAAAAAGAGCCAGTGTTGASRGAGATTGCTTTCYAGCCTCCAGCACAGGGATGTACCARCCTCTCACACCAAAGGACAGCTGGGACATGCCAACAGTTYGTGGAGGGAGAGGAACTCTAGGTGGCAGATTTTCTGACTGATTGTGATTGACAATGCCTATCAAGGAGGCCCTCAAACTCTCCTCAAAGGGAGAGTGCAACTTGCAAAGCCAAACCAAAAATTTAATCAGCTGGTAAATACCACAGAAACAAACTAACTCCTTTCATCGTTTCAGCAGTGCTCTGCTTTTGACCTGCTTTTCTCTCATTTTTTTTTTCTACTTCCATTCACCCTTCTTCAAAAAGCCTACCAACAAAGMTATTTCAATTGTCTGCAGTCACAGCTTTAATATCTGCACCAACTGTGTTGCCATCGTGTCAGCATGCAGCTTGACCCCAAAACCACAGGCAGAATGCTTGCAGCTCCGGTGGGCTGGTKGGGAAGGCAGCCTTTGGGAAAGCAGGCACGTCGAGGCGTACCATGAGCACAGGAACTGCTGCAGAGAGAGGGGTTAGAGGGCACCAAAGCACTTCCTTCTGAATCCAATAGGTTCAAAGGATGAGAGGAGAAAGGGAAAAGACAGTGAAACAGCAATGGGAAGACTCTCCATCACAAAACCATTCCCCTCTGTTCTGTGTGGACACTTTGGTCTCTGCATCTTGCAAAGACTGCCTGAGGAAAGGGCTGAMAGCAAAATCCTGTTTTGGCTGCATTACTTCTTAATAATGCAGCTTCCAGCTCAGCACTGCCATCCCCTCACAGGCTTAAATAGCCAACACACAGAGAGATCGACCTCAGCGTGAACAGCTGTCTCCAGCACTGCATCAGCACAACCCATCACAGGTAAGCTACTCGCCACAGGGCATAACAGGGAACACCCAGCCCAAGCACAAGTCAAATGGTATTTCAATTCAATGCTCTTGATTAGCTTTCTTCCTCTTGCTCTCATTTTTTCACATTTCCCTTTATAATTATGATTAAAATTCTTCTGCCTACAAGCACAATACTTTCTGACTTTCTAGCAAAAGCAAAAAAAAAAATATTAAGAGATCCTTCAAAAAGCCCCTTGAGAAACTTATTTCTGAGTGGCTTCAGTTAAGCTAAACTACTTATAAGTGAAACAAAAGGATGAAAGAAAACCAGAATGTCCTCAAGAATCAATGCAATACAAAACATAAGGAGCAGGAAGAAACCACATTAGTAGACACATCTTTACAACTGACGTCTTAAAACTATCAAAATCTTCCAAAGAACTCTCAAACCAAGCTTGACATACAAGCTTCAAGCATTTCTGTATTATCTAGGTGAGATATTCCTCATAAGAGACAGGAAGTGCCCTCCTGCCAGAGAAAATGTGAACACTTGGAGAAATCTAGAAAAAAAAAGAAAAAAAAAAACAAATCACTTATCCCATCACTCACCTGATGTCCATTTTTAGTAAGTTCAGTTACTAATTCTCTCATTGACAGCTTTGTCAATGAGAAGACTCATTACTCAGCTTTGTATCCTTTTTCCTGGCCATCTCCTGAGATCAGCACCTCTCAGTAGTTCCAACTCTTGGGGAACAAAACTACAATTCCAAAACCTTCCTTTAATTGCTCTTCCTGAGCAATTAAACCTTTTATCTAACAATAATGGATTTTGAGTTCAACCTCCCATRGCAGTCAGTGATGTTACTAAAACTCTGCTTCCAAACAGCCCCAAATAATCAGCATACTTCATAAAAAATAATGATAATTGAAGACAGCATCATGTTAAATTGGTCATGAACAAGAAGCAAAACTCAGAACTTATAAAGAAACAAAAAAAATTCATTCCAGGATTTAGAAGGATTCTCGTATCTTTTCCATGAAGACTACATCGTATTTGACACAGAGAATGACAGAACAAATTACTGAGGGGGTGAGGCATTGCAGATTCAATCAAAGAGTTGAAATAGACAGTGCTCACAGTACTGCCACTGGAAAGAAAGAAGTGAAAATCTCTTTGCCTCAATCACAGCTCCTTTGTCCACCCGCATGAAACTCCCAGACAGAGTCTGGAAGCCTACTGCTTCAAGTCCTGATGAGCATTCACAGTTCACAGCAGGTAACTGGCACAAGAAGATGTAACAAGGATAGAGCAAGGGGTCAGGGGGCTGAGCTCCTCCTAATGACAGCCTGTGTGGGAGGGGAAGTCAGACAAAATGTGGTTGTTCTGGGGCTCAATTGGGATACACAGAATTGGCTCTAATAAGATAGCAAAGCCATGGCAAGAAGTTTTTCGTGTAATATCCTTCATGCTACTCTAGTACAAGCAGTCACAGATGGATTTATGCTTATAATAACTTTAGAAATTAGGAAGTCATCATTTTCTTGACTGAATACTCATTTCTGATGATACTTAATGTATGAGTCTCAGTAGAATTAATTTTTTTTTAAAGAACAGTACAATTTTATTAATATTCCCTTTACTTCTTACAGATTTSTTTAAAATTAAACAATAAAACACACAACATGAAGATAAAATTGTGTTGATGTGGTTCAACTATAAATTATTTTTTCATTTAAATGTTCTAGAAACATCCAGAAAAGCACAAAACAGAGAAAGAATTTCAGGTCAAATGAGGATAACTTTATCCTTCTTGCTGATAAACACGTCTTTGCACATATTGCCTCAGAATGTGTTTTATCTTGTTAGCACAAACAGCTTTGATATGAGAATTAAGGACAAAAATCATTTCTTGCTAAGCTCTTGATTGTTTTCAACTGAGATAAACCAAAAACTGTGACGGGCATTTTGAAAATACTACATTTCCTTGTAGAAAACATATCAATTTCAAATCTCAAAATGTTCCTAAAGTTGCACTGAAGCAAGGAATATTTGATAAAGTTTGTTAGAGACCACATTTTGAAGAAAAAAATTGTTTTGGAGTATAGTCACACGCACCAATAAAGTCACAGTAATGATCCAAAAGCAAGGCTACTTCAAAGAAGCCAAATCATTCTTCATGAAAATAAGAAGTTTATCAATCAGATTTTCTCTTCCTAATCAAGTTATTCACTGTTCCCAATGCCATTAATGGATCAATTTAGTTCAGCAGCAGAGCTACATAAATCTGAATTAAATACTTTTGTGAGTTCAAATCATCTCAAATAGACTTGTTCTACTCAAAAGAAAGAGCAGAAGAGCTTAAAAAAAAAAAAGAAACTTCATTGATGCCAAGAAAGCCTGTCAAGGATTTCAGGTTTCAAGGAAGTGACAGCTCCCTCTGTATGGTCTGAGWACCATAAGACTGGTGCAAGCATGGTGCTAACTTCGTGCTTTCTGACACCAGGGGCAATGGTGACCTYCTGCAAACTCAAGGCTTCTGGCTGGAGATGGGGGTCAGGAAATGGGAATTGCATCTTTGYAACAGACTGCCCCGGGTAACAAGACAGTGTGGAGCCCAGCATCTGTGTCTCACTGAGGTGAGCCAGTTGAGTAGGCTGCAGCTGGAGACCAAGGTGAGCTGGCTGCTTCTGCTGACCTCAGACATACAAACTGCCCTGAGCACCATCAGCCACTGCTGGGTTCAGTCCTTCATCAGTGGGGGTCATCGTGACACATCTACATGCAAGGCACAAGAAAAAGGAGAGGCCTGACTGGTGTACCTCTAGAAGGCAAAGAGTGTGAATGAAATGTGACGATACCTGCTACACCTGGTGAGGAACCGCTTGACTTCGTACAAGCTTTTATAACATGCTTTGCCCCTGCACTCTTGAACCATATCCACCATCCAAAGAGATGGATCTCTCTGGAAACTTTTTTTCCCCTTTTTTTCCCCCTGTCTGGCAACTTTTTCCACAAGTTGACCCTRTTGTCAGAGCACCTCACATCCAACAACATCACCCAGGGTCAGACCATAAAAATGCAGACAAGTGGTGCAACATCAGGAGGCAGGCAGAGAACAGCTGAAATTGCTCTAGGGAGCACTTTCTGGAGAAATATAATCTGATTAGTGAAACCATAGAAAACAAAAGCAGAAGGTATTCTGGCAGAAAGGGACCGAGGCTGGCTCTAAGAGGAGGCACGATCTGACCACCTGATGGAGCAGAGTGAAACCCAAAGAGAAGAATAACAAGAGCTTTATTTTTGCAGTCACGGTGGTGACTGTGGCCAGCACAGTGCTTCAAATCACAAGCACAGCATTGTGCACTACTCCTCTCCAATCACACCATATGGACATGAGATGGGTTTGTTTTAATGCTGCCAGTGAGAAARTGCAACACTTTCACAAAGTGAAAAATGGTTCCTGACAGAATAAACAATTGAATAAACCAAGACAGGGAGGATATAGATGAAGTAATTTTATTGCAGAATACTGTCTGCCTGGAAAACTGTGCAACTGGAATTTTTAATTAKAAATTCAACATCAATATAAAAAAATAATACAAATCAGAATTTCCAGTTCACTGTTTTAGGGCCCTCCCAATCCAGTAGTCCTAGTYGACATGGAAAGGGCAAGCTCTTTCTTGCTGTGTTACAGGAAATCAATGCATACCATTTTTAACCCGTTACCGTATATCGTAAGAACTTAAGTAGAAAGTAAGACTAAACAAAAAAAAAAGGCCAAAGAGGTAACCACATCAATGGTAGCCTGCAACAACTCTGGGCTAAGCAAAGATCTTCTTCTTGCAACTGAAATTAAATAATCTCTTTCCTTTAGTGGTAGTCCTCTTATCAAAAAAAAAAGAATTGTTTGAGTTTATTAGTGAGTAAGGATACTGGGGARGCTTTTACCTACACTCTATACTTCTTAGTTATTAATTTCTGAATCCTAATATTGGCTGAAGACAACTTAATTAGTATAAAATGCAAGCATAAAATGCAATTTATTTCTTTGTAATTATACAGGCCATAAAATTCATTGTTTTCAGGCACACTTTTACACATGCATAAGTGAGATACCATCATTGCATCTTCCTCACAAGTTTTTTTCCTTAGTTATGGCTGCGGTATTGCTGGATAAGTTACAAAAGCTGAATTTTCCCTAAATTGTGCAACAATTCTCATTTCTTCTGGAAAAGARGTCTATAGTTTTAGTCCAGTTATAACAATTATTATGCAAATCCTTCAACTCTGCATGGTTACCCAGCCCTAGAACTCATTACAGATTCATTAGAAACACAGTTGCTCCATCTTCTCTTTAGATACTTTCCAATTTAATCATTACCAGGAACTGGGGGATAATGCTGCAACACGAACATTATATTCATCACAAAGCTTTTGTGCTGGTGCACAGGATTCTTTCATGGTTAATTTGTTATTAATCATAGTTTAGATTACTGTTGCAGGCAGTTTTTTTTAAAAATGAAACAAAAATCTTTGAAAAAAACAGACTGCATCATCTCCCAACTAATTCCCACTCTGCTCACAGATTTTTCCAAAAATATTATGAGAGACAAGCAGAAGTTAACTATTCTTCACAGAAACTGGAGTGTCAGACTATTTTTTAGGGGGACATGGGGAAGTTCAGAAGAGAGTAAGGTAACTGGGGTTAGGACAAGAGGGCAGACGATTTGGAAGGGTCCAAGGACAGAAGCTGTAGTAGCTKCTTCTCTCAGGGGCACAGATGTCAAAGGGAGGACTGGACTGATACAGGACACAGGACTGAYAGGATGAAATGCAATACTAGAATATCGTGCCTTGATTTAAAGAGGCAAGAAATATGTACTCGTCTGAAAAAACAATAAGTACCTCCAAGATACTTAAGCACAAAAGTAAACTGCACAGGCATCTAAAAGGTACAAAAAGTGACAATTTGGGTGATGTTATGCTGTTTACACTTGGAGAAGTTCCAGGTTTCAATTGTTTTTTTAGGTTATTACTATTAGATTATTGCACACAGCAATAGTTAAATCTCAAAGGTGAATATAGAGTGGGTGAAACAAACAAATGTTCACAGTAAAATTGGTGACRTGAGGGAGTCTATAAAAATGGAGGGGACTTTAACTAGGCAGAATTGGCAATGATGAACAAAAAATATGAACAACAGATYACTGCTGCGGACATGGATTCTGCTGAACTAATCAATGCAATCAAATGCTTATAAAGTCTTCACATTGAAGCTCCATACAGCAATTTCCCAGGTTCCCAGCACCAGGGAGTGCAAATTTTCCCATTAAAAGAGAGGGAAACATGAAAAGGATTTAAAAAAAAAGCATGTTACTACCCTTCACTGTCACCCATACAGGCAATACAATCATGGATTTCACCTACTACACAGYTGAAATCCCCACAACAGCTTCATCTGTTATTGCTCCTTTTGTTGCTCCAGATAAATGAAGATGATATCACAAAAGKTACCAAAAATCATTATCACAAGAAMYKRARRAWWARRSMAMCMAWKSMWKKTYMMYTTAGA
Organism: Malurus melanocephalus; assembly: GCF_030028575.1. Lineage (NCBI taxonomy): Eukaryota > Metazoa > Chordata > Aves > Passeriformes > Maluridae > Malurus > Malurus melanocephalus. The sequence goes on along the minus strand of NW_026623324.1, from coordinate 871,030 downwards.
ACASTGAGAGAAACCCAAGTTTGGGGTTTACGTAATGAACTTCTGCAAAACTTCAGAGCAAGACTGTTTTTCAGGCACCACAAATATGCTCAAGACTGGGGGAAAAAGGGAGGAAAGCAGGATAATTCATTTAGTGCTTTTTGGGAGAAAGAAGTGGTCGGTACTTCCTCACTGAAGGATAACTCAAAACACTTCCACACTAAACTGTGCAATGACGGGGGTGAATGCAAAAAAACCCCTCTACTACTGCTAAGAGTGACAGAATTCAGGCTGAAAATAAAGTATTCAAGAAGAAAGTCAAGATATACATACACAGGAATAAACTACTCTTTTCTTTAGCAGAAAAAATGAGGGAGGCCTGCAAAAAATGGTTTGATACACGATCAATACATTAATATCCACACATGCTGCAGCAAGAGGCATCTCAAAAACAGTTTCCTCAGCAACTCAGTGAAGCATGTTTCTGTATTAACAATTCCATTCTAATCTTCTCCTCTAATTTCCCCTAAGAGATTCAATAAAGGGCCTTCATCGGAAATAYGCCATCCAGAACAACGACTAAAAAGGGTACAGTAAAAACAAACTAAAATTGCAGTGCAGAGGCTGGTCTGGCCATTAAATGTACAGCATGAGAAGATAATTGACACATCCATTTTCAAGTGATAGCAAAGCAGTCACCAGCCTATTAGAAACCACTTGATTGCCTGCCTACTATAAGAGCTAAAGACCTATCAGATGTGAAACAAACATTTCATTGAGCTCTCCCTGACATTCTCTTCAGAAGTGATTGATCTGAACACAGTTCGCTCAGCCACATACTGAGTAGTTAAAACTAGTGGCACAAACCTTCAAGTAATAGTTGGGGGATGAAAATACGGCAGAAAAAAAAATCCAGTGTTAATTCCTCTTCCATAAACACTGAAGTCTAATATAAGATTTTGTCAGGAAGCTTGATCTGTTTAGAAACAGACTCTGGCAGATCACAACAGCTAATTTATAAGGTAACATTTTGCAAGTCCTGACTTTGAATTTCTTACACAATTAACTGACTGCAATTGGACATCAGCCTTCTGAAGTCACCATTCTTCACTTACAATGGTACTGGTATTTCCACAACACCACTCTTCATGCTCACAGACTGGAGTTCAGCAAGGGAATAAGCAGTGGGGATCAGCAAACTGCAAAAGAACCATAAGATCCAGTTTGCCATAAATCTCATTCAAGTTCTCAAAAATAAAAGTATTCTACATTTTGCCTCTTCTGGAACACCACAAAACAATTATGTGACAATTAGAATGGTACAATAATAAAGAGAAAAGAAAAATAAAATTAGATGCTGATTTCCAATACAATGCTAACAACCTTTTAGACGTGGAAAGTTTCTGAAATATCAGTTCTCATCATCCCACAAAGTGATGCTGCAACTATTCTGGTAATTCATTGGTTGTCAGAACCACTTAATATGCCTCTGAGTTCACTAACCTTCAAGTTCCATCAGCAAAAGCCTCACGAGTTTTGCATCCCTGCTTTGGCAAGAATACAATGCTAAACATCTGTCTCAGGTATCAGTGCAGTTAAAATATTCCATTGTTCATTAGTGAGGAAGATGAGATCACCAGGAAATAYTATTATATATCCTCTTGGGTAGAGACACAGAGGACTGGCAGTAAACCTAGGCTCTCTTCCCTGGCAGTCTGGATATTCTCCAACAAAGTGAAATCTTTATCCCTTCAGGTGATAAGAGAAATTAAATACTGCCTATACTTTGTCCTGTTTTCCGGAGAGGGAAACAGTCTATGAACCCAAATGGAAAGAAGAATTTCCCTGAGGGTCTGAGCAAAATACCTAAGCTCTATAGAAACACAAAGCTGAGAACWCATCTCTCCCCTTAGCCTTTCTGATTTCATTGTACAGGATGCCTATATCCACAAGAGTGTGCTGTACCATGCACTGCAAGGTTTAGCCTCTGGAAGCCAGAGATCTGCCTTGCAGCACCCAAATCTTTCAGTTCAAGACCTCAAACTTTCTAAGGATCAGTAGGAAAAGTCACATTAGGTTGTCTGTGAGAGACATTAAGGAAGCACTTGCCTCGCACATAGAAAGGGCAAAGTCAGACTAAATAATGTAACAATCTCTCCTGGCCTCATCACTGTGTAAAAGGAGCTTCATCTCAGAGGGGCTGGGAGTCTAATTAATTTATACTTTGAAAAGTCCATCAGAAACTTGGAAGAATGATCCTACCCTGCCTGCAAAGTATTCATTCTTCTTCAGTTAATTTAATTCAGACTCCTTTTTCCTAAGCATGTATCAGTGCATCTCCCAGGAAGATACACAGAATAAAGCATAGAAATAGAAGATGCTCTGCAGATCAAGGCTGATGTTTGCAYCTGTTGCTTCAGCACGTTGCTTTCGTATTCTGTATGTGTAAGGCTGACTGAAAAATTAAGGAATAAATTAAAAAATTAGACTGTAATGAGGCAAACGGGCTTTACCCTTTGCTCCTCTCTGTTGTCCTCAGCATGCCAGAAGGCTGGGAACAATACATGTCTACTCATCTGTGATCACCTACAAGAAAAAGGAGAACTAAGTACAGCTGGAAGGCTTAATTTCCTTTCACATTATTAGTTCATCAGGCTAGCTCTGAATTACAAAATAAAACAATGGGAGCATAACACCATGCCTCCTGCACAAAACCAGGTCTGTCTCCACTTTGGTACTTGAGGGGGAAGACCAAACACTGAAGAAAACCATGCCAGACATGAGGATGCCAACCAAGACACTGGGAACAAACTATTCCAAAGCAGCTAAAAAGCCATAGCTTGCAAGTTCAGGGACAGTCAGTCACTCTCCACCAACACTTACTTGCTGAAGTGAATGGTAYAAGAAAATTTTTTTCCTGAAAGAAYCACAAATCTTGCACATGAATGCAGGGACCAAAGACATAAAAGTGGGGAACAAGCACAGCTGCCATTTTATTCTCCAGAACAGTATTGTAATGTGAGCAAAACCTGACTTTAAATCCGTCTTAATCTGCACTTCTGCATTGTAGCTAATCTTCAAAAGGCATGGTTCGCTTTGCACAGCAATCATCAAAACAGCTTCATCCACAACCAGTCATGCTGTATGTCAGAACATATACTTTATGTTCTGAGAATATAAAACAGAAATACTATTTAAACAGTTATAATCTACCAGAGTTGTATCTTTGTATTACCTTCATTTTGTTTTATCAAAAAAGTAAGCTATGTTTCTATAGTGATGTTAAAATACTTACACCAAGCTCAGCTTGAATGATAATGAGTTCTTCTTAAAAGGCACAAAAGAACACTGAAAAACAGTATCAATTCACTAAATAGTTTTAATGACTTGCATACATATGAAGGGAGTTAAGGTTATCCAAATTTGCATTTTAAATTCATCAAAAGGAAATATTGCCTCAAATTAGGCAGTGGGCAGTATCAGTTCTGGGTCCCAAATTACTCYAAGATTATAACCATACGGCAGATGTATTTGTTGAAACTTTTGTTTGAAGACTGGAAGAAGAGAAACAGGTTTTTCAGTACTCAGTGTTCAATAAACCAATCACTACACTAAATCAGTAAAATAAACAGCTCCTGCAGCAGAGACAAGAATGACACCATGATGTCAAAACCTCAGTTTCAAACAAACTGGGATCCCAGCTGCTAGGACTCCAAGCTTCCCTTCCAATCAATGGCTGCAATTTTCTGTTAAAATTCTAACTGTACATAGCTTCATTCTGTTCATAAGCAGCTAAAGATGAAAAATGTATTTAACACACTGTAGCAAGCTTAGTTCTTTGCTGTGTCACAATAATATCAAATCCAGTTTCCGATCATTTGCTTTCCCCTTTGGTGTATTTTCCAAATTGTATTTGTATTTGGTGTATTTTCCCAGCGTATTTTCTGGGGGTCTGTAGCTGGACACAGATCTGCAGATAGATGTGGTGCTGTGCTGCACAGAGCACTGGCCCAAACACACCACCAGGACAGGCTGCACTCCCCTGGCCACTTCTCCCTGCCCCCATCACTCTTCAATCTTGTATCTTCTGCTACACAGAGGATATGAATCACAGCTGAAATTCCCTCAGTGCACCTTGAATTAATGAGGGTTTACTGCAGGAGCACTCTTTCTTTATCCTTCACATTCTGATTCCAGCCCCCTACCTTCCCCAGTGTGAGCATTTATTTATTTGAATCACAGGCAAATAAAGCACATATACAGAGTGCCGATCCTTCTAGCTGCTCCCCAGGGATACCTACACTGCCAATATATTCAATTTGGTGTTAATAAACCATAATGAGTCAGCAGAAATCACTCCTATCCCAACCATATTCCCCTGAGGGTGCAAGCAGATGTTCAAAGAAGAGATCAGCAGCAGGGCACTGCCAATTGCCTCTGTGTTTTTTTAACCTCCCTTTTCTGTTCTGCTTTTAATTGCCTATGTTATAAGAAGGGGATAAAAGAAACAAATAATTTTGATGAATATACTTCACTCCTGCAGAGATAGGAAATCCCATTCATATTTGCATGGAAAGATACACATAAGATTGCTTTATCACCTGTAATGATACAAAGCYATTGTCATTTGAATCAATTGGTCTCCTGTTTGCCACACCATACAGCACAATAAAGCTCAAGGGGTTTCGCCCACATTTGCGGATGCACATGGTTTAGTGGTGGGCTTAGCAGTGCTGAGTTAGTGGCTGAATCCTAAAGATCTTTTTCTACCTTATACAGTTCTTCCTGCAGCACAGAGCTGAAAGTCCCTAATGGCAGAACTCTTGGATAAGCACATATGGAATATTATATTCAGCTCTGGACACCTCATTACCAGAAAGATAACACATTAGACAGAGTTATTAGATGAGCAACAAAAATGATAAGTGAAGATTGAAGAGAGTTATTACATCGAGACATTAAAAGTTAACTGCATAAAGATTGGCCAAGGAACAACTTTCTGGAAGACACAGTTGCAACCTGTAAATATTTGAAGTAAGGATATGAAGGATATGTACGCCAATAAGGAAAATTAATTACTTAGGATAGAAAAAACAGATACAATTATGAACAAAAAGATGAAATTAAGAAACATCTGACTCCCAAGAAAAAAAAAKAAGGCAGGCTTTGAGAAGCCTATTGCTTGGATGACTTAATACGTCTTTTATATCTCTACCTCCTGTAACTCCATGATAATTAATGATGGAGCAAAAGAAAGGACTCAAAGTATGAAATCCAATTAAGTCTTAGCCAGTAGGCAAACCATTTTTATCAGATATGTTGGCTTAGCAATAAGCTTAAGCTTGGTATGATAGATCCAACCTGTCAGTTATTCAGATGTAGCTTTTTGTAAAGTCTTCAGGGAAGACAAGAGTATTTTTATACTTTCATTAAAACACAGACTACATCCATCAAAGGAGGAAGTTATATTAAAAAGATCTGTGGCATTTTCAGACTAATCTGTACATCTGACCGTTGCCATATTTAGCATTATCTAATCTGTTTTGTGCATSTAACAGACTGCAAACCCTTTGGGGCAGAAATCCCATCCTCCTCTTTCCTTTTATCACACAGTGTCAAGTGTGTTGACAGCGCTCAACAAATAATAGCCAGCTCCAAGAGAGGGAAGAAGTCAGTGCTAGCACACACTGTGTAATACTATTTTCAAGGGATGAACCCTTACATTGGTAACAGGAATCTTCATGTACATTTCAGTAGAAAAATAACTAACTCCTCTCAGGAAGAAGAACATGACAAACACAGAAAATGCCTCAAAATACTCAAAAAAAATAATATTATATGGACAAGTACAGGAAACAGCAGAAAGAAGTGACAAAGAGGACAACAGCAGAAAGAAGTGACAAAAGTGACAAAGTTATTGAGAAATGGAAGAAAATAAATACTGAGACTAAAATTTAAAGATATCTGCAATTTGTATGTGTGATACCATCTTTAAAAGCAGTCAGGCATCACTTCTCAAATAACAATTCATCACTAGGGGTATATTTAAAAGAACCCATATCAGTGTACTTCTGTTTCCATGCAAATGTTTCATCCACAGCTCATACTATTTATTGACATTATTTTGGCTCATACAAAACTCTTGTAGAAGCCCAAGTGAGGAGCCAACAAGTCTGCTCACCATTTTAGTATCTGCCAAAGTGAATTTTTGAAAGAGCATATAGGGACATAGATAGTTATATAATGACGTGCTGCCCTTCAAGGTGTTCTGAATCAAAACATAACAAGCCACAGACTATTTATAAGATCAGTGGGAGCAAGTTATTGCTGGCAGCCTGCATGGCACACCTGGACACTCCTCTGACAAACTCCTCCTTTTAATATCTATTATTACACACACATATTAAGATATTACAGACCCCTGGTTATAAACTCCAGCTTGCAATCAMGTACTCCTAACAACTTCACCATCTTCAATGTTTGCTTTCATGCAGAAATGCTGTCTGGGTTGCTCTTAGATGAACTTTCTTCTAAGAAGTAATGCCAGCACAAATGAAATACTGATATCCAAGGATGAGACAGGTTTTACAGAGACGCTTTGTTTTTCAAATGCTCTCAGTTAAGCGTATGAAGCATTTGTTGTGTAGTGCTCCCTGTGCACCAAATGGATATTCAGGGAAGTAATTTACATTAAGTAGTACAGCGAGGGAGATGAACACTCCTACCTCATTTGCCACAGCCTTCAAACGCTGTGTGMATTTACAGAGTTGCTAGCTTCAGAAACAGTTGCAATGTGGCTTCTCTTTCTAAGGATAAATTAGTTGAGGAATTTAAAATACATATTCAGAAAACTCATTTCTCTGGCTCAGTTTTGCAATCTTTACTAATCAAATCAAATGAATCCCATGTTCTGATGAATAACTTAGGACCTTTTCTGTTCATAGAAATGTATTCTTCCTGTCAATTTTTAATGTAGTATGAGAAGTACACTTTTTAAAAAAAAATATTGCAAGACTTTACCAAGATGCAAAAATACTACTTTACTCACTTTTCATTAAACAATTAATGATCCAATGGTTTGGGTTTTTTTTAAACTGTCTGGAAAGATAGAGTCATTATGTCATTAAATAGCCTAAATTCCAGTCAAAGTCAAYAGGACTTGAGCACTTGGGGTAACTTACTCCACTGGAAAAGCCAAGTGAAGGGAGACTCCCAAGACACATGACTGTACCCCAAGTTAGCTTGCTTCCAGCTTCACCCCCTCAGCTGTCAAATAGCAATTGCAGGCAGATACGGTTTTTGCAACTTCTAAAACTTAGGGGCAAAATCAACCACAATGACAGATTTTGTAAGAGTGGTGAGAAACAAGTTCTAAATAAAGAAGAAGCCTTATTATAATCTCAAGTGATTTTGTATTTGTCCACACCACTTTTAGCATGCTGCTACTACAGAGACAAGTAAGGGCATAGCTTAACAAATCTCAAACAAATCCAAAATTGGAATTACATTAGAAAACCTATCTTTGCAAGAAGGTTAGGGTTTTTTTTGTTTTTTTAATTTTTTTTCTTTCTTTATAAATCAGTTAAATAGCCAAAGAGGATCATAAGGGTCTGAATAAATCGACTATCAAGGGAAAGAAGGGACAAAAACCTGCAGAGAGGAAGATGGCTGAAGAAAAAGAGAAGTCACAGCAACTGTGCAATGTTTTATATATACCAGACTCAACACACAACTGAAAAGCTATTCCTAAGAAGGGTTATATTCTACTGCTTTCAAATCCTGACTTTTTAGAACTAAACAAGAAAATTGAACAATGTTCAGGTCTCTCACAGGTTTAGAGTATGAAGGCCTGTGCCCACCACACCAGAACAGTCTGAAAACCAATATCCAACAGTGCACTCAATGTGAACTCATGGCAGAGGGATGTGGTGGCCAGCARTATGGAAAAAAACAGAAGCTATCTGTTCTGCTGCCAGCATGTACATGTTCCTGCAAAAACCAGAAGACAATTCATAGCTAAAGGGAAACCCCAACAAGCCCCAGAGAGTGCCTACAAAACTCCCCCTGTTTTGACAGCCCTAGAGATCCTCTGCTCTCCACTTAGAGCTTCAAAGTCCTGAGCTTGTAGCCCTTCCAATAAGAGACTATCAACCTCTTTTTGTACCACCCTGTAACATTTCCACCTCATTCTTATCCCTCCTTTTATCCTGACCGTAAAAGCTCCCATAATCTCCATACAAATGGCTAAGCATTTCAGGGAATCATACTGCAACGGAGGGCTGATTTTTTTTCCTAAACTAATCYTTCTACCTATGTAACTTTTCTAGATGGGAGACAGAGATGTGCCCCAGCATACACAAACCAGATAAACAGTATGGAGCAAGAGAGAGCTGTACTCAAAACTGAACAGGAAAAATGCTTTATGAGAAATTCTTTCATTAAGGACTTAACTCATGACATGCCACACAAACCCACAGGAAGAGAAACTGCTGACCACAAGACTTTGGCATCTAGAGCATACAGATTCTAGATCCTGCTCACCATTTCAAAATGCTTTTAAACAAGAATAAGATAGTCTAAGAAACCTGGGTCATGATGACCTATGTTCTGTGAATTATTCTCATTCTTTTGTTGACAACTCTTAGTTGTCATTTTAATTGTGCATAAAAGGATTTTAAAAACCTGTTTTCATTAAAATTGCCCACATTTCATCTTATAACAGGTGTTCTTCTCCACAGAGAAACAAGAGAGAAGTGCAGAGAGCAATGTAATCCAACTGCAAGTCCAACAGCAGGTTTTCCCATCTTCCATACTATAGAACTAGTAAMATGAACTCATAAAAAATAAAAGGAAAAAGAACATTACAGTATGCTTTATTATGAAATTCACATTTTTCTCCATTGCTAAAAAAGATGGTTCAATACTAGCACAGAAAGGAAAACGGCAGCATACTTCAACATAACAAATCATTTTCTGAAATGATAATTTGCTTGTACCATTTGTATTGATTCTCACAGATAATAATATCTTCCCCTAGAACATATTTCACATTGTCTTCACTCCATTTATCAGAGGTGTTATATAAATGTTTTGATCAATCTGGTAAGGCTTTTATCTACACATGTGAATCCTGCAACTTTGCTAAGCTCCAAAACTTGCAGGCAGTGCATGCTAGGTAAAAATAATCTGGATTTTTGCTATGGGCTGTCTTCTCCTATAGATGCACTACCTTGCTAAGATCATAAATCTTAATCACACTGGATTTACCAGCAACAATCAGCTGTTTGTGTTTTCTACAACAAATTAACTGCATCAAAAAGGCAAGTTTTACCCAACACATTTTATGTGTTTGGCAAATTACTGATACTCTTAGGTTTTCTGTTGATACAGGCCCAGAATCTTTTTCAACCTAGCACACTGCCACTGAGTTCTAGTTCAAACTGATGAACAATACATTAACTCTTATTGACACAGTGAGTCTGACATTGTATCAGCATGGTATGCTGCATGGGCATAACAAGACACAGATGAGCAATAACATTCATGAAAACTGAAATTGGATTTGTAATACAGATGCTAAAATCAAAAATTTGAATTAAGGTAGTCAAGAGACAGACAATTGAGGGGCTATTAAATCATTAACAATGTACATTGTCTTAACGGATTATAAAAATGTTACACCTGACTCTCTAAAGTCAGTGTACACACACATCACCACACGCCCCCAATTGCATTTCACTATTATAATGAACCTAAATCCTGACTTTCATGGAACAAGCCTAAGAGACTATTCAAGTGCCATGCTTATAATGCAGTGCTGATTCTTATGTGCAATTCCCATCAGCATATAAAATACCTCTGCAGGTCAAGCTGTAGGAGAATAACCAACATCCATTTTATCTAGACTAGCAATAACTCAGAAATCTAACATAAGCAAATCCATCCTGAAGATAGAAATCAAGACATAGAAGGGCCTGCCTTTCATTCATTAGTGATTACTTAAAGCATTTGACTGTCATTCCAAAACCAAGCACAGTCTTTATGAGCCAGATAAAAGCTCTTAGCTCAAATCCCACAAGCAACAAAGGAAAATGGTGCTTCCACCTCTGTCAGTAAAAGTTACCRTGACAGAAGACTAATTCCATGCACACAGTGGCTAGACAGAAACAATTCTACAGCACTGTCAATGCACCCACTTTTATTCCTACCATACTGACATTTGAAGAAATGTGTTCTCCACCAAAAAGCATTTCATGCAGCTCAATCACTCATTACTCTGCAGGCATTTCAGGATTTGGCATCATTACACCTTGCAGCATCACCAAAAGCAATCAGGTGATAATAAYGTGATAATAATTCAGTGTCAAAGAAGCATTCTGATATTTTGAACTTAAGTCAGACAATGCCCAGGCTTGTCACTGTCTCAAGAAACATCAATTCTCTCRAAGTGTCCATTTACAAGTGAGAAGGTGGATCCACCCATCCCAGGAAACATGGTGCTAGCACAAGGAGCGCTAGAGGCTCAGTGTGAGCTCTCTACTTCTCCACCACCTCACTCTGAAGAAACCAATATCCCATACCACTCTGAATCACTGTATTTACTACCTGGTTTGCATCCTTTCCTTGAGGAAGTTTTAGTCAGAAGTCTTAGCAATACATTCTGTGATGCTCCAACAAATTACAAAAGTCTTCTCACCAGTTCTACATTATTAAATAGCCTGCACCATGYGGCAGCCAAAAGAAAAAACAAAGCCTCACTCTTCCCAGTGCTCTGTTTTTGAATAGGTATAGAGTACATATATCGTTATTCCATTATGCAGAATTGGAGTTTCAAACACTKGTGTGGTATGCTCCTAGGACATTTCAAGAGTCCACTATAAACGTGATTAACAATGTTAAACTCAGTCACCTCGCTTYAGCAGCACATATGAGGTCTGTGAGCACAGCTGTTTGCAACACTTTCCTGCCCCATTATGTAAGTTGGTCTTCTTTTGGAAGAAGACCAACTTACATAATGGGGCAGGAACTTTTGTAAACGCAACTCAAACAAAATTTTGAGTTTGTAATGCATCCTCCTCCATGTGAAACAGTTCCAGCTCTTCCATACTGCACTACTGCTCGAAAAAAAATACCATCAGTAAAGGAGTCAACATAATAACCTCATTTGAATGGTCATTTTTTCCCTTGTTAAATCCTCAAGTGTTTTGAATACAGCGCCAGGGTATAATAGAACGTGAATAAGTAATGAAAGATWAAGATGTGGATTTAAATAAAATATCCCCTATTACCATGCTTAATTCTTATCTATTGTTGAAACGACAGCCATCTGGAACATTACAGCAAGGTGCACATTCAAGAAGAGCCCAGACAGAACAAAGTGCAATTCAAAACCCACAACAACAGCCTTAAATCAAGTTTTAAGGGGACACCTGGCTACCAAGAAATGYTCCAGCCGTGCCGGCTTATCTGACTGCGAGGCTGCATTGTGCCGCAGGGCGCAGGGCCGGTGATGCGGTCGGATGGGGCGGGAKGGAGCCGTGGGGGTGTCCGGACACCGGGACTCTCTCCCGCGCCAATGCCGCCCCCTCGCGCTGCCCGGCCGGCATCCCAAAGGCATGGCCGCTTTAATTGCTGATTAATTACAGCCTTTCACTAAGGGCAAAAGGAACATTSCGAGGTAGTATAAATGGTATCATGTGGGAAATACAGCATATTGGGAAAAAAAAAAAAAAAAAAGCTTTCTTTTTGTTTAAAGTAAAATCTGGTATTTGCTGCCTTAATGTGTACAGAGTTTGCCCCTCACGGTGCAAACCCTGCGGTAAGGCACTTCTCTTGTGCATGAGAATGAGGACACAACCCACATACCAAACGAAATGCAGCAAACATGAGGTTTATCTCCAAATTAAATCATTCTAGAATATACTTTCTGTTGACATTAATTCTTTCCCAAGCGAGACTRGCCAATAATGTTAAAATACCTTCAATTATATTTATGTGATATTTGTAAGAATATCAAACTTTTAAATTGATCCAATTCAGAAATAATGGAAACAGTAGTGCAGAGTGGCTGTTGAGTGCAAGCAATAAATCATACAAATTGCATAATTATAACTTTCATGACTCCAGAGACAGTTTGCACTAGGAAAGGCAATGCATGAAAAAACAGGATGATTTTTATAACCCCTAAAAGGAGAATACTCTAGTACAGTAGTCAGGACACAGAGGCATTAGCACAGTGTCTCCTCAAGAGCACATTCCACTGCTGGGGACCCACCAGCCCCTTTCAGCAGATCAGAGGTACTGGAGAGGTGGATTCACATCCAAGACACAGAAGAAAATGAATCCTGATAGTGCACACTGAGCTAGTGCTGGGCTACTGATCTGTCATTTGTGCTTTAAGAGGAGAGGTAGGGAAGGGGAAATTTAACTCACCTGATTCCAGAGGTTTGCAAGGGGAGGAGACTTAAGATTTGCTTTCGGCTGAAGTAAACATTTCATACACTACCAAATCAAAAGCTTCTTCCAATCTTCAACACCTTTTCTTCAAATACATCCTTGGGTTTTGTGCCTTCCCCCTGCCATCACTTAAATACTTCCACTGAAGCTTTCCTTTTTTTTTACCCTCTCTCCCAATTCTCCAGTTCATTAGATAAAAGAAAAACAGTATCCTAACAGTATCCAAATCACAGCTGTTCCCTAAGGACAAGGGAGGAACAGCCCCTTTCCTTCTTTCCTCATTGCAAAGTGATTTTACTACCAGTCCCAAGTGCCACAGCCGTGCTCTGCCAGACAGGGTGCTCTCCACTAATKCCAGCACAAAGCAAGTGGCAAAGAGTGACCTAGCACAAGGCTTCTCACAGTACTCAGTGAAGCTGTTGGAGCTGATGGTACAAGACTTCAGTGAATGCTACAACAGTTTCACTTAATCTTACTTTCTCACTCCCAGCAAATTGCTCCCATTTTCCAACCAATTTACAGCCCACATTCCTACTCTGCTGTTAYAACTGTTTACAGTAAATCAGATTTGCCTGTGATTGTTGAAGCAATAACTCTCAACAACGAGGGCAGCAGGAACATATTTCAATCTAATAAAATAAATTATGGCAGATTAAGTTCTCTTTTAAAGAATGTCTTATCAAAACCTACAGAAAGACTGTCATTTCATAGAGGCAAGGGGATRGTTGCCAAAGCTGGGAAGAGTTAAAGATTCTGCTGTCACTCACACACAGTGTGCCAAAACAACAAAAATAATGTGTGAAAAAAGCAATCACCTACAGTTGAAATGGGGAACAAAAGCTAAATGAGTTTTTCCTGTGCTAGTGACCCTTGAATGAAAGACAGTCAGGTAACTTTTYTTACCTAACCTCTTATTACAGAGTTATTCTTGGACAGCAACTCTTSTGTTACTATGCCTTTTACCTATTTTCTAACTTTAAAGGCTCACAGTACTCAAACTATTCACTGAAGAATACCCTATGTGCTGAAGAACAATTCATCATTAAACAATCATTTTAAGTAGGCCATTTCCAGAAATCTGTCTTTTTGCCTTTTTAAACTTTATAGCTCATGTAATTTCCAGACATATTTTAGGTACACAAGTTTATCACCAGTCCTACTGTTCAACAGAAAAACAACATGGAAGAAATAAAGACAGACAAATAATAATTCCAATGCCAAGTAATCTTGGGCTATCTACTGCTTAATACAGGAAAAATTTCCCTCTGCCTTGAGAGCTTAGTGCTTCATCACAGCTCAACATGGACCTYTTTCCTAACAGGGAACTGAAAGAACAGATGGGAACCTGGAAAGCACTGCTGAAGGAAACACACATTTGCAGTGTGTGATGGCACAACTGAGCCAGGATTGCACCACCACAAACCCTTTAAGCACCCCACTGAACAAGCATAAGAGGCAGGGCAAGAAAAATACTGGGTTTGTGCTAAGGAAACTGTCCCACAGTGCACATCCCCCTGAGAGTGCAGAGAGTGTTGTCTCCAGCCTGGTTATCACTAGCAAGAGCACCTTACAGCAAGGGAGAGCAGGATTTTGATTGAAGGTACTTTTGATCACAGCATCTGCATATTCTGGGACAGGAAAAGGACCTGGCACTGCAGAGCACTACAGAGATGGGTCTCCTGTTGGAGAATTTCAGATAGATTGCATCTGGGACCGTGAAGGGAAACACCCTCTGTTCACACTGCCCAAATAGTAAAACACAGCCTAAAGGAATTTCTTGGGACACTGAGAAGTTGTACACACAGAAGAAAGAAACATAAATGGCTGCTCATTTGGATTATTCTCTTGCACTAAACATGCAGGCTGGAAAAAAACCTACTTGTCAGCAAGTATTGGCAATTTTTAGAGCAACCACACAACTACCATGTCATAAACCATGCAAGCAGAAAGAAAAATCCTTAACTCCAGTTTGCTACATGTGGATTGAAAAAAGGCTCCATATTATTTAAAAAGAAGTAGTGTTAAGCACTACTTAATTGGGAAAGCTCAGTTAAACTGGTCAAAAACAAAGATAACAAAAAYAATTTAGAGAAGAGAAAACGAAATTAATAGCGAAGTAGACCCATACAATTTAAGTCAGGAACATTTTGCATTAGAAAAGCTATCAGAAATGGAAGAGCAGCATAATAAACGAAATTAAATCATTTCACACATACACAGATACAAATAAAAAATACAGAAAATTCGAAARGTTTGAACAGATATGAGGAAAGGTAAAAAAGAAATAAAGGAAAGCTACAAGTCAACTGGACTTAAAAAACTGAAGGCTTACTACGAAAGTAAACATATAACAAGYGTAAAAAGGTTAAGGGGAAAGAAAATGAAAAGCTGTAAACAAATTAATGCTCAGGTTTTAGAGGTTTAAACTTTTTTTACTGCAGAGATGTCTTGCATTTATCAGAGATGGAGAAGTATTAAAATACACTCTTTGCAGAATGCTTAATGATAGACAAAGAGTATAAACATAGAGAGTGACAACGATGACAGACTCTGGGGGYTGAGAACATTTAAAACAGCTCCCAAAACCCCAGAGAATTTTAAGAGACAGAGATTTCCTAACTTCTTTATATTTCTTTGAAAGGCATTAGAGGAGGCCAGGTACATTRCAGGGGGATGCTACAGAAGCAGAACTAAACTAATAAATGTGTACCCTGATGGTTCTCRGTTGCAGTTCAGCATTTTAGCACTGTGACAAAGTATTCTAACACAGGAAAAGATCCTGCTGCCTGGCTACTTTAGCCTGCAAAACTGTGAATACATCTTCCACTTAGACCGGTGAATATTGGTTTTCAAGGTCAGGCAGACAGCTGTAAAATGCTCTATGCTTTTAGAGTCCTGTGTTTTCCTGTGGTCTCCATTTCCCCAACCAATCCATTCACACACCACATAAGTAACCTCAGCAGGGGTCACCACGAAAGGCAAAATGCAAGCAGCATAAGAATGAGGAAACACCTGCACAATACTGGGCCTTGGAGGAACTGAGTCAGAGAAGGTTTCTGTATGGATTCTTGTTTTAAGAATAAATAAATCAGGTAGAAAATGTGGTCTTGGTGAACTGTGCACTGTCCTGGAAAAGGTGTGAAATTGTGCTCCTTATGATTAGGAGCTCAGACAGGCAGGACTTCAATGATTTATTGAATTGTGAGAAAAAAAAAATCATATAGCATAAGATGAAGATGAAAATAAACCCTGCAGAGATCAAAAAGTACTGGAGTTAGTAAATTWAAAATTAAAGAAAAAAGCAGTAAGGAAGAGAACCAGGCATTACTGCACAACCCAATGAATTTGTACACTAATAGAAAATGTTACCATTCTGCATTGGGTTTTATTACTCTAAAAAAATGCCAAGGTAGGAATAGCTTCTCTAGTTATCATTCTATCRATAAAACAACAGTTCCAAAACACAAATCTAACCGAAATTATTGCTTTTGATGATCCTGTTCATCTGCAAAACACAGTCAGTACAATCTCTCTCTGAATAAATTCCAGTCGGAATTATATATAAAAAAACCCTTATTTTCTGGGAATTTACAACAAAATCTTTGCTGAACTCTGGCAAAACGTAATTGTCCTGTCAGTTAAAAGGTTTTTTTTTAAAAAAATCTTAAGTTGTCAGTGTCAATTACTAGCCATTAGAAATGATCACTTCTGTTTTTGTCTATCACCATAAATATGTTTCTACCATCAAACTCTGGTCTCTGAGCAGGTAGCTGCAGTCCACCACCAAAGGATCTGACTTCTGTTCTTTAAACTGAACAAAGATGGCTCATATCTGCAACTGGTTTTAACCAGCCTCATTGGCAAAAACTTGGGATACATGGGCTTTGTTTTTCATTTTCCTCTGGTCTATARTCCATGCTGCAGATAAGTTGCAGGCAAATTCTTTTTGAGTATTGGCCAATTTGCTTATGAAGCATACTTGGACTACAATACTGACACACCATCCATGCTTTTTTGGGCTGGCAAAAGACTAAGCTAAGTACTTGCCAGAAACTGTMAAAAGCTCAGTTCAGCACTACGAAGCTGCTGGAATTGTTGTGTCCCTGTCTAGAATTTTGTTATATTGAAGTTTTCTCCAGATTGTCATTACTTAGCACATAAGCTGAAAGGATATGGAGAAAWAGAGACCTAATCTAATAAATATCCAGATCTGTGTTTCTGCATCGCAATCTAACATACTAAAAAGGACAACATCATTTTTGATCTTTCAGCCAGTGTCTATGGCTTATTCAGAAGGCATGTCTCCCACTGGAATTAATATCCTCCCACCTAAGGATGTGGCTGACCACTACATGAGCTAATGAACAAYGGTATGTTACACCAGAACTCACACGGTGTTTTTCATAGTTACTGAATAGAAGTGAATAAAATTCACACTGGGGTTTCAACATTTTTCTGCTGGCACAGGCAACAAGATGTTACAAGATGTAACAAATGTTACAGGTGATTCTGTTGAAAATGCCATGTTGCAAATGATCTGAGTTGTAAAAAAAATATTTTTCTCCTAATTACAGAGAAATAATATCCTAAAATAATAAATTAACTGTAAATGTCAAAGGACTATGAGTTCACAGAACTTGAATCAATAACAATTAGCTTTTAGCTGAAACACTCAAAATAAAACACCTGATTCTTCTTCAGTAGACAAGGACTACCAACTTCAAAATATATCGTTTTTTGATAAAGCTGAAGAAGGTTCCTAGTTAAAAGAACCAAGTCCTGCTCTTTCTTATGTGGACAGCACTTTCATCAAAGTAAAATGACCTGCATACAAGCAGCTCAGATCAGAAACAGSTGCTGCAGCTTTAGCATGGAGAATGCCAGAGGTGAAACCCTGAACTCTGCTGAAACTGGAGGGAAAACTCTTACTGGTATTAATGGATCAGAATTTCTGCCTCCATGTATTTTCAAAATTCTCACTCCAACAAAACATTCAAAGTCAAGAATATGAAAGATCTAAAATAACTGCTGTCTTCGGTAGGATTTAACATTTTCCAGAGGTTCTTAAAGTCAACCATACAAGGAGACATGGCAGGTGCCTATTTGCTTTACTCTGTCATGGAGCACAGATAATTCTTCTCTGTACAATGTTTTAGAACACAGGAACTGGGAAAAAAAATAGTTGATAAAATGTTACTATGACTTCTGATCCAGATACAGTATTGTTTATCTGCACAAAAATACACACAGTTTCAGCCTGTCATTTCCAGCTCACATTGTTAATTGCATTTCAATGCAACTCACTAGATAAGAGGTATAATCCAGCCAAAAGCATATAAAGGTTGCAGTCCAAATTATGCAAGGTGTCTTGCAGCTGATAATTCCAACAGGTAATGAACTGTTTAATCTTAGGCAGCTTGGCAAACATGCCTGTTTATCTTTACCCAAGCCTCCAACATGCACATCAAACCAAAGAGATCTCCCACAAATATGACTGAATCTTCTTTTCAGCTAGCATCAAAGTTTTAATTGTATTCTGTCTACTACAATATTTTTGCATAAAGAAAGAAACTAGGTTCAAACACAACAACAAAAAAAGCTGTGTTTCATATCCAGTTCGATGTATTTCTTACATCACTTACATGCTCTCAGCCAATCAGTAGATATCTGGCAGGCCAGAAACAATAATCACAAGCACATGGGCCACAGATTCTTTGCAATTAAAGATGACAAAATCCCCACCTTCTACAAGGAAACTGTGGCCCAAATCAACTGAAACATCAGCAAAACTGCCTCTGTTCCCGCTCAGGTAAGAAGAGAAATCAAACTGAAGGACAAGTCCTAACTCCAGGGATTAGAAATTCCTTGGTTTTCTGCCTTTTGCTCCAGTTTATATCTCCAAGGACAGAGAAAGAAAATTCTTGGGTGAAAACTTTCAGTTCCTGAACCGGAGATGGAAGGTACTTAACTCTGCTCTAAATAATAAGATTTCCATTGCCTCAGAGTAATCAGTTAGGATTTAATGGAAGAACAGAAAAAGACTAAAAGCTTAGAGAAGATGTAAATACATTTTCCTCAGGGAATCAAAGTCAGAACAAATAATCTCTCTTTCTTTCATTTAAATTCTCTGTATTTCTACTTGTCCATCTTGGTAAAAGGTATCAATAGGAAGAGGTTTTCTATTATAAAGCCTTCTTGAGCATAATATATGTAGCATTAAAATAATATTAGGGACAAAACCCAGCTCTTCTAGAAAGAATTAGAATTTCAGTAGGCTTATTCTGGATTTATCATCAGGTATTATACCTCCCCCAYCTTTTGATAAATATTATCCATCACTCCAGACTTCTGCATATTTGTGGGTATAAAACATGCTTGGAAACTGGGGTGATTGAAATAACAAACTATACAGCAGACAGTTAATATCATTCACTTTAAATATATAATTATTAMGTGAAAACTCAGTCAAGGTTGATAATGTCCCTATTTTACAATATTTTTCACATAAACCTTCCTTTAGCTTGTATCATTACCACTGTATTTGCAAATACCTCAAAGAAAACCTTAAACCAACAAAARCAAGAAAGAATGAAGCAGAAACGACTCTGCATCTGACAACCAACAGGAACAAAAACTGGAGGAAAAAACCTTGYATTTCATGAGGGCCATCTTGTATTCCAAATGGAATGGTATCTCAGGGGTTTATTTTCTTAGGTGCACATACTTTTAAATGCTGTATCTGAATATTGCCAGTCAATATCAAAACACAGATGAAAAGTAATGTCTGAGAAAAATAAATATCGGTCAGTGAGGTGAGCTTACCATCAACGTAAGGAGGTATAATTCTTCACAAATTTCATGTATTTATGCAAGCATAAAATAAGATTTTTAYACTGTAACTTGAGAACACTGTCAAACTCTAAAATGAAAACTTTTGGGTGGAAATGTATTAAAGTGCTAAGATTTTGAAAAATATATGCAATTAAAAGGTTAAACATTATCCTCACACTCTGATTCTGCTATAGTATACTCCTCTTCTAGCACATCAATTTTATGTTAGGGATCCCAAATGACCTAAACCAACATTTTCTTGCTTACAGCTAAAAAAATCAAATAAAATCTGAAACATTAACTGAATATAAAATGTTGTAYTATTTTTATCTTCAATCTGCAGAAAGTCTGAATATTTGAAAGGATAACTGCCTGAGATTTCACTGCTTTCACTGAAGTACTACTTAAAAACAAATTGACACGATTTATTAAATATTCTATCCTTCTCAATACTTATCCTCAAGAGAAACTAAATGAGGCAAAGTATCCTAAAGAGCCCCTGCACATTCCTGGGACCTGAAAATACCATGCCATGTTAATATAACTCGAACAACGTAAAAAAAAAAAAAAATTAAAACCATGCTGTATGACACAGAGAATAAAAACCAAAATGAACGTAACTTAAAACAAAGAAACCTGAGAATGTTAGGCTGTTCATTGACTTTTTCAATAAAACTTCAAGTTTTTAAGAGACCAAACACCATTTTCGTATTTACACCCTATTAATGTTTCAGGATCAAGCTGTCAGATACGCATTTTAATCCCATCCAAAATGTCCTGGCAAATACTTACAAGGCAGAACCTATTTGAAATGGCAAAATGAACAGAATCACAAAATCAATTCCCTGAGTGCCTCCATTACTTCATCTGTGAGACAAGGAAAGCAGTATTTCCCTTTCTTTGAAAATTAATTTGATCCTATCTGCTAAGTGTCACTACATGTCACCACTTTTCTTGGTCCTCTTCTGAGCTCCCACCACCCAACACAGAGACCCTTCTGCCTGCCTCCGACCAACTCCAGTTATATTCAGCATCYTTCTGACAAAACTGGAATTCTCTTAATGTTACATGTAGAAACAGCAGGTGTATACTATCAGGAAGAAAGTTACAAATTTCCTAGCATGATATACTCAAACTCCAGAAGGGGCAAACTAAAGAATGTTTGTCGGCTGTCACTAGGGCTAGTGTCATGCTAAAGGAGTTTGAATTGCATATGGGAACCTGCTCCACCTGACCAATGAACAGAAGACACTATTTTTCCTCTCTTTTTCTCAATCTTAGCTTTCTGGCATCTCAGCATCTCATTCTTTGTGAAACCAGCTATAGTAATAAAGAAAAAAAAATTGTGAAAGTTTAATCTGAGCCCAGTACCTCAGAAGATGCAGCTGCAGAACCAGAATCAAATGAAGAATGATTAAAATTGGTAGTATGCATTTCCACATTTATTCCAAATTTAACTCATTTGTGTTGCTTCTTCCTACTTATTCTGTTGCATCGCTGTCAGCTGAAGAAGCTGAACTAAAAAGCAGAGCAATGCAGAAACCTAGAGCAGAGACAGCAAACCAGAATAATTTGGTATGACGCCCACTCCAAAAGTTTAATGCACCGTGTATATAGCTGGCAACAGCATTTCAGATGCAAAAGAATAAATTGCCTGGAATGCTCTCAGAACTTTCTGTTTGCTTGTTTGCCGGCACACCAGCACAACAAAGTGTCCTCGCTGCATTATGTGGAGGGGGGTGAGGTTGCCCATCTCCCACTGCAGCAGAWAGCTGTTCAGCAACACTTCTCACCACTAGATTGCACTACCATGATTCCAACAGAACCACTCTATATTTCCATGGCCTTAAAGTTACAAAACCTTGATGTCTCTATGCTTCTCCTAGTTAAGGAGATAGTAAATTAACATAATTTTCCCTGAAGAGAGTCAGCATAAAACTYCAGACCAAGCTCTATTCCTTGCACCTGATAGATAACCACCTCCATGACTGCAGCATCAGTATTGGGTCATTTTGGGAGTTATTAKTCTGTGTGTAATTACCTCATACTGCTGTCTAAAAAGTATTACACAAGTATATAAAACATTTCAATAAAGTATTGCCATCGGATCTTGGAAGAAAGAGATAGAAGAGAAACTTACCTTTGAGCATCAACAGAGACATACACTGACCAAAACACCTCTACAGATATTGGTGGGCTTTGAGCCAAGCTGCTTTGTCAGTTCAAGCTGCCTGAATATTTCATATTTTCTGCATTACAGGTATTTGCATCTAATTATCCAGAATGGYCAGATTAAACTTAATACCTCCATTGCATTTAGACAGACTAAACCTCTATATTCCAAGTGAAAACCAAAGTATTTTACATATTTAAATGAACAACACCAGACAAGATGACCTTTATAATCACCATTATAAGAAACACAATTACAAGTGACTCAAGACATATGGCAAACTTAATTATGCTTCAACATAGTGGATTCCAATCTTTTCAATCCTGACAAAAATTGATGTTTAAAATAAAAATGTATTTGAGATTTTAGTTGCWGGAAATGCCTAGCAGAATTCACTTTTTTTATATTACTAAATTCTACTGATAGTATTTATCAAAAAGGCAATTCCACAACACAAAAAAAAACCCTTTCAATTACTTATAATTAAATATTATTTAACAAAGATGATGTGGATGATTTTKTGGAAGTATGACATGGAATGAAAACCATTAGTCTGAATTTGATCCTCAAAGCATGGTGAAAATTTGATATGCAGTTAAAACCATTACAACCATAAGACCAAAAGATGTGTATGTGTACACTTAACCTGTGAGATCCCAAGTGCTTTAAAATGAGCCAAGAAAATGAGGCCCACGCTCACAATCAGTGAAACACAAGCAAGCACAGAATAAGCATAACAGTGCAAGTCCATGCAAATGCAGAAACATCAATTTTTCAAATGTAACAGCAGAGAGAATACGAATGAGCAGAGGGTAATTACTCAGTCTCTATTTGCCCAAGACAACWGAAAAGGAGCTCTGCAAGACTGGACTACTTGGGGGTTTTGTTGTTTTATCCTTTTGTTTTCTTATGTGGGCATGCCTTTTCCATGCTGACCAACAGAAAGCTGCCAAGTGCTACTTTGGAGCATCAGCTGGATATCATCTTGGAGTAAAGGATGCTACCAGCTGCACTGCCAATCCCATCCCTGCACCACCACCGAGGGTTTCACACCTTCTGTGAAAGCCAAACCTGGCAGAACCCCTATTTAAGAGATGGCCACATACATAAGCAATAAGCTGTTCCATTTCACCACTCACTTTAATGACAACAAGCATTTCACACAGGTGTGACACACAGAACATAAGGACCTCGCACAAATTAGAAGTGGACACACAATGAGACTCAGAGCAGCTTCTTTCTCACAGAAGCCCATCTGTTCCACACTGTGTTGTTTCTCCTTTAATGATTTYTTTAAACAGAAGCAATCAAAAGGTTCAGATCCTCAGTTTAGAATCAGATAATTGCTCAGACACAGGATGAACTATAGAAACAATATGGAAAGCCTATTTGGTTCAGATAAACTAGCACTGAGAAGGACATTAAAAAACCACCTGAAAAATCAGTAAAGCAAAACATGGAATCCTTTTGGTTATGTCATAAGCACAAGGGTTATGTCATACTTAGTTGGYATTCTTTGCAATGATTAAAAGTGATGCAAATTGTGAATAACCTTTAGACATCTTTAAAAAGCGTTACAAAGACAAGTTACAAAGAGAGATAGAGAAGCTTTTGTATTACAGCTATTATTAAAAACAAAAACTTGAACAAACAAAAAATGTAGGCTTCCCAGTGCGAAGCACACTGCATGTGTTTCCATTATAAGACTTCCTGTGTTTCACCTATCAGAATAAAAATGTCTTTGAAAGAGAATAAAGATCTTTTGTAGCAAATGGTAATTAACAGTTTGATAAATCACATCATATACAGTTATATATGAAGCACAGAACCTTCTTTTCATAAATATTTCAGTATGCAATAGAAAGTATAACATTAATGTGGTTTCTGCTGTCCAYACCATAGTAAGTTTTAGAATAAATAATTTCATCCTCCGTAACAGTCAAATATGCAGCTTTTGGAAAAATGACTATAAAAAGAATAGCAGAATTTTTGTTATCCTTTGAAGTACATTCTGAACACATTTTATTCTTGAGTAGTATTCTTAAGCCAAAATATTGGGGTTTTTTAATAAAAAAAAAGCAGATTAAAAAGTGGACTCTGATTTTGCCCATGTGAGGTTTCTTTTCTGTTGAAAGGACAAAACACTTTGAGTTATTCTGTGCAAGCTTGCAGAGTGTGTGTATTGAACAAAAGAAAGTAAAACTGAGTGTTAAAGGAATTGCCAGGTTCCCAAGAAACCCGTCTGCTACATCTAGTTCATTGTTTAATAAATTTATTTTTTCAGTTCCAGAAAGCTTTATTGTACAAGAAGGCTGGTAARAACTTTAGGACTGGACTTACACAAGCAATTCCTAAGACAATAAAACACGATAAAAAAGGATGTSAAAAAGGGTTGAGTAGAGAGACTGAAATATCAGCCTTCATACAGCAGTTTGGGTGCAGTTTTTTAAAGAAGGGTTAAAATCTGTTTTCATGTGCATGAAAGCTTTTATTTTATATTTCCTCTGGAAATTAATTCCATATAAAAATTCTACTTAACATGACTTGGCAAGCACAACCTAGCAATTAAATCAGACAGCATGGTCCCCCCCTAGTTTTGTGTGTATATACATTACTCACAGGAGATGCTTTCCCAAAAGTGTAATAGGGGCAGWAAAATGCTGAGAGCAGCCAGMAAAAGAATTCAGCAGGTGAGGCACRAAAACGTCACCAGCAGTACTGGTGATGAGAAAACCACAACAGGAGGGCAGGTTTCACTTCCAGCCCTGGGTTACAAATGCCAGTCAGCCCAAGCTGGGATTTATAAGCACAATCCAACAGTTTTGGCAGACAGACAAGTAATTACCTTCCCTTGTCTGGAATACAAGTTTGCTTCCTTTGGGCTGTAAAGCAGKTCTCTTCCTTGCCCCAACAGAACTAGACAGGTTGGCTCAACAATCAARTACAAGACCTTCAGCAATTTTCCCAGAACCATCATGTCTTCGGCTGCGGTCCAGAAGAACATACAGCTCACACAGAATCACAGCACCACTTGATTTCACATGTTTATTGATTGCTTCAATAAAGATTGATGCTGGACCATCAACCAGGAAACTGTTTCACCACCATTTCAGGTAAAATTACATGACCTCTAAGTCACTTGCTTTCCTATCTGTAAAATGGCAATRAAAGTTGACCACTTTTATAGCAGCATTTTGACGGCCTCAGAAGTCAATGTCTAAAGGGCAA
Source organism: Malurus melanocephalus (assembly GCF_030028575.1). NCBI lineage: Eukaryota > Metazoa > Chordata > Aves > Passeriformes > Maluridae > Malurus > Malurus melanocephalus. Next base: position 846,363 of record NW_026623324.1, on the reverse strand, counting down.
ATTAGTACTATTCATCCTAAAATGCTAATACATAGTGTTACTTGTCAATGCTTCTATTATCCAACATGAAAAACATATTTTTGAGCATCTCTAAAAATACAAAAGGATTTTTTTGTCAAATTTCCTTTATAGGGAGCACTGACAGCTCTCAGTGCAGTAAGCCAAGCCTGATTTTTGCACTACATCTGCAATATCTTTTATACTTGGGCAGCTGGCACAGAGTGAGAAAATTCATTAACATGCTAATGATGTGTCCTATTTAAAATTCCAGCTCTGATTATTGTGTGATTAAGTCTCTTCCCTTGACGTCTGCTTCCTTATATCTGCATTACTGTGAAAAATCAACAATTATTAATGAAGTAAAAAATAGGTGACCAATTTATACACAAGAGAAAGACAAACATGTACACATATTTTAGCATTTAATTATTTTGTCTAATATTTTCCATACAAAATAGTATTATGTTCAGTAAAAAAAAAAAAAATCTAAGTAAGTTTTCAAGAAGCTCAGAGACACAAAACAATTCAAGTRCAAGATGACACAGAAATAGACATGTATAGGAATACTTGTGAAGATTATTACGTGCTATATAAAAAAAGAAAGCGGGRCTGCTGATGCAGGGAAAACAGAAAATTACGCCCTGGAAACCTTTCATAAGCAAGACTGGTGAGACAACATCTGTAGTTGATCTCCTCTCCCAAAGAAAAATGAAGGATGTCCTTTCTGCAAAGGACTTATAAATCCATTGACTTAGTCAAACTAAGATAAGCTTTTGAAGATGAAAATCATAGAATGGCTTGGGTTGGAAGGAACCTCAAAGATGATCTAGTTCCAATCCCCCTGCCATGGGCAGGGACACCTTTCACTAGACTAGGTKGTTCAAAATCCTGTCCCATCTCACCTTGAAACACTTACAGGGATGGGGAATCTGCAGCATCTCTGGGAAGTCTGTTCCAGTGCCTCACCTCCTCACAGTAAAGAGTTTGTCCCCAGCATCTGATCTAATCCCAGTTTGAAGCCATTCTCTCTTGTCCCAGCACCACATGAAGACCAAGGAACCTCTTCTTCTGCATTGCTTTCTGTAGCCCATGTGCAGTTTATTGACAGACACTATTTCACACCAGAGACAAAGCACATCACAAGTGTGCCATGGGGARGAATCACAGGAACATCCCGACAATCCCTAATGCCCAGCTCACATCAGGTTTTCTGTCTGCACTGACCTGGTGTACAGGTGGGGGCAGCAACACAGGAAAAAAAGGCAGAATTGCCTTTTTCTGCAACAACACAGCTTTTATTGCCATAAATGAAACACCAGGCTTAAGGCTGTGAACTAAGTCAGCTCAGCTACCCCAACCCAAATCACACCTTTCACAGTGCAGACAAAGCTGACACATTTATCTCCATTTATTTTAAACAACAGCAAAAACAAATGGTAACAAAATTGTATTCCAATGTCTTATTCTCTAAACGTGGAAGTGCTGTACAAAATAACACTGTTTGATAAAAGTGGCCTCTTTTCCTCAAGACACCATGTGCATACTGTTTTCCAGAGTCTACCTGAAGGCTTAAATTCAATTAAATGTGGTGGTATCAAACTCATGTTATCAAATATTTCCATTTGTTAAAGGAGAAAATAGGGTAGATCACATGTAAAGGGCTCACAGACAACAAAAAGGGAAGATCTTAGGTTACAATTTATATACTTATGTCTAGTATCCGCTTAATGGAGTTTCATTGTAACACAAGGATAAATTTCTCCTTATGCCTACAAAATCACAGTTAATTAAAAGAAAATCTACATAGCAAACACCCAGTATTTTGAAATTTATTGTCACAAATTGTAGGATAGGAGAGGCCAGGTCACAAAAAGTATCTCCTTATTAGCTATATAAATGCAAAAGGAGAAAAAATGSTATCTGTGAACTGATACCATTTCTGTTGCTTCAGCAAGAGTCTTGTACAGGYTTTATTTAAAACCCTGCTGAATTAAAACACAAATGAGAAGTACATGTGTATTATAGAAATTTTAATTGTCCTAGAAACAAAAGAGAAACAAAATGGACTGATAAGARGGTCACAAGCCTTTTCAACTTCCTTGAAAATCCAAGCAAAGAAGCTGCATTGCATGATGTGCACGTTGGGCTTGTATCACAATGCATTAAATTTGAGGAATCATTGTAAAAAATGTATGTAGATTCTTAAAAAGCAAGTTCTTTTCTATAAGTGTGTGCGTGTATTATTCTACGCATTTTTAAAACATTGTCTCAGATGTATCCAGTTGTCTACAAATCTTTTTAAGATAGCTCTGCTTATCTAGTAGCCTATGAAGAAACTTCATATGCTTCTAGAACAAATATCTTCCTCTCTTCACCCAACCTACTGCTTGTAAGATCCAAAAAGGAAACACATTTGAAAATCCTAGAGCTTTAAAGTAGCTCTCAGAATTACATTTAGTTGTTTAGAGCTAATTACAGTAATGGTACATTTTTAGTCAATCAAATATTACTCAGCCTTTTCATTTAAGCAAGMAGCAAGGCCATTTTATCTGCTTCARCTTCAGGAGTGAGTAGAGCAGACAAGAGAATAAGCCAGTTCTAGCAATGACCTTGCTATTTGATAATCTGTCAGTAGCTTTCCCAGTAACTGCAGACAAGCTCCCCAATTCCACCATGACACTGTAACCCAAGCACACTGCTCATAGTTGTGTGAGAGCAGCACTTGGCAAGCTGTTTAAACTCCCCCTCAAACACAAATTTCCTTGAGAACTCTTGCTTTCAGAATCAGGCATCCCCTCTACCTTGTACTTTCAGACCCATCACCAAATGTGTTATACAAGTACTAAACATGTTCCTATTGTCACAGCCAGATATATTCACTGCTCCTGCATAAAAGACTCCATGTTCCTCTGTTTATGATAAAAATGGGCTTAGAAAATGAAGGTTTTGAGAACTGGSCTAAGATAGATTTCAAAAACTGGTATATTGCTGGGGTACCCCTTGTCCCGCACAGCCTCCTCCATCTCCAGGGGAAACTGAGAGGATATTGAACATGCAACTTACCTAGGTCCTGGCCAAACTTTCCTCAGAACAATCGGAATGTTTTGTGAAATGCAGAACAATTCACCAAACCCAGCATGCCTCCAGGAGATCAGGACTGAGAAAAAAAGCTGTAACAATCGGTAAACTACTTACCAAAGGCAGTCTCTCCTAGTTCAAGTTCTTGTTTCAGTCTGGTGTAATCATCTTTAATTCTCTCTAATTTTCGTGTATTTCTGGCACTCAGAACCAACAGTTCATTGAGAAGTCCTTCCAGTCCCTCCTTCTCAGATGTTAGTGATCTTATTTCTTCTGCAAGATCCTTTGCAGTGCCAAAATTACTTCCTGCATTTTTTGCGGGGACAGGGGGAAGAAAGAGGAAAAAAAAGACAATGAAGTAGACACTTGCAACATCAGCAGCTTACATAGCAATCCTGGGAAATTCGGCAATTACGCTTCCCAATAGCAACTGAAAGACCAATTGGGAGAAACAAAGAAAAACTKCTTCTCAAGTATCCATTTCATTAATATTACAAGAATAATAATTGTAGCTGATTTAACCTTACACACACAGAAATGGTATTTTCTTTAATTATTGATAGAATTTACTTTTTTTTTCAGGAAACCTGTTCCTAAGGGTTCACACTTCAAATAATATAATGTAATTCATTGATCATTGCAGTGTGATCTGTCAGACCATTTTCTTCTTTAGAAGGATCCCTCAGCACTCAGTACATTTGAAATAGAGGCTGTCAACCTGCTAGACCCTGAAGTACTTCTGCCTTGAACAAAGAAGCCCTGTGCTGGTTTTTGTAAGCACCAGAAGGTTGTTTATAAGTGACACATTGCATTTCTTAAATGGCCTGCACCTCATGCAAAGACCATCGGGAGATGTTCTTCTCAGAAAACATATTCAGAAGTCACAACTCTCTGCTTCTGGATCTCCCTGAAGCGTGAAACATCACAGGCAGAACACCTCAGAAGTACCAACTCACGCTGCTCTGGAGATCTTTGAAAACATTTGGTTCCTTTGGATAGGGATCCGTCATCAAAAGTTCAACTCCCAAGTAGTTTAGAGCATAGCCTGGTAACATTTATCCACTTAACTGTTCTGAAAACAGCAGGAGAAAAATGTTTCCTTACTTCACAAAGAAGTCTTCCATAATAAATAGAAAATGAGAGTGACATACTCAACCATTAAATTACTTTCAAACAGCAGTAGAGTAACTGTTACAATGCTACATTTACATAGGTGTACCAGAATCTTTTGAATGATTGAGATACTTGTTTGGGGGTAAAAAAAATAAAAAAAAACACCCAAAGAATACACACAAAACCCCCCCAAACCTCACCACACCTCAATCTAGAGAATTCTTGATTAATAATTTCCATCCAGAATTGCCAAAAAAAAGAAAGAAGATCTCCAACACAAGACTTAAACTCTGATACCATTCTAAATTAGCAAAAAAATGTTGGTATGATTTAATAAGTAAAGGCTTCTAGTAAGTAAAGGCATTTAGAAGATTTAACCTTGAAGCAAATATTAGCATAAATCACACCCAGTCACAAAATGTCTCATCAGCTTCYGAAGTATGTACAATGACTTCAGACTCTGGAAATCCCTTTACAATRCCACCAGCATTACTCAGATGCAAGGGCTTCTTTCTGGTTTCATTTCAGCAATATAATAAACTGTTGCTTAGACACAGCAGATCAATTAAAAAGTTTCTTTTCAAATATTAAGACACAATCCAAACAACCAAATCCACATCAGATTATCGTTAATTATGGCATTACATCTTTTTGACCTGATGTCTTCAAAGCATTGGTRACAAAGTCTTAAAAGGGCACAGCTTGGCTGGTGTTCAGTTTCTTCAAGAAAAGGGAGCAAGAACGGGATGCAAGTATTTGCACTGGTCAGAAGAAGGCAAAGCACCACCAGCAGCTGCCAAGAGAGGTTCCATTCCCCCAGAATGTCACAGTGAACAGGAGCACTTCCACCAAATATGTACAAGCACTCTCCTGGAGCAAAGATGCTGTTGCAAACTCAARTGATCGTATGAGGGTAAGTGTGCTAAAGGCAGGGTGTACTTACCAAAATTTTGGAAAATAATTTATCAGTTAAGTGAGGTTTAAASAATGAACATTGCTAAGTATGGTAGTCTTGCTTTGCATTTAGGTTTTCAGYGTTTTTTTTAATCCTAAGGCTATGGTAGTTTCATTTGATCTCTTCCTCATTTAAAGCTGGCATTTTCTTGTTTCCTTTTAAAAGKTCAAAAGTCCCTTAGTTCTAATTCGCAGCTAAAACCCAATTTTCCACCTATTTTACAAAGAATTTTACAATTCAGTAACTATAAACATGCTTTACAAATAGGATCTTATGGCTTACCAGTACTATACTGGGAAACAACAGCACAAATTTTATTACCTTAATTTGTCATGTTTCCAAAGGGCAAAGCAAAAGATAAGTAAGACAAAATCACTGGGAAAATGGCAAATATTCAGGTGCTTCTAAGGCAAGAAGACTTAAATCCACCTTTATTCACATGAACTCATTCCAAGCACCAAAGCACAGGAGCCTTAATAAAACATGAGGGTGAGAAAATCTTCRTTAGAATCTGGAGCCTGTTCTTACATTTCAGAGGACAGCAAGGAAAAAGCAGATGAAAGTTTAATATATACTGAATGGATTGCAATTACCAGAGGAAAGTTTATATCAAAACTGAGGCTACAAGGAAATGGCATCAGATACATACCCAAAAACCAAGAAAACAGCCTACCTGATGCAGCTTCCCATGATAGCAAAAAAAGTCTGGAAGTCTGCAGTGAAAATTCAGAAGGGCATGCATCACAAGCACCATCGTCAATGAGCTCTGACTTCAATCACAGCAACTGAAGTAACTACTTTCTAAATGCCRTAAGAAGGTTGACTAAAAAATTAATATATAATCCATTGCTGCTAGCATGGAAAAACACGCCCTCCTGGTTTTTTT
>NW_026623324.1:749293-840291 GCF_030028575.1 Malurus melanocephalus | reverse complement strand
GAGACAACATCACATTAGATTCTGTAGAAACATTCTGAAGACATATGTCAAGATATTTTATTCTGCTAATGTCCTGAAAATGTAAAAATTCCTCTTTTTAATGACTAAATAATTATTTTGCCTAAGTAAACACAGCAACTGTTACTTTGTCAACCACTCAGAGCTRTGTTTTACACAGCCATACCAGTGACAGAGTTCCAGCTGGGTGATATTAGTTAAGTCAGACTAACTCTTCCCAGGAATCCCAAAATCAAACCAATAGGACTGCTTGCTCAGAAAATCTGTACAGAGAAAACAAAGCTAAGGAATTCATAGTCTAAGACCAAAGCTGAGGTTGTTCTGGTCTAAACCAAGACATGAGACAGTGATTCTGTGCAGGAGACTGAGGAGCAGGATGCCACTTTTCCCATATTACCTCATGTGATGCTTGGCTAGAGATGCGTAATTTTAGATGGAGAAAAATATATGTTCATGTGAACATACTGGGTGCAAACTGGTGCAGCAAACRTGCAGAACCCAGTGCCCTGAACAGGTAGAGTAACATGTTTGCAGAGCACCATAAGGAACTGAGTACAGACCTTCACTTTGAGGGACTGAACATTTACATTATTGTGAAAGAGAGCAACAAAAAAACAGTTAAAACTTCCTCATTAATCCTGCCCTCTGGGGCTCTCTCCTCCCATGCATCCTTCATCCTCTATAGAGAGTGACATCCGATAAGCTCCAGCAGCCGGATGTAAATGCCAAAAACACCAGCCAAATCAAGCACAACACAGGAAAAATAGTACRAATTTAAAAATTCCCCAGGCAGAAAGTAGCTATATCATTGCTTTTACTTACTGTAAACATTAATATATTTCCCTTTTTTTCTCTCTTCCTAAAATTTTGCTTGTAGGGCTACAGCTGAATAGTACTCTGCACATCAAATACATTTTCTCTATATATAGTGACATGCCACAAACTCATACCCATTATAACAGTTCATTGTCAGATTTCACTACATTGGGCAGATTTTTGCCCATTTAGTAGCCTTGAARTAAAATATCATTATTTTGATACCATTTGCCAGCAACAAATTGACTAAAAAATATGGYTTGAAATCAGTCCCATTTTGCAAAAAGACAAGGAATATGTTATTAATTAAACTTATATTTTGAAGGGGGAAATATTTATTAAAGACAAAGTTAAGGGTTCACAAATTTTTTGCTCACACTTTTCTCATATTTATGGCAGAAATTACATACACTCACAGTCACCATTATTTATACTTGAAGCTGAGAAAGAAGTCTCAGCCCCACTGAAACTACGTTCATTGTAGCACAAACAAAGCAGTAATCTTTTCATTAATAATAAAGCATTTCTATTGGACTCTAGCTTAAATGTAACAAAGAATAGACGGGTCATTCTTCATCATTATCTATAAATTAATTCTTCATATACTAACAGCACTACCTTTAATAATTCATAAGAAAGTGAAAATTTACATTTTTAGCTTAGGGCATTTGCCACCACAGTATTTATCAATGGCACTGGAATCCAAGGCTGAAAATCTTCCACCCTCTGATTAATGAGAATACAAAGTGATTTCAACACCACAAAAGAAATGGAAGAAAATAAATATCATTCACCTACTCACAAAAGAAAGGGAAAAAAGCTAAAGACATGACAGAAATGTGAGATTCTGGAAGCCCTGACAGTGTGTTTGCACCTCTGAAAAAATAAACTGCAAATAAGGGACAGTCTACCATCTCCTGATATATTTTACAGAAATCCAGCATATTTGAATTGCAATTGCTTTTTTTAAGCAATAACACATGTCAATGCTGTTATGAGGCATAACACAACTAAATGATTGATTTGATCCTGAAAGGCAATTGCCATCTAGAAGAAGGTGAGAGACCCCACAGACATACATTTGGAGGAGCAATTCTCAGYCACAGAGAGCCTTTTGTACCTGGACTGAACCAGTTCCCACAGAACAGGGGGAAGAAAAAAAAGAGAGAGAGAAAAGAGAAAAAGGGGAGGAGAACAAATAAATAAACCCAAAAGTAGGAACATTTCAAATCAGTAATAACAACTCAAAGGCTCAAATGAACATTATCCATGAGTATCAATGTGAAAAGGCAAAAATACACTGAAGAAAATGGTAGAGGTTTAGAAGAATGTAATTCAGTAATACTTGAGACCCAGCYCATGCCAAGGAGCAATAGCTGCTGGTGATGGGCCACCAGATGCTCTCAAGTACCTGCACTGGAGGTGACAAGGATAGCCCAGGAGCATGTTACTGCCAGCAATTTACTGTGTGCATTAGCTAACAAATGGTTATTACAAGTCACATACAATTATTTTCCAACATTGTGAAGGAGGCCCAAGTCCAAGATGCAAGTGTCACAAAATACCACAGATACCTGCACGCAGGCTTCCCTAAATAATCATTTTCCCTCCCTCACAGGTCCCACTCACCTTATGCCTTTCAACCTTTGGTTCTTTTGCATTTCCCTCTTCTCTGCCTTTGCCCCTAGTCACTTCCACTGGCAGTGGAGAGGAAGGGACTAGCTGGGACCAGTAAGGAAAGAGCTCAGACCTGATCACCAGGATCCTGWGGGCTGCGTGAAATCATCAACGCCCTTTTTATCAACCAGACAAGAAAAAAAACCCAGAAAGACATGGCAGAGAAATATTCATGCCACCCAAGTTTAGACCCCAAAAGTACATGCATGAGGTTCAGGGGCTTGTCACCTTGTCTTCCTGAAGAGTCAGTGGAAAGAAGGACATCATTGTCCCCTTCCACAGGTGTTTCCTCATGTCCCCTCCAGACCACAGCACAGCCTTTCTACAGGGTGACAGGACCTTCTCTTCACAGCTCTCCCCATCTAACACGTCTCCTCTGAGCACAAAACCCCAGAAAAGRAACTGCCAAAGAGATAATTTGACCTTCTCTCCTGCCCCAGGGATAGCCAYTCAGGTAAGAGGAGCGAAAGAGAGTAAGTTGTTACATGACTGACTTCTCCAACAGAAGAAAAGGTTTTCTGCTGTCTGGTCACATATCGTGCTGGAACTTCAGCTACAATGAATTACCCTTGAAGTTCACTGAAAGCCAACATCCAGCTGCCTGACTTGAAAATGAGATTAAAAAGAAAAACAGCATAATGTCCTGGTTTCAGCTGGGATACTAGAGGCTGGTACAGTGCTGTGTTTTGGATTTAGGCAGAGAATAGTGTTGATAACACACTGATGTTTTAGTTGTTGTTGAGCATTTCTCAGTTTCCCATGCTCTGCAAGCAAGTACACCAGAAGCTGGGAGGGAGCACAGCTAGGACAGCTGACTCAAATTGAACAAAGGGATACTCCATAGCATAGCAAATAAACTGGGGGAAGTTGGCTGGGAGGGACCAATCACTGCCTGGTAATGGGCTGGGCATTGGTCTGTGGACAGCGAGCATCAATTTATTGGTGTTGTGCACTGCTGGCCTGTCTTTGGCTTTACGTCGCTCTCACTCTCCTTTTCATTACCATTATTATTGCTGGTATTTTTATCATTGGTATTATTGTATTTTGTTTCAGTTATTAAAATGCTCCTATCTCAACTCAAAAGTTTTACTTTTTTTTTTTCCAATTCTCCTCCACACTGGGAGCAGAGAGAATGTCCATGTAGTACTTAATTACTGGCTGGGGACAAACCACAACACAGAGCTGAAGTCTGAGGGACCATTTGAGAATTGGTTTGGGGGACTCACAAGCATTATTTTTCAAATGAGTTAACAGGTGTGCCACAAGTACACTGCTTGAACCAATACACAGTGGCAAATTTTATTTGATGGAGTATAAAGTGACTGTTGTGGGAAGACATGACCATACACAGCACTGAATGCTGGAACCAGACACTGCAGTCTCTCTGAAGCAGAATTAATCTCAATATGCCTCTGATCCATCAACCCAGACTCCTGCTGGAATCAGGAATAGGAAGTGTGGAACCAGCTATGTCATCTGACAAGATGCAGACCTCTATCAGACTCCAATCCACAAAAAAMCTGAGCCTTCATGAGAAGGCACAAAGAGACACTGTTATTTTTGCCTCTAAGACCAGGCAAGTTCTGGCAACCATTTACCAAGCAGAAAAGACATAGAAACCAGGAACACCACTGCCTTCCAACGAAAGACAAATTAAGAGCTGTACACAGCCTGTTTGRGGAAGCACTCAACATCACATCACGAACTGCCTCCATACATATTTCTGCATGAAATGACAGACTGAGGCACAAGCATGAAAATAAGACATCCACATTAGCATAAACCACAGATGAAGGGCTGAAAATGTCCTTCAGCCTGCACTGGTATCTTCCAGCCTGATGGCTCCATCCCCTCTCTTAAATTACTCATTCCCAACAGGAATACTTAGCACCAAAGCTGGAGAGCTGAGGGGTCTTTTTGTTACAGTTGCTTCCTGATCCATGCAGAGCTTGCCCTAAAAGAGCATCAAAGAGCAGCCAAAGAGGCAACAGCCCTAACATTAAGCTTTGCRAAATATGCTATCTAGTATTTATGTCATGTTATTTATAAAACTAAGTTTTTACACCGACACAAGTAAAAAAACCTTRTTGTTGTACTGCTGGAAATCACCCCACATCATCATTTCCAAGCAGCTCCCACTTGCCAGTACTTAATGAAATAAAGGTAATGATATTCATAGGATCATGATACATGATCTCTTACTGATATAGACAGTTTAAAGATAACCTTTTTTTTAAACTCCTCACAAGAGACCTTCTGTCTAACTGCTGTGTTTGGATCTAATTTGTATTTGCAAAGACATAAGGAAAGTTAATGACATGCATCTCACAGAAAACTACATAATATACACAGTATTTCATTCATKCCTGCTTAGCTTCCCATTAAGTCACTTTCTGGCTATCTAGTCCCATGCTATTATGCATTCTCAAGAAGAAAAGAAGTTCTCAAAGARACTATGAAAGCACTAAAATGTATCWATCAACTTATTTTACTCAAATATAGGAAACAGACGAAACAGGACTAAAAATTCATTTTAGTTTTCATCCTCCCTCCTATTCCCAAATTATTTTCTCACTAAGGAAAAGCCAGAAACACACCATTTCTTATTATTTCCTCTAGTGTAAAACAGCCCAAAGTATGAAAATAAGTTACAATAATATTTCTACAATTATGTTCACACTCGCTTGAACATCATCCTATTTGAATTTTCTTACAAGCTTCCCATTATTCCCTCAAAAAATTACATGCTGAATAATCACACAATACTGGAAAAAAGAATAGAGTATCACATACTGTCATGTTCTTCCTATAACTGACTACAAAATTTGATAAGCATGTGAAGAGCCCCTGTGAGAAGCAGCTGTTAGAAAAGTCCCATGCAGGTTTCTAAGTGCTGACCATTAAGGTGGTTTTTTTTTGAAATTAAAAAAAGATTTACTAGATGTTAAACTACAACAGTTCATCAATGAGAATTTGCAAATGTGCGTGACAGCAGCAGCATCTGGAGTACTTGTTACCTATAATTACCAAAAGCTACTGACTTAGAAACTAGAAACAATGTAMGATTACACTAATTATCTCTGGAGCAAAATTCTGGACTAGCACCTGCAGAGTATTAACCATTAGTTATTTGTTCCAACAGGCCAATCAGAATTGAGTTGTTGATATAAAGGCTCTGAATCGTTGATAGAAATATCTCCTGGAAATATAGGCTTCTTTTCTTCTTCCCATATAAAAAAAAAAACTCACTGGAATTTAATTAAACAATCAATAATCCAAATATTCACAAACTTCTTTTTTTTCTCTACCAAATTTAACTTTATACTCCTTCCCAAGATGAAATAATAGGAAGGAGAGGCATTTATACACACAGTATTCTCTCTTGTGTTTTTACARTATCATTTATCATATAGCCTTAAAATCCAAGGTATCATATTGACAGGACTAATATAACTGTCATGCTTACATTGCATTTATTGTGGTATTTTCCTCTAAAAATAATATCAACTATATTTGTAGTTTTTTTTTGGTGCAAACACATCTGTATTTTAARTCAATGCATTTGTTTTAGAAAGTACAGTCCATGTAGCAAATGAATGTTGTCTGAAGCTGTCAAGATAGGCATTAAAGGCTGAGGTATATATCATGCTTTCCAAGCCATCATTAAKTCACCACATATAAGCTCTGAAAGCTAATTTTCACTTAATAACTTTAACTCATCTAATCCAGCTTTTGAGATACAGTCACCTTTTTGCTGTGACACTGTTCCAAAGTCACTYAACTATTACTGCTTCCCCAAGAAAAATGCTACTTTAATGAAAAATGATGTCTAGAGAAAAAAGTTGTTCTCAGTATCCATAAGAATTGTTTTTGAAGAACCTGTCTSAATGAATTATCTAACTGCTACATAAAAAGAAGTAGAAGTAACAGACATCTAACCCTGCCTGATGTTTCCAGACTAAATTAAAACCTCCAGCTATGACCACTAAACTTTATTATTGCTGGATATTTACCTAACTCCTTCTGAATGTCATGACAGTCCAAGACTGTCCTTAAATAATTGCATATTATCCAACTGAACATTTTTCCAATTTCTAACAWTTGAATTTATCCAGGCTGTTCATTAACATTGTTAGCTCAGGAATATGTACACAATGTATCTTGTTTAAATCTTAGCCAGTATTTAGAAGGTTAAGACCTGCTTCTTAACTATGCCCTACTTAAAAGGTGTAATGTATTTATACCTAACACAGGAAGACAGAGAAACTAGACTATTTCAGCCATCTCCATTAGCCATTGCTCACTGGTTTTGCCTTCCTAAGTTAAAAAAGCAAACAAACAAACAAACAAAAAACAAACAAAACACTACCAAAAAAAAAAAAACCACCAAAGGAAAAAACCCAACCAACAAAACCCCCACAATTTTTACCTCTTCCTTCCTCTTTCTACTTCTGCATTTATCAAATCTTTTCTTCCTGACTTGCTTCTCTGCTAGTTAGCTGCAATTCACTCCACTATCCTGGCTTTTCTGATTTTATTCACTTCATTCTCTAAGACTATTTCTGCTGTTTTCAGATGCTTTTTAACTTTTTTTTTACATTCAGGTCTACAGAGAAATAATTCTCTTTTTATTCTTATATCTTCCCTGTGTCCTCTGTATGCAATTCTGCATTTTACATAAACAAGTGCCACCCCATCGACTAAATGGAACTGTATCTTACAATGAGGTAAAAAAAATACTGTATCCACTGACACCAAATTACCTTCGTCCTTKATTTTCAACTATGCCATGCAGAATTTTACCTTAATAACAAGTTAGATTTGTACTRCTCACAGTCACTAAAATTCTCCAAAGCAAGAGTGAAAAAAGAAACAGTGTTTCTTATCAGTACCAAGAAATTGCACTGATTCTYCTTAAAAAACATACAAAGGCAGTCAAAGAATTGTGAAAATAGTTTAYAGAAAGAGCAGCATTGAATTGCCTTTGGAATTTATTCCTGAAACAAGCAACCTCTTTTAWGAGTTAACAAGCACAAAAATACTGTTATGAATGTTTTGGAAATGATCCTCAAGTTGTCATTCACTCTCTCCAAATGTCAGACTGAGATCCAGCTTTTCAAGCCAACAGCTTCCTACTGACAGCATGAAGCACTTGCATGTCCAGTTTACAKGCTGTTTTGTTTCCAAGCCATAAAACCTCATTTCTGAAAGTGAGAATATTGCCTATTTAAACAGTCTATGCGTAGAGAAGGATGATTGCTCGGTTTACCTCTCATATGTGGAGAGAGAAATAAAGAAGATTTCCATTTAAAAAAGGTGTTATGGACGTAAGGAAACTGAACATGCTCAGCACCAATATGAGATCTGAGCCTTAATTTTCTTTAGGACTTTGCTCAAGCATAATATKATCCACTTCTGGCAAACAAACCACATGACATGGCACAAGGCTCATTTTAACATAATTTATATGTGCAATATAGGCTCTTGTATCTAATTGAAAAGATAAATTTGGAGAGCTACATCTCATCTTGGTGTGCATCAGAAACCCTTTAGCCTTTCATTACTTGGTGTAACACTAGAAAACTCCCTGTACKCTTGTCCACATTCCCTTCTACTCAGCTTCCTCTCCGAGGCAGGTGTCTAGCAGAGAGACACAAACTTAAACATTTGCTGAATTAGCAAACTCACCTCTTCCAGCTTAAGAGAAAGAACTGTGATTTGCCTTTTTTTCTTGGTGAACAGTGCAGCAATCCTAAGCAAGTGGCATGTAAGGCTGTTATGTAKCAGACTCTGTAATCACATTTCAGTGTTTTACTGGTTGTAAATAACACGCATGAGTGCTCCAAGGACAAAATTGCTCTTTTGCTGCCAACATTAGCTGTTCAATGATCTGAACAGCAGAAGTTGCCAATTATTGTAGGCCATTTTAAAGTGTCATTTAAAGCCACACTTCTAATTATGATACCTTAGCTGTGAATTTATAACTTTGCTAAAGAGCTGCAAGCATGTAACTTATGGAGTCCTGGAACAGCTACTGGTAATAATACATCAATTTCACCAYGGAAAAATACCATGTGTTCTGCGCACTTACTGCCTAACACACAACATCAGCTTTGCCAATCGTTCCAAACTGTGGAGAGGGGCCTGAAGCACTTTCACAAGGCTTGGCATAGCCCTGTTCTACCAGGCTGGTCACAGCTTCAAGGGATCTACACAAGCACATGAACAACTTTTCATAATATTTCTGTCATGAAGAGGTCAATAATTGCTCTAATACATTCCTTAACAACGTTAGTCCTTCTCATCATTTAAAACTTACCTGAAACAGCCAGCATCTTGGCTTCGAGTAGAGCTGGTAGTTGAGTCTCAATATCACTCACTTTCCTCCTCAAAGTACTGCAGAGTTTCTGACTCGTGCAAACCTAAATTGAGGCAGACAGCCATGATATAGAATTCATTCATGTAAAAGTGTAAGGCAGTTGAAATGGGGCTTCAAATGTTCTTGGTTTACAGACATGACATAACATCCTCCAGCAAGGTAAAAAAGCTTAATAAAAAGTGATGTCTTTACAGAAATACCSAACATGAATCAAAATTTCCAGGCTTTGCCGCACATTCTATTACAAAAGTAGGAAATGGTATTAGCATTAGCTACCTGCATGAGAGAAGACATTTCACTACGAGAYACTGAGGCTGCACACAGAAGAAAGGCCAACTTATGGTACAAATTCTGCACAATATCAGTATTAATAATGATGCTTGAAGTGGAGCATAAATAAACCAGTATTGGGAGATCAAAATGCCATAACATAAAAGGTGCACTGATTTTTATACAAAACTCACAGTGCTCCACATTTTAACTGAAAAAAGAGAAACCAGCCTTATTTTCTGCACAGGCAACAAATAAGGCTATACCAGCTTGATACTGTACTTTATTTCACATTTGGGRCGCACAGATGCCTGGGGTTCAGGTTCCTGACTTTTCCTCACTCTCTTTTTTATCTTTTTAACTGGAGGGCCTTCAGCAATTAATCAGGCTTGGTATTAAAAAACATGGAGAGAGAAAAGAGAGGAAAAAAATATAAAGGAAATTCAGCTGTTTCTCTGCTTCACTTTTCAGTATACATTGCCACCTCAGAAGGACCTTGWGCAGCATACACAATTCATAGAAGTCCCACATACTAAAAAAGGTTGGGATGGACTCCATATTGCATTATTTGGGAAGGAAWGCAAAATGAACAAAACCAAACCCTTCACTGAACAAGACAAAGCCCTTGTTTTAAAGGCAGATGTCAAACACTTGCTTAAAATTGCACCTGACACTTAAGAAAACACTCCATTCATTGGAACCAAAGGTAAAGCAATACTCAAGATAGGCAAAGGCTAGTTCTGAAATTACGTGATGTGAAAAGAAATCTCCAGAGAGGATTTTCCCTGCTTTCCTTCACTTATTTTTTCCTCCTCAAAAACAAATGCCATGCTTATTAACAAAGGCACAGTTATCACTTCACTTTTTAAGAGAAAAATCCTTAGRGTTATAATGGTTTATCTGTTTGTACAATAGAATTATAGTAATTAAGATGTGACACTAGATTTAAATCCTTTTCAGTTAGTAACTCTTGCTTTACTAAGATTGTCTGTTGCCTATAAATGGGTCATATTTTTGAGTCAACCAAATTATCCTCCAAGCAGTAACTCTTCCTTTTAAAGACCTCAGAGTTGTTCTATTCATTCAAAAACACATATCACTTCTGCACCTACTCTAAGTTTTAAATTCCCAGATACCTCACTTAGTTTCAGTACCCCCTTCTAAGTGATTCACCAGCTAATTCACTTAAAATGTTTTCAAAACCCCAAACCTGTCAGAGGTGAATAAACGTGCCTAAAGAACCCAAAGGAAATTTTTGTCTCCCATGTTCAAAATAAATCTGAAAGTTTTTAATGACTCAGTCTTTAGGGGCATTGAATGGCTCAGTGAATTGCAATTAGATGGGGAATCTTCCAGCTCCAGGAAAACTGAATTAATATATCCCATGCTGGTAGTAACTTAAAGTCATTATCACTAGACAGCTGTTTGGCAATTATGCAAAATAAGCTGGGATGTTTAATCAGTTTCTAGTGAGTACTGTCCACTTTGTAACCACTGCTGTCAGAACAAAGCTTGCTGGMCTGCTTCGTTAATGGACCAAACATGGGGACCAGAGGCAGAAAGGCAGTCCCCCAGCTGGAGATGACACTTTGGAACATGAGATAAGTAGGTTGCCAAGCCTCTGTTTGCACCTATGTCACAYGTATTCTGTAGATAAATGAACAACATTAATCTTCGGATCTATCATATGGCACAGTTGAACAAAACTGAATGAGCAAGTGGGAAAGAGAAAGCAATATCCCCCAATCCAATGGCACTGCTTCTCCGTTACATCAGCACTATTCTACAAGCTCCAATTCTTTTCATTTTTTCTAATTATTTTAGCTTAATAAGAGACACCATTACTCATTACAGTAGCTTATTCAGCCACTATGGAAAGGTTATTTCTTAGCTAACAAAGATGGTGAACATGCACAGAGCCAACGTCCTTGSCTTCCAGGGACCRMCCTCCTCTAACCAGTCTGACTGCARGTGCCTGTGGACCCAGCAATGCCCCTTCCCTGCTCTCAGTGACCAGCTCTCTGTGGCCCACGGAACAACAAGCTCTAAGTCTAAAAAAATGGTTTCAGGAAAACGTTTTTGCAGACAAGTATTACTGYATCTATTTAAAAATCCTCTTCAGTGGTTTCTAAGTTTTTTTTAAGGCAGACTTTAAAAAAAAAATAAAGATTCTTGTTTAGGAATAAACCTTACAAACCTGCATTTAGACACAAATGTTACTCAAAAAAACAGCCTATCTGAAACCAGCAGGAAGTTGGTTAGCAAAGATATGCGGAACCAAGATGAAAAGCAGCAAATATCAAAAGCAAATTTGCCCATTTTCATGTTCTTCCATCTTTGTAGCATATGATATTAATCTAAAGTAGCAAAAACAGGGACAAGGACAGCAACCAAAGCACTGGAATTGACTCTGCAATCATCTCAAGAGAAAAGCAGTTTTGAATAACCTTCATATTTCTTTACAACAGCATCTTGGAAAAGATAAATTCTGCTAACACTGCCTAAAGGAAGAAGCAGTCTACCTGGTCTCCCACACAGCATAATCTTGCCATTAGTGAAAGCAGATATTAATTTCTGAAGGAAGGTAGTGAATAAGCGACAGTGCTCCCTTCATTAGCAGGTAAAAGTTAGCTTTTGCAGCCACAGCTGAAAACAAGAGAGATGAGGCAGAAAAGGCCATGGAAATGCCAGTGGCACAGGGAGAAAGGAAAGGCCTTTGACAAAGGAATGCTTTCCCCATATAATAAAAAGGTTTAACAGATCAGCTCTATTTATTTTGAGATGAAAATAATAGGATGAGATGACCTGAATAAACTAAATAGTAAATTATTTGAAGGAGTTTCATTACATGCTTCCTATTTATCTTCTATAAATAAAAGACATCACATAGAATGAAATACAATTAAAATAATATTTTATCTATTGAAAAACCAAAGRAAAAAGCAAACTGTGAAATTCCACCTCACAGATTTCTCTACTGGTATTGAATGTTTCAACTGTTATTGGAAAAGTCTCTAGATACTATGGTGATAAAATAAAAYCTTATGAGGTATATTTTCTGGGGARGAGCAAACTCCATACCTTATGTTTYAGGYTGTAAATAACTTGAAACAAGACATCACATCCAGTTACTGAACAACTCATTCATTTTATTAGATCAGGTATAGGTCGGTTACAAAAATTTCCTTGACACTTTTTTCACAGTCATTTAAAAAATGAATGGGGAAGCATTGTAACAGTCTAATTTCCCCAAAATATGAGTATAAGCAAAGAGAAGATGAGCTCAAAATAAAGTGGAAGAGAAGGAAGGAGTGGTATTGGGATGCAGTCTTCAAATTATCTTTTTAACAGTGCATGCAAAAAGTGTTGGTCAAGATGATTAGGAAGAACAGATTATAAAGAATAATTTTTTTTCCTGATTTAAGTGAGTGTTATTAGAGAAAGAATATGAAACGTAAGTTTATTTCAGAGTATAAATGAATTATTAATTGGAACCCAGAAATACTTTTCACTTCCTGTTTCATATAGATCTATGTGAATTAGCTAGAGTAAATGGATTTTTTTTTTTTCTGGAGCATTCATGGAGCAATTGGACCATTCTGAAATAAAATTTCAGTGTTCTACTTCTTGAAAAGAGCCCATGAGAAATAACAAAATGAAAGGAAAACTATTAACATTTCTGGTTAGAAATAAAAATTATGCTAAATATGCTATATCATCTTTCTTTGTATTTTTAAACGGATATGAAAATGAGATTGCAAACTAGATTATTAATTACATGGTAGAGAAAATAGGTACTTCATTTACGCCCTTCCCTTCACACCAACAAAACAGGTTAGGGCAGAAAAGTAAGAGACTCTGTACTAAAAGTGAAAACATTCAGCTATGACCCTGATTTCATGAAGCTGAGGAGTCTGTTCCTGAATCATGAGAGAAAAAAAGCTGAGAAAGAAGAGATTACTCCAGTGGCTTCCTGAAGTATTATAATCTCTGTGTCCTGTTCAAATAAAAAGTTGAGGAGGGCTTTTCAGCATACATTTAAAAATATTTATGTGCAATATCTTATTAGAAGGAACACCACAAAAACAACTTCATAAAACAGAGACCATTTATTAAGATGCAAACTATGATCTGCTTCTATAAATACTCTGAAGAATTGAAAACATACACTTACTTTGGCAGTAGTTTCTTTAATGGACGTGCTGAACAATTGTTCTTTTTCCTGAAGGCTAGAAGGAATAAAAATAAAATAAATAATATAAGTAAAATAAATAAAGGTAAGCTCTGCTCAACACTGCACAAGTCTGCTAAACAAGACATATTTTAATACAGAAATAAAGTGTTAAGATGACTCATACAAATCCAACAGAGCCAATACCCAGATAAAAACTACATCTAGTTTCAGAGGGGCTACCAGCAGCACYTTTACAGTTCTTTATTAATGACTATATGGATTTTACTTACCATTTGAAACACAATTATGATTATTTGTGTAATCATAATGTCTTAGAAGTTCCCAGCAATGCCCAGGACTGGTGCTTTGCTAGACTGTCATCCAAACACCTATCACAAAGGCATTTTTGACACAAAGAATGGGCAGTTTACTATCTTCTTACAATTTAGTTTTCAACTCTGCCAGAAAAAGTCCCAGTTACATGTTCTCACAGTAATTTTATGCAAGATACCAGTACTCAGTTTCTTTAGATCCATAAAAAAGTAGCAAATATTTGTACCAAAATGATTGAATGGTGGGCCCATGTTTACATAAAAAAAATTCACATTTTTCTTCCACATATTGAAAACAAGTAGGTTTCCTCCTTCTATATTATTGAATCTAAAGTAAACCCGTGCCTTTTTTCTTTTAAATAAATTAACCATTTACATTTTTAACATGAAGTTCGAAAAATCCAAGTCAAATCAAACATCAGGAGTTAGGAGAGAGATTATTTTTGCARTTTTAATACTGCTCTCTTTTTAACTTAGGAGGTGTACACTTTTTATACAGTGTTCAATTACTTTCTCACACATTATTTTCTTTTCTGTCAAACACCTCAGTTCTGTGTACATGACAMTCAGCACTCCCCTTTGGCAGCATCTCATTTTTTCCTCATGCCTGTGTTAGAAAAACTGTACTTCTTCTGCAACCTACCATTACTACTTTCSCCAAATAAGAACTATTAATTTATTGCTGAGCTTTTCTCTAGTGTTCAGCACTGAAATATCCAAACACATCAGAGACATCACTTGGAGTATCGTTTATTTCAATGATGCTCTTGCACGATAAGAAGGCAGTGTTGCATTCATTTTACAGGTGGAGGAAGCACAAGCTGCTGGTATTCAGAAAGCACACTATGACTGAGAGACTCTTTTGACGTGCACGCCGCTCCTGCTGCTTTGCATTTCTCTTTTCCATGCATTTCAGGTTTCTTTTGAGAGCCTGCTCTTATTTTCTAAGCACAGCAATTACTGAGCCCTATTTCAAGAGTCAGCATTTTCAGGTGCCTGAATCCCAAAGCAGGTGAAGCTGGACTTGCACTCAGTTACTGATCACCTACAGAAAGGCTGGCTGGATCATCTTGCCCAGCTGCACATGGGAGTGAAACAGCCTCAGAGGCACAATTCAGCATATCATTTAATCATGTTAATGAGGTTTTTATATGCACTGCTATCCCTAATACCCTGCTTCATGGAGCACACACCTTTTCTATCTACAGCCCAGCAAGGCCTGCCACCTCATTACCACCTCAGCACCTGTGCAATGCAACAAACAGAAATGGAGCTGCCAGCCTATGTAAAAGTGTTTAATGACATTTCCCACATAGCAGTCTCAAATTTCTYCCTTTTCTACAGCAATATATGTGCAAAACACAAAGTATTGCATGTATAATGATGCCATTATCAGCTCCCTGCTTGCCTCTGGGCATGCCAGAGGGAATGAACTATTTAGCCACTTCTTTTCTTATGCTTTGGAGCTCCCAGTGACTTTCAGCATCTCCCACAATYGGTATCTGAGCTGGTCAGGTTATGCAAAGAAAAGCTGGGTTTTGTGTACCGATGTCAAGGGGCAGCAGCAAGGCTGCAGTGTGCAATTGAATGAATAATGGGTGACTGACCCAATTGTGCTGAAACTGCCTCATAAAATTCAACGCTGAAGATCCAGGCCATAATAAAACATAAAGTGCAGTTGTAGCCAGAAGAACAACAGTATATAGATGGCAACTCTATCTAGCAAATATCTTCCACATGCTCTTCCTCTTATCTGTTTGCCTTCCTCACAGAAAGCCCCCCCAGGTTCATACATTTTGCTGCTCTGCAGAACTCATGCAGCTAACAGGAAGAGAGATCCATTTTTAACTTCTTTTGAAACAACACATCCAAAACAACATTGCAAACTAGGACCCAATTGTCAAATCTGCATTGCTAACAAGGATGCAAAGCCCATGCAGACTTTCAGGACGAGGTGCTGAGTGGGGAAAAAAAAAGACCCTTTTATACCCAGATTTCTTTTTTATGAATCTCTATCAAGTCACTGAAAATACATATAAGGAATAAAATGCTGCCATGTMAACGACAGCAGAACTAGTTTTAAGAGAATTTTGCAGAA
This sequence comes from Malurus melanocephalus, assembly GCF_030028575.1. Taxonomy (NCBI): domain Eukaryota; kingdom Metazoa; phylum Chordata; class Aves; order Passeriformes; family Maluridae; genus Malurus; species Malurus melanocephalus. Next base: position 824,527 of record NW_026623324.1, on the reverse strand, counting down.
CTATAGTTTTAATGGAATTTTATATTAATCTGACCTACATCAATGAAGGAGATCATAAGTAAGCAATTAATTTGACCCAAGCTAATGACAGCTGCATTAACCACAGACTCAAATCTAAAGATCCTTTTGTTACAGCTACAGCATTCACACAGACTCTTACAAGCATATTTGTGTTATTTATGGTATGAATTTCACAGCAGTATTTTGATTCAAATCCTTTAGCCTTCAGAGTGATACCACAGGAATCCCTTGCAGAGATCAGCCCAACACACAACACACACACAGCAATAACAACCATGTACGAACCAGCCACAGTTACCGACTACAAGCTCTTTTTAACTACATTTATTCCCAGTTGTTTTCTTCTACCACAAAACACTATCACAGAGAAGCCCCTCACAAGCTTTCCAATTAACTGACAAGGTAATGACCCACAAGAGTAACCAGGCAGTCAATACTGATTCATTCTACCGACAAAGAGCTTTAACAGCCATGACTGCTACATGTGACTTGAACCAGAAACAGTATTTTCTTTTACAACCACCCTGGAGCATCATATTTCATTTTAAGAGGGGTATTCTGTCKGCTTAAAAGCTGCTTTAGGTATACTACAAGGGTAAATGGCATTAGAAAGAGCTCCTTGGAATAACACTAAATTCTTGTCTGGGAAGGCATCCATAGTTTTAACTCATTGCTATTCTTCTCTGACAGAACGGCTAATCAAGAATTTGACAGCTGTCCTCACAGTCTTCACAACCCATTATAAGGATCATTTAGAACTTCTCAAATTCAACATAAGCTAACTGCATCACAGAGAAAGCAAAGTTCTTGACCCAGCTAATGAAAGGACTAGAGTAAGACAGGAATTCAATTAACACAAATTTAACTGACTAAATATGAAAGAAAAGAAAGATTTTTAACACTTGCAGAACCCACAGCAATCTATACATCATGTGCAATATATTCATTCACACAGATGGCCACACAGGCCTTTCATTTAAATGACATGCCCTGGACTTACAGACATTGGGATCCGTTATGATGAAAGAACAAAAGAAATACATGTGCTRTATCCAAGAGTATCAATGTATAAAAAGCAGGAGCTGAGGAATTATGTAATTTCTGGATGATACATGAAGCAATACTTTGGCAAAATGTGGACTTTGCCTGAAGAGTTGCAGGAGGATGTGGGAACGCTGCATGTTCAGGAACTGAGGCTGATCTGGTATGTAACAAGAGACTATGAGAAAATTTTAAGATCCAAACATTTCCGGCAGTAACCTTTMAGTATCTCATTTTACTGGTATTAAAGAATAGCTACCAAATATATTTAATTGTATTAACAAAGTTGGAACCCACAGAGATAATGATGTTCATAATTGGGAATGGTGTGCAGGTAAAATAAAGGAAGACATTCCAATACAATAGGGGACAGAAGGAAGACTAGGAATTGCATGRTCTGGTTCACACATACCTCTCTCTATCTCAGGCTTCCCACATGACTGCAGGGGCATTAAGTGCATGACAATAGCAGGACATTAAGTGCCATGATATAACAGATAATGTTTAAAAAGCCTTTCAAATAATCTTCTGAGAAGTTAAAATTTGCATGCAGGAATTACAGATACTGTGGAAGTGGCTTTGTTCAAAGGAAAGCTAACCAGCACAATACTGGGAAGAATGGCTTTCTACTAAAGGAAGGCATGTTTCTGAATGTTTTTCCTTCCACTATGCTATTATACTTCCCTTTGCATACCAGGCTATTATGTATTTATGTTTTGCTTCCTAAGAAAAAATTCAAAGAATGCAAATGGGCAAAAGGCAATTCATGCTGTTCTCCACATTCAATATATATAAATATACACATTGCTTAAACAGAAGCAGTTCCTGTATTAATAATAAAATATATATACAGTGACAAAAAGTGTAGTCAGAATCCAGTTTCTGTATTCATACAACAGAATATACCACACATATAAAACAGACAGTATAAAACAAATTAATCCTGAACTAAAAATTCTTATTTTTCAAAGAGAAAGCAAGCTGCCRTCTCTGACCCCTGCCTGAGGACACTGAAAGACAAGTAAAAAGTCTTTTAACAGCAAATATTCTCCTTTACATTACTGTCACCTAAAAAATTATTATCGATTTTGTCATTTCACTTCCTATCTCCACACCACAATACAGCGTTTAAGCAAAATGCACTTTAATTTCTTTAAAACCAAGCACAAGTCAGAACAATTTTAAATTACCCACATTTGAATTTCTAATTCAAGAACAACAGCCTAGAAGCCCATGTTCAGACTGTATGCAGAAAGTATGATGGGCTGAACCCTCAATTCATATGAATATGTACTCCTTCCAAGACAAAATCAGCAAATTTAAACAGCTTGCAGTTTGATTTTGACCCAGAGTAATGAGACTGCCTGCAAAGGATAACCCCATTCTCATGATCAGAGCTTGAGGAGAGCATGGCTTTTACAACTTTATGTCTTCTAACATGATTCCTCCTATGATTCTGAAGCCACAAGCAGCTGTACTGTCTTAAAGGATGAAAATATATAAACCAAGCCCCACACTTGTAATTCTTGCTTTTAACAGCAAACAGAAGCTGACCTTCAAGAAAAGCTTTTGTCCAGTTCCTTGCAAAAGAAATCAGAAGTGCTACTTTCTGATTTGGTGTAAACCTCTGCTACAGTCTACATCAAGGCAAAAATCTTCATGTATGGACTTCACTGTGCCTTTAGGGAAGAAATCCACAATATAAAATCAAATCAATCAATAACTTCCTTGTATTTTTAGAGTTCCCTCAATAGGTATATGTCAGAAAGTTTTAAAAACAAATCAGAAAAAAAAAATCTTTGAACAAAACTATATTTAACAAGAGGCATCTTTAACCTAGACATCTTCAAGTAGAAATAAAGGGAAAAAAAAAAAGTGAGAAAATGTGCTTGATAGCAAAGTTTTCTTGAGGAAAATCAACAGRTTATTATTTACAGATACCATGTGCAGATTTTTACCTGGACAAGACCTACACGATGTTGCTGGTCCTACACTTCTGCTCAATTAAAGATATTCAGGGCTAGAATGCGTTAAGAGCACTTAGGTAAACCAGCACTTTTTGTTTTCTTTTGAAACTCTCTATCACAAAGGTTGATTCGGTCTAATCAAAAAAGATATGGGAGAACAAGATTTTCATTTTATGGAATCCTCTCATAAGCCTCTCTGGGCTGCACATCTGAGTATCATCATACCAAGAAACCAATTTTTCAGTGAAGCATGTAAGTTCCTTTTCTTCTTTGTGTAATGATCCATGGGACTTTAAACAATGACATTTTCACAGCAGCATAGCTTTGCAATGGGAAGTAAAATCACCCTTTAAACCTAAGGCAGGGTTTTCCAAACAAACTCTGATTTTTCCTTGCATAATGCAGCCCAAAACTTCTATATGATGAGAGAGCTAGTTTAAAAATTATAAAAATACAAAATTTTGGCTGAACTGATGTGGTGAAAATCCAATTTCTCTCTCTAAACCCGACAGTGCTCTTGAGGGAAGGACTTTGACACTAAATAGAAGGAGAGAAGAGTTGTGTTTAAMTCATAATGAAAATGAAATTTCTGGCAGCTCCAAGGACTAGCCACCTGAATTAGAAGTAAAATACAAAGTCTCACCTTGGAAAACTTCCAACCTCAAAAATTAATCTGATCTGAGATAACAACTATCAAGAGATGTACTTTAAGGTACAGGAGCATTGCACCTTCTGTACATKTCAATCTACAATGTTCTCCATGGAATGTCAATGAGAACCCAAAATTATGCACCTACATCTGAGTGATCTGAGAGCTGGTTTTGCTCCAGCAATTTGCTCTTCTTCAAGCTATCATTTGCAGAGCACTATTTCTTCAGTGTTGCTATAYATCAAGGATTGCTACAATACATGTGCTTCCCCACTCAGAATTTATCTAAGTCAGAACTTGAAATACACTTTCACAATGTTTGTATAATTCCAGCTTACCAATAAGATTTCCCACTGTCTCACAGGCTGCTGGGTGACTGTACTTGTCTTAATCGACTCTCAATGAGAGTTACACTCATATGAAGTGTTCTATAAAAACTCATCAACCTGCCCAGCTCTTACATACATAAAAATTCTAAACTGAGACAACTCTCACTTGCTGCACTGCTSCCAGACACGATCCCAGTTAGGAAACTTGAAGAAAAATCAGGGCATTGCATGACACTTTACCATTTTCTAAAAGAATTATTAATAAATTGCTTTTTTAATGCCAGCAATGCAAGGACAGAGGCAGAATCTCAGGATGGTTATGGGGGTTTTTACGTAAAATCATTCCAACAGAAACAATCAGTTCACCGGCACCTGAAGATGCTGCTGGCACCTTTAATCATCACAAGAAGCTCAATTTTCATTGCCAGGTACTGGGAAATCTTCTGGTCCTATAAATCACCATTCAGACAGCCAAATCAGCTGACTATTTCAACCAACCAAGCCATTCMCCTGATGCTGGATTTCCCCCCACTCTTGTGCCAGCTGATGTTGCAGGGCAGTTGACGCAGTTGTTGCTTCAGCTGCTATCAGGAACAGGAGCATCAGACCGACAACAAAGGGACAACCCAACAGCTACAGCAGGAGCAGCTCATCACACCCTAACTAATACTTTCCCCAGATTTTCTGATGTATCAATAGATCCCATTCTTCTGCTACATCTGTCTGGAGTGCACAAAAACTAGAGCTTGCCCACAGCAACTGCAATTACTGTCCTAAGAATAACACCCATTTTACTTCACTGACTGAAAGAGTCTGTCCCTGGATATTGTTGCTAGCTGTTTCTCTTCATTATACACAAATGAATTCAGCATTACACATTGATTGAGACAGCTGGTCATTTTTCCCTAAAGAGAAGTAAATCTCATTGTGCACATACCCAGAGGAATCAGCACATATGTGGCCTGGGCTTTATAGGCTGCCATGTCCCACTGGATGCTGTTCAAGCAAGCAGCGGGAACCAGATGCTCAGCAGGGAAAACCAGATTCCTCATTACACCTACACGTGCATACTCAAGCGTTACTTATCTTTCTGCTGCGAGTTTTTCCTTCTACAACACTGCTTGGAAGGATAAAAATCTGCCTCTAAATACTCCAGAGTGCCAGAAATGGCTCTGTCCTCCAAGCAGAAAGACTGGTTCTTCCTTTCCCCTGCTGTGTTTTAACCCCTCTGTCCTTCCCAAGAAAGGTCAGTGCCTACGATGTGGGAGGCGGCTTTGCAGAAGCCCTTTTTCCTCCCTCCAGCAGGGGTCCCCACCCTCCATGCAGTGGGATCAATCATTATGAACTTCACAGAAAGAATGTTCATTTCATGTGTCAAAGCACAGACATTTTAGAGCATGCYAGGCCTTCAATGCATAGTTACTCCTAGAGTTGTGCCACAAGTGAGAAGAAAGCAAACAAAGCCACTTGCCCATTAAGTCTATYCTTCAATCCTAGGCAGAGAACAAAGGAATGAAACTAGTCCTAGCTAGACAAAATGGAGAGGAAAACACCTAACTRTCTACAAGAAAGATGAGCCTCCTAGTCAGCCAGCTCACAAAAGATGAGGCAGATCTCTTCTTCCACCTAGGACTTGTCTTAGCCTCTCACAAAGGCTGTAGCAAACTACTTTGGGACAGACGAGATGATGACCTCATCAAAACACAAACCCAGGTGTAGTTCTAGCTAAGAATGAGACAAACCTATTATCAAGGCTCGAGCTGGATTATGACATTTGATAAGAAATTGGGAGTTTCCCTTCAAAAGCCCCTTGTGGCAGAGGAGAGTCTCTCTAAGGGCTCKTTCCAGGGCAGAGTCCTCCTCACGTGCCAGGGAACACCTTCCCTGGTTCTGCTCCCCAGCTGCATGCCCACTTGCTGCAGGTTTTGGGAAGCTGTAGTGCACAGGATAAAATGGATCGATGGATCATTAAACAAGAGAACTACAATTTTTTAAAAAATAGGCACCCTACCATCTTCATAATTTCTAGCTTAATAGCAGCAGTGGTATTTTAAAAACCCTGAAATAATATTTTGGTTCATCTCATGCAGCATAGTCAAAGACATTTCCTACCACAGAGAACAGTTTTAAAACTCTGTGTTGAGAACTAAAAAAAAAAAAAAAAAAAAAAAAACCCAAAGTCAGAGCAGCATGGAAGGGTCCTAAGTTAAGGCAGTAAGGCAATTACTCAAAATGACCTGTGCATCATCATCAAATCGGACAACACGATTTATCGCCAACTGAAATTAAGTCAACCAAGCTGGCATTGCAGGGCAAGTAAAGCTGTCAGAAGGTTCCTGTGCCCAGAGGTTACAACTGAGACAGAGGAGGACAACAGGGAGAGCAGTTTCTGGGGCTGTGCAGCATTCCCTCATGCTGTGCAATGACTGTTTTCAAYTCCTGCAGACCTGCAAAGCTAAAATGACTGAACCAGTGAGGCAACTGAGAGCTCTCTGTTCTTCACTCCTAAGACGTGTGATGAAGCTCTGGCTGTGGTGGACACTACACAAGTCACCTGTTTTGTCTGTACATCCAGGGACTCAACACTGTAATTTCATAATGCATATCTATAAAAGGGAAACAGCTCCTATCTCTCATTTACCAGCTTTGCTTACTTGCATTCCTTTTAAATAGTATACTTGCCCTCGAATTTTGATATTTTATAGGAATACCATATGGACAGGTAATGTGGTATAGGTGTGACAAAGAGAGGTATTTTTAAATTTAATTTTAAAAAGGAAAAAAATAAGGAAATTTGACATACAAAGCAGGGAACACTACAGAGGAAGAAGCCCAGAAGCGTTTTCTTCTCACACAGCATAAAAGCAAGAATCTTGCAGAGGTTAGATGAATGCACACACAAAAACAGTTTCACATACCACCATCACTGAAATATAACATCACCTGGGAAGGCAAGGGGCTATCAGGTAGGGATAGCAGACAGCAGGAGGAGGAAAATCTGGTCAGAAGGACAGAAAGGCCATTTGCCAATGGAGGACCACAGGATTGCTGACATTCTCCCAGGGCAGGGACTTGGTGATGCAGCACAAGAAAATCACCCACCAAGTGAAAAACGCAGAAATAAATATAGTTTCAGGAGAAGCTAAAAGCAACATTGACTTGCTGAAATTTGCTTTATGTATAGCCAGTCCCAGGACCACCTAAAACCTCCCCAGCACCAAATGAGGCAAGAAGAAATTAGATAATGATGAAGTGTGGGTAGATGTCTACTAAACTGTCAGGATCTTCACAGACCAGCTCATAACAGCATAGGAGTCTATTCTGAAAAAAAAACCCAACAGGAATATCTTTAAAAATCAAAATATTTCAGATTATTTTTGCTTCTAGCCTACCTACCAACATCACTTCCTACTTGTAAWTAAGCACTACAAAGACTGTGGTCTCAGAAAAAAAAGTGAAGACAAAAAAAAAAAAATTCAAACTAAAGTAGCAAATCCAGAATTGAAGACTCCAAGAGCATCTGGCAGTTCTTTACTGTCCCACACACAGGCTCTGCAAAAAGTCAGGAACATTAGCAACCTGTGTACTGTAGTAGAGATTTTTTGATACTATAGAGGCATTTTATCCCTCTGCTCTTTGTATTTGAGCTACTCTCCCAAAGGGTATTTTTGATACACAGGCATTGTCACAGGAACAGTCAAGAAAAACCCCTGCATGCTATCTAGCAAACCACAGATATCCCTTGGAAAGGATAGATTGAAATTTGGTTTGCAACTTCAAAAATAAGATTTTTGCTGAAAGGTTGACTTCAATAAACATGGTTGCATTCAGACTTAGTCAGGAATTGTCAGTAATTCACGTAGCTTGCTAACCTTTAATTTGACTAGAAATTTCATGTGCACACACACTTTGAAGAACAACAAAAAGTGYACCAAGCAGTCTCTCCTAATGATAAAATGACCTCCCATTCTAAATCCTACTTCGTTAAGTATCTGAAACTATATAGAAGCCTTTTTTTCTAACTGTTCTCAAATAAACTAAGTTCTCTTAAAAAAAAAAACCCACCCTTTTTGCCATTAGCAGACTTTGCACTCAACTGAAATTGCTGAATACTTGGSAGTATATTCCAACAAATAAGATTTATACTCCCCTGAGTATTTGTATTTCACTTTCAATTAATCTTTCTCAAATGAACTCCAGGCATCACAAAAGCAGAGGGAACTGGATGCATAAATCTTCAAGTCCACTTCCTTGCACCACTGGCCACCTCTAATAACTAACACRCATAACAGAGAATTTCCTTATCTTCACATGATCCCACAAACCCACTGCAGTACAAACTCCTAATTAAAAATTGTTCCATGTGAAAGGTGGAAGAAGAGGTAGAGCATTCAAATTCTGTGAAAGGTGTTWAATTGAATTTCTTTCAACCAGCAATCAGTGCCCAGACAATGGTCCAGATAGAACTATGCAATTTCTTTTAAGAATGACATGCTGTAAGAACACATGCATCTGCAGATATGGATAAAACAAATAAAGTGTTAAACGGAACTAAATATGAACYGAGGTATAACAGATTTCCCCAGTTTTCATTGTGAAATGGAAAGAAACAAACAAAGGAAACAACAGATACTGAAGTGAGTCAAATAATTAATACGGCCTTATTTTTTCTATAATTAGAAAACTCAACTTACACTAGTTAAAAACATGTATTTCTGAAAGGGTGTCCAGTAGCAAATAAGAAAATTACATCTTTTGATACCTTTTGCAATCTCYAGGAGAAAGTACTTCATGCTGAAACACCCAGACCCGTTTTCCTCTGCTCTCAGTGCATTGTCTTCAGTTCCAATGCCAGCGTGTGTCACAGTGCACACACCACCAGCTGCTCTCACCCTCTAAACAGATCTCCACGCACTCCAAGCAAGTGAGCTGAGCTTTTGCCCTGCAATTTCCCCATTTCATARTAATTATTATACCCTTTAGCTTACCCAGAGCATTTAAGCCTCTTTGGATGAGCAAAACGACCACATTCTGCAGTCTCAGCCTCAGTGAGAATTCCCTGTCACAACATATTTCTTTGCCCATTAGCCAGCAGATTTTAACCATGTCTTCCAACAGCCCCCAAGTAAGGTTCCAGGGCAATGTGCCTAACATTTCTCAATTCTTCAAACTCAAAGCATGTTATAGGTATTGACAAAGGCTTTTTGTATTTAAACAGTTCACCACATACCAGAGATAAACAAGACAAAACAAAGAACATGCCTGAAAAAGTACGACATTTGACATGAAAAAATAAGCTTAGAAACAATATTCACRCCAATATTACATTTGACTTGCTCTCTTCCTCCTTCACACTTCTATTCGGGCAAGTATTCTTTGTTTAGTATGTTCTCTCATGTTCCCAGAAGTTTCCTTCAATATATTGAATGGTTTTTTTTTTATTTTATAGTGAGCTTCAAGCCATCAAATACAATTCATTACAGCACAGATTGTCTTAAGAGATGCTTCACACCAGACCTGCCTGTGTTACAGCAGTGCTGAACGCAATTCATGTAGTCAACAAATAATTATGCAAAAGCAATTTACAGCAGTACTTTACTGATAACCACAATGCTGTTTGAATAAATACAGAGTATCTTACAGCCCAACAGTCAGGAGCTTGTAATTTACTGCCCATCAATATTGACCTTTCTACATAAGCACTGATCTCTAGCATATGGGCATGAGTAATAGCTTTATTTTCACACAGACAGCTCTAAATTTGGAAAACTTTTTTTCCCCTCTGCAATGATTCATAAAATAAAATGCACATTTCCGGAAAAATCTCTTTCAGATTAACTATGCCCAGAATTTGGAATTTAAAACAARTATGCTGAACTAGTATCAATCAAGTATTTAAACCTGTTACTTAATAAACTATACTTTTTCAAAAGAAGTACTGATTTGGAATAAGACAATGCATGGAAATTCTGGCAAGATGAAGGAAAAAGACTTTATAGCGAGGACGACGAAATGTAGAATGCCTAGCAAGGCTGCAAAATCTCCATCCTTGAAGATATACAAAATTCAGAGAGATGTGGCCCTGTGCAACCTGACCTTACTTGGAAATTGTAGCCTCCCTTTGCGCAGAAGTTTAAACAAGATGACCTCTGAAATTATTTTTAATTGTATAACAACATAGGAGATGCCCATAGGCACACAGGAATTATATCCACACCAAACATCTTACTAGCTGCATGCTGCTTTTTCACCTTACAGAAGGAAGACACAACATGACTAGATGCAGACTTAAGATCTCTGTACCTGAGGTATGATAGACCCCACAGCTTGAAAAGGAAGCCACCCATCACTTAAAGCCACTGTTAGTCTGAATGATCTCTCACTGTTAAATAACAGCACTTCTGTGTCCTGTATTGGGTTTAGCTGAGATGGAGTTAACTTYCCCTACACTGCTGTGCTTTGCACTGGTGGCTGGAAAGGTGTCAATAACACACCAGTGTTTTGGGCACTGCTGAGCAGCGCTGGCATAGCATCAGCACCCCTCTCCAACATTCCACCTCCAACACCRGCAGCTGGCTGGGGGGAGGCAAAATCTTGGGAAGGAACATACCCAGGACACGTGACTCACACTGACCAAAGGGATTATTTCATACCATAGGATGTCTGCTAATATAAAAGGCTAACAAAAGGAGAAGGAAGAGGGGCATTCATTATTTACAGTGTTTGTCTTCCAGAGAAACCACTACATGTGCTGAAGCCCTGCTTCCTGGCAAGGGTCTGGACATCACCTGGTGATGGAAAAGAGAGAACAAAAGCTTTGTTTGCATGCATGCAACCTTTCACYTTTGCTTTATTAAACTGCCTTTTCTCAAACTACAGATTGTTTTCCATCTTATTTTCTCTTCCCAGGCCAGCTGAGAWGGGGAATGATAGAGTGGCTTGGTAGGCACCTGGTGTGCAGCCAAGGTCAGCCCTCCGGAGTCCCAATAGCAGAACTCCAGGTGCAGTTATGAGAGCAGAAGCATCTGACCATTGGTGACAACAAAGTCAACCAACAAAAATAAACAAAGAAAGTTTCATTCATTGCATCTTTCAAAAATGAACAGAAAGGAAAGAAATAGTTTTTAATTTTTTATTCCAGTTATGAACCCCCTTTGAATAATGAATGTCTGTTTTCCTTCTAGTGATTGTGCTACACACGGTGCTAGCAAGTGAGCAACTCAGCAAATTCCTGAAACCATACTATTTAAATCACTTTAAAATAATTTCCTAATGAGGTAAGTGCAACCCAAATGTTACAGCAGCAATGAGAGTAAAAAGTAATCTGAACATTCTTTCATAAGCAAACTCAAAACTAAGAAAACTCAAATGAGCTTCTCAGAGTCCTGAGACCTTTTATTCCTCAATCTCAGAAACACAGGTATAAGATCCTATTAAAATAAACTAAACTCAATGTAAGAAACTATTTCTAATAACCTAATTTAAAATTTTAAACAAATGTCAAAAGAGAAGAATATGTCCTCTACAGAATGTTCTGCTGACTTTAAAAAAAAAATCTGTATAAATTAGCACACATGAGCAGCAATTTCTCATGAATGTTTATACAACCAAACTAAATCCAATAAACATGAAGGGAGAAAAAAAAAATGCAAGCAACATAGCTATTGCTTATCTGGAAGAAATGTAAGTTAGGATGAACAGGAATTTTATTTTCTCTTGATGACACAGCAGCAGTGACACTTTCAAAGTCCCATCACCCACATTCAATATAGTTTAGGTCCCAAGTACTTCAATTGCTTTTTTTTTTTTAAATAAAGATGAGGTTATTTCCAAAAGGTTGCCCAGAGTAGYTATTTTTCMATTTAAAWGATCCATATKTTATGCATTTAACTRTAGTTGTCCCAAAATTATTCATGCTGCATCTTCTTCCCCACTGCCTTGAGCCCACTGTCTGAGTGTGGCACTCCTCATCACATTGGACTTAATTAGATTACAACTTCATTGAAGCAAGAAGTATCTAATATTTATTTGAATGGCGCCTAGTACACACTTTCAGGCTGTGAGAATAKGTTTTAATTACTGCATTACCAAACTGTGGAAAAAAAATACCAGTTAACAYGACATAGTGTAAACTGATGATAGGAATTAAGAGCTGATGGATATGTAAGCTTCTGTAGGTGGGTCTTCCCCATAAAAGAACATTAAGTGCAAGACATTCAAATAACTACAAACTCTTTTAAGGAAGCACACCAATATTAGAACTCTATCTCTTCATCAAAAGTTTTAAAGTGTCTGAGTCCAGATAATTAGCTGGCACAATGATGAGGAAAACAACTGATAGCCAATTCAACAGAATATACAGGAAGATACAAGCCTCTGCATCTAAATTGAAATTTAAATACCTCTTTATTGCTCCTGGAAGATCTAAATTGAATGGAATTTGACAGGAGGATGCTAAAGTGTCATCCACAGCTTTGCTTATTTCCTGCAGCTCTCTTAAAGAAAYGCAGCCAAGTAAAGCAGCCAGTTCACAGTCCTGTGACTGAATAAGCCTATCTTGTTCTTCRATTTCTCTTCTTAGCTGTTGATCTTTTCCTTCTAATATGGCCAGTCTTGTGCGGAGATCTTCAATTTCTTTCTGCATAGAACAGAAACCAAAGTTTACTATGAACCCTATTTAAAAAACCCTTTTACCCCTAAGAAAAAACAGTACAAGTGTCAGAAGTAGTACGAATTAAATTTGTCCAATTTAGTAAGCATTAAATGAGGGAACATTTTCTTGCTGATACACAAACGCTTATGTCAGTTCTATTTAGAAACTCTATTGCTCCCAGCAGTCTGAAACTCACCACCTCCATTTCAACACCAAATTTCAGGTTCCTCTTCCAACCCCTACTGTGAGCCATCTTTTAAAATACACAGGTATTTCCCAAGTTCAAAAGTTTAAAATTTCCACCAAAAAAGACAAATGTCAGATCATCCATGGCAACAGAATCTTGTTCTACAGACTGGCAGCTGAAGTGATCAAACATCTGTCCTGCAGAATATCTCTGCAATGGTTCACCTAATRGTTCCAGTCTCACATCAGGTACAGGATGCAAGCAGAGACTCACTGATTATCTGACCAGCCCTTCTGATAATTAACATTTCATTTTAGCTAAAAGCACAAAATCCTTCCATTGACTTAAAATGGCCAGAACTTAAACTTCAGTTGCACTCATTTTTCTAGAAGCTCAAACTGTGTGCATTATGATATTGATGTTTCTTGCAGGASCAAATTGTAATTTTTAGAATCATAGAATTGTGGAATCATAAATGCTGGAAAAGATCATTGTGTCCAACCTTTGACTAAACAGCACCTTGTCAACTAAACTGCAGCACTGCCATGTCCAGTCATTTCTTGACCATTTCCAGGGACAGTGACTCTACCACCTCCCTGAGCAGGCTGCTACAAAGCCTGACTACCCTTTCAGTGAAGAAGTTCTTCATGTCCAGTCTTAGTGTAATCCTGGTACACCTTGAGGCCATTTCCTCTTGTCCTGTCACTTGCTACCTGGTAGAAGAGACCAACCTGGCTACAGCCTCCTTTCAGGTTGAGAGTGATAAGGTCCCCCCTGAGCCTCCTTTTCTCCAGGCTAAACACCAACAGCTCCCTCAGCTGCTCCTCATCAAGCTTGTGTTCCAGACCCTTTACCAAATTTATGCTCTTTTTCACTGCCCTTTTCTGGACATGCTCCAGCACCTCAATATCTTTCCTGAATGAGGAGCTCAACAGTTAAAAAAAAAAAAGCTTCATTAATTTGCACATCATCCTTGTACATGTTTTTCCTTGAAAACCCAGCATATAGCTTGCATCCAAGGAAGGAGCATTTCTTGAAGGAATCTGGGTTGCTGAGTTAAAGTTGTTATCAAAATATTTGAATGCCATAGTGGAGAATTTGATTCTATTTCTATATTTCTTACTGTCTCTGAAACTTTGAAAGCCACTTAAACTATTATCTCCACATATGGCCACAGACCATATGTTCATAATGTTTTACACAACCTGCGAGAGGTCTCTGACATGCTGTCTATAGGCTCTCAACAGAAATCAAAGCTCAATTCCATGCTCTGATCCCATTCAGTCCAACTCAAAATAAAAATGAAAAACAAAAAGCCAGAAAACCAAAACTAAATCTTTAATAAGTAAACAACTAGACATTACAAAACTGATGTTAGAAAACACCATATGGCTTTTTATGGCAATTTTCTTCTCCATTCTCCATCTAYAAAATAGCAATAGGAATAGCTCTTCTGTTGAAATGGTATTAGAGTTAAAATTAAGTGGGTTTGAAACACTAAGATACCATGTTGATTAATACTATTAAAAAAGCACACTCACAAATTAATAAATCTGCATTCAAAAGAAGGCTTGAGTAGCATATAATAAAAGGGTTCTAGGGTCAAATACTGAGTAATGAAAATAAAATGGTATTCTGAATATCTGAACAGATAAGTCATCTTCAGCTATGAATGAGGTAAGGATCTAGGGGGGAAAAAGGGCATACTTCTGTACTTACAGACACAAAACATATATACTATGCACAAACAACAGACTTTGGCATTTGTTTGCTTTTTTTAGAGCTTCATAACCTTAACATTATTTTAATCTTTTCAATGCAATTTACATAGTTTAGTTCACTAATGATCATTTTGTTAACAAACGTGCTTTCAGGTTGGCTGCACTGTAACCAGYTTCCCAAGTATCACTTAAAACAAGAAGTATCCTTTCATGTTCCAAGGTTGACTAGCTCCAAAGTTTTAACTTACAATGGTGCTGCACACTAAGTTCACAAATTATTTTCCTCCTTCTTTGGTTTTCAATATACCAGCAAGAGAATGGTGTGGCCCATGTTTCAACAGACAGGCATTTGTCAAGGACAGAAAGGTCAGCAGACCAAAAACATCAGTTTTGTTTCTTTCAGTCTCAAATTAGGCTTTTAGTGTGCACAAAGGACAATTCTGTCTCTGTGTTACTGGCTTGGGAACACTGCCAAATCTTAATAGGCCCTACTTAATAGAGAGACCTTCATATTCTGTGAAAACGTAGTAATTGCCATCACTGAAACCTACATGGGAACAGAAAGGAAGATGAACAGAATCTGGTTTTACAATCACACTTTTAGTACTGAAATGTACAACATAAATAGATACCAGAAGCACACAATCTGCATTCACAGAAAGAAAGCTGCTCTGCTCAGGAATAGTTCACAGGCATTCTTGGGAGCATGGAATTCTCCCACATTCTTTTCCAGAAATGCAAAGGAGCCTTTAGCGTGCTCTTGGTCAGCCTCCAGGGACAGATAAAAAGGGCTTAAAATGGAGCAGCAGATGATGTTCATCTCACCAACATAAGCTCGAGTTTTACTCTGCAGATTGAGTTTAAACGGAGATTTCCAACACAACAGCTAATCAGCAGTGATGGCAAACCTCCAGCTCCACTTGCGGACTGATGTTCTCCATCAAGTAGAGATTGCAGCAGAAACATCAATACATAAATTATAGACACTGYGACAAGTTTACAAATCCCTGAGGACAAAGGCAGAACCACCAGGAGAGAGGACAGAAGAAAAAGTAAAGAAAAGTGGGGCTGAGGAAAACAAACAAAAAAATTCTTTGGGCAGGAGCAATCCTCAGGGGATGCTGGGTGCAACGAGTCACCAGAAGTCAGTCTTCCCCAGAACCTTGAATTCCTTGTAATTTTGATAAAGTGCTAAAATATAGCATGCCTGTACAATGCTGTGGTTGGTTTTTTTCCTAGTGTAACTACATATGCATAAAGATTCAGCTTAAGCAAGTGTAAAAATCAGCTGTTGTGTGGAGTCTTAAGTACATCAGTTTTCGTTTCAATATCTTGAGGTGGCTCTTGGATGTCTAGATTAAAATAGCTTTCTGCACACTGATAATGCTGAGCTACACTATGTCTCTTCTTATGTTGATGAAATAAATCCAAAAAATATAAAAGGTGATGACTAGGATAAAAAAGATATTTCTTCATCTAAGTACAAATTTGCAGTGACCACAAAAGATGTTTTGCTCTATTTCTTTCCAGATTTTTATATATGGACGCATTTATGTGTGTACACACACAGATTACTCCACTATGGGATCCACCAAGGAATGAAAATATAAAAAAACATCTCAAGACAAGACCACAGAAAAAAGGGAAAACTAGGTCTACTAGCTCTCTCTAAGGTGCCACATCACCAAGCATGATCACCAAGGTTTAAAAGACATATAATTAGCACACTGAGGTTTTTGAAGGACAGTGAAAAGAAAGCGCTAAATTTTGCTTAGAAGGCTTGCAGACTTAAAATTGGACAAATGCCATCTTGAAACATTCCATTTGCCAAACTATCACATTGTGACATCACATGTCAATGTAAAGCTATTGTTAGCAAATGCTGACTGCTCCGTGATGATTCCTTCATCCTTATGAAAAGCATCAATCATCTTTCAGGAACAAAAGCTGGTAAATCATGTATTTATAGTAAATTCTAACCAGAAACAGATGAAAACTTTTTGTCTTCAAATAAAAACTTCTGAAGATCAGTGTAATATTAAAATGTCAAATTATAACAAAGAGCACACTTAAAAAGATAATGAGGAAAGTTTAAGCAAGCACACGAGCCACCAGGCCTTCCAGCTCTGCGTCTCTGTAATGAGATTAACACAGCTCCTGTGGCTGCCATCTCCAATCATCACTTAGATTATCGACTGGACTCCAGCCAAGGCTCTAATTACTATACAGAAGCAAAGTTGCTATTACAATAAATTTATTTAATTCTGTGTGACAGCTTACAAGGTTTTCCCCACATAGCACTGGTTCTCATACACAACTTTGCAGTCCTGTTACCTGTAACCGTTTCTTTTCTTGRAAAAGCTGGTTTTGTTTTGTGGTCAAAACCTGCATCCTCTCCTGGTAAGTTGATCTCAAAAGCTTATGCTCTTTTTCATGACAAAGACCGTTCTCTTCATGTCTAACCCTTTAAAAAAAAAACATGACAAAAGCTAAAAATTAGTGGTTTTCATCAGTTTCAGTGTCTCAAGGATTAAACAGATCAGAATGCTACATATTACCCTTAGAGCCATAACACTCCACCACCAGAATGATTGCATCTCAAACAGATACAGTTAGAGAACAAGAGATTTTTTTTCCTTGGCATATCTTCCTTTATTATCTCAAACATTTACACTGTTTTTACAACACGATGAAGAAAGAAAATGGAAAGCTTGTATAGCTTCAGGCTTCCCTCAGCTTTATCATATTTCAGAAATTTATCCATCACTGCCTTGGAAGARACAAAACTAAGGCATGTAGTTTCTATCAATACAGAGAAAAATCTCTTAGACAGAAGTTTAGAAACTTGCCAAACCCATTTTTGCAGCTTCTGTCAGCTTTTGAAGACTACATTAGAGATCATCTGGAGTGTTTGCTCCACAATGCCAAATTTTACATCCCTCTTGCACAGAGAGYTCTTTCAAAATCGCAGTCAGTGGGATTCCTCCCAGTCATCTGTACAGCCCTCAGTTGTAAACCTTTGCATGACTGGACTTCAAAGTAATCAGCACATTATGTTAAGTATCAATTCCATCATCAGCCTCTCAAAATGCACCTGCAAACAATGCAAATCTGTTTTGCCTCCCACGTTCCCTCACGAGGGCATGTGCACTTGCAAGGAATATTGCATTTCTGTGTTCATCTCTAGAGACAAGTGCATGCATTTCCACATAAAGAGCCCGGATTCATTTCAGTATCTTCTTTAAAAAAAATACTATGTCTCAAACAAAGAGCATTCTTGAGGCATGATTTCCCACTGTAGTCCTGCAAAGCAAATACATCCATGCCACATATAAAACATGCATCACAAGTCTGGTTTAAGCATGATTAATCACACAATTATGATCTCCATGCACAGCTGTTTAACAAGTGTGTAGAACAAGAGGTTTTCATCTATCCTGCAGGACCATTAAAAGACATACTCCCTCTCTGTGGGCTGCAGAATATACTGAAAAAGCGAAGTAAAGCCTCAGCAGCAACATAGGTATCATTAAGCGAGAGAGACATAATGACAGTGTAATTGCATTTCTGTATTAACAGCATAGATCAAAGAGGCATCCCTGTTAGGAGGTGSTAGGCCATCACTGTGCCTTAAATCATTGCACGCTCCTGTGGCTCCAACCAAACACACTTCTCAGCAGCTCTGCAGCCCCCTTGGTCAAGCTACACCTGCATCATTCCCAGAGAGGTACATAATAAATTTCCAAGTGGCTCATGGAAATTTAGGAAAAAATTCTATTATAAATGTAGTTTATTTTCAGAGCCTTCTTGGAAATTCCATGTGTATCTGTCTACTTGGTACTCATGGAAGAGAAACAAAATCTCACTSATCTCATCAAATTTGACTGACTGCACAACCACAGCATCTGTGTTCCTAAGCTAAACATAACCAAATCTGGCCCCCACCACATGCCCCTAATATCCTGTGTCCACATCAAATGCATTCACTTAAAAACCCATCTCATCATTTAATCAAGTAAAACAAAGCTGAATTTCAGTTTCATATTTTAAACAAATAAGCTGCCATAGACACTTTTCATTTCAGAATACTGAAAAATGGTGGGATTGACTCATCTTTTTTGACAGTAAAATCACAATGATCTGGTCTTCTAAGGCTAGTCTGATAATCTTTTTAATTTTCCAGGTGGAAAGAAAAAAAGTCTTCTTGGGTATCTATGTTTTGTTCCAATTCAAACTGAAAACAAAAACTGAGCCTACAAATTTTCCTCGAAGAAGCAATGTTTTCCACTGCACTATCTGAAAATACTGTTGGAACAGACAGGACTTAAACCCCTACACAGAAGATGAAAGGTATGCTTGCTGTATTGACAAGTCAGACCACAGACAAAGCAGTGTAAAGGGCTCCAAGAATCAAGCAAGCAAAATAAAAGGGTGTCACAACAACAGTAGTAATATTTGAGCTCAAAGAAAGGAGTGTACACAAGACAGAAGAGGGAAGAGGATATTCATCTRACCCGGAAGAATGGCATGGCTCAGACCTGTGCAAAGAGAAGAGTTATAGATATAATCATCCAAAGTACAGGACCACTTTCATAAATATGTTATAACATCCATTTTATATATAAAAATATTATATATTTTTATACAGGATAAAAATAAACAAACTGTATCTGACGGATGCTTTAGTGGCCCAATTTCTATGACAAAGAAGACAATACAACCTCTAATGCCAAAATCATTATTACAAATTAATGGCTACAGCAAACACCTCTTAGTGATAAAATAGAGAATGGTGTCTCCAAATATTTAAAGAATGGTAGAACAGCCTCCTAGAGCCTCAGAAGGTAGAAGGAAACAGCTCAGAAGGAGTGTAGCTTGTTTTAAACCTTCTTTATTACTAGATGATATCAATAGAGACCAAAAATACCTTAAAATTCTCCRATTCCACCAAAAGATCATATTATTTGTACTGGTTTTATCTAATTTTCTTGTTCTATCAAAAAATTACACCCAAATGTATTGACTAGCTCACAGCAGCCTTTATATGAACAAGCTGCCAGAAAACAAAAGATTTATCTTCTTTCATTTGTGCCATTGCATTTGAGTACAGCTTTCAACACCTATAGAGTATCCTCTTCTAACAACACTAACTAGGAGCACAAGTGAAGACAGACCAAGAAACAGAGACTATTTTTTTTCTAAGCTAACTACCCATCTTGGGCCATYTGACACATTCCTCTGATTCTTGAAGCTGTTATCCCTTCAAGAAAAGGTTTAGAATTTATTTTTGTGACTTTGTACAGTGCCGAGAACAATATTGCTACCTAAGAAGTGGCACACTAAAGGAAGCTCCCAAAGGTCTATTCGTATCGAAAAATAATCTGTTTTTTTTTTTTATTTTATATTTAAATATCCTCTCATTGCCTGAAAGGGAGCATCAGAATTAACTCCACAGGGAACCGTTGCTCAAGCTGTTTTGCTGTTGTATGCTCAAGCTGCCGTGTCAAGGATTCAATCCCATTCCCCCTCAACATCAGTGAGAAATGTTCCATTTAATTCKCCAGTTCATCATGATCAATGTTTATCAAGGGAATTCTCAAAAACTATCGAAAGAAAAGAAAGGGGGGCAGGCTGGGATTTTCATAAACAAGCTCTATATTGATACATTAAGACGGTCACTAAAACTCTTTATTAAAATTGTTCCTAAGTTTTATTCTGCATTTTTAGAAAAAGAGAAGCATCATTTTACACAATAATGAATCAACAAACTTACCAATCATCAGCAGCCCAGCGCAATGTTGCCTGAATTTGGGTCAYGAACCTATCCAAAAAACTGCTAACTGAAGGATGCCTTGAAGGAAGCTGAAATTTTAAAGAATTTTTCTCCTTCTCCAGTTCTTCCAGTTTCCGTCTAAATTTAYCAGCTAGAAATCAAATTAAAAAAAAAAAATTAAACAATGGCAAAAGGGTCCTGTTTTACCTGGGGGAAAAAAAAGTCTCCCAAGAAAAAGTAAAATCCACCACTCTGATGGATCTTCTTCCTCTTTTCATAAAATACATCAGTCGGTTCTGCTCAAGGACAAATTAACAAGACTACAATGCAAAACATCAAATAACCAAGAGGCCAAGCTACTTTTTCTATTACAAGGACAAAACTGCAGACTTCCCAACACTTTTTTAATTTCATAGGGCTCCAAAGAATTGGCTCAAAGTCATTATCCATGCTCTTCCTAGAGTAACAGCTGAGAATTAATTATTCCTAGAATTAACTACTAATTAGTAATTCCAGTAAGTGTATCTTCTATTGTGCCACTATACCAGCAAAATCACATATATGACAGATAACAAGCCTGCCAGTCCAAGACAGAACACCTTTGATGATACATTAGTCAAATTAGACAGTTCTGAGCTAACCCACAAATGGAAAACATTTACAGTTCAGTATTTTGCTCATGACCTCGCTGCCTACAATTTTGTGTGATTAGCAATCCTTTTAACATTTTCAATACATTACTATCAGAATAGCATCCATCTGTGTGCATGCTTTTTACTGCTTATTTTCTTTCTTTATCCTCCAAGGGATTTAAGAAGAGAAGTTGCTTACATTTGCTGATTTAGCAAAATGATGCATTTTTACAATAATCTATCATTAGTATTGATCTCCATTCTGTACCAGCAGGATAGAATAAAGACAGAAAATCTACTAATAAGACTAGATCTTTTTCCCCATCCCAGCACACTGTTGCAGGATAAACTCACTGTGGTGTTATCACTGGGKTGCAAAATGTCAGAAAGCTCTGGCTGAAATGAGGGCCCCACCCCCCACATACCCATGTGCATACTCTTCCTGCAAAGTAGCAGAGGTGAACCACATCTGTGATGCATTTCTCAGGGGCCACAGCTAAGTAGACTCACCCCATSCTTATCACTACACTGAAAGTGAAATTACAGCTGAGATGAGACCCCCAGGCCCATATTTTGACCAGAAAAACACATCAGCACTTGCATGCTGATGTTCCACTCAGCACTTTAAACTCAGCCATCAAAATTACCGATGTTACAAACAGAATAGTAAGGATTGAAAGGGTTGGATTGTGACCAGCGACCACTGAGCACCTGGAAACCACATGGAAACACTTCCTTTTATTCACAACATTCACCACTAGGCTTGCTGGGAGTTGTGGCAACCCTCTACAGCCATTTAACAATGTCATCATTGTTCTCCAGCATAATTATGCTTAACTGTGTTTGTGTGTCCAGTTGTTCCATCACTCTACTCCTACCCCTCCTGGCCCTAGAAACAGGCTATTTTGGGAAGGAAAACAGATGAGGGGATCCACATGCCAATTTATTCTCTCTCTCTCATTAAGTCTTGGCTGCATCCTGCTTTACATATTCCAATTTACACAGTATTCAATTAGTTTATACTAACAGACATTTCTAAATTATTTGTTCCACTGGCATGTTATAAATAATATGGATGGTCATATCCACTTATCTCTCTGCACTAAATGGGTTTTTTTATCCTTTTTATCTTTTCAGCATCACAGTTAAAGGCTATGTCTTAAGAGACTCCAGCACTACTGAGCTGAACACTGCAGCACTCAGCTTTTAGGATCCACTCCTGGAAAGGAAGGCCCTGCCATATGACCTGGCTGATATCTTCAGTGCATGGAGAGACCCAAGAGCCTCAGTGCCAGCTGCAGAGCAGGGAACCATGCAAATAAGCCTCATCTCAATCCAGCTTTCAGTGTTGCAGCTCAAGAGGAATCTGGATCAAGCACAAGTAATGGAAATGCTCAGAAGTCTAGCCAACAGGAAGTGAAGGAGGGCAATATGCAGGGTTCCTCAGACTAGCAGAGAAATAAATAATGAGGGAGCTTCCAGTACTACTATGAGCCAGCAAACAGAAAGCAGTAATACAACGTTCCCTTAGAACCTGAGTCCTCAGTAACGAACCTGAGTTGCAGCAAAAAATATGAGAAAAAAACATTAGATATAGTGAAGCACTAAATCTAATTGCCAGGGTTAGACAGGAAACCTCCACCAGTGTCACTTTTCAGGTCAGACAAACATCTCTCAGGAATAGCTCTGGCAGAGTTTTAAGGTTGAGGCCTTCTCTTGTTTCAACAAGGGAAAGTGCCAGATGCTGCACCGGGGATGGAGCAACCCTGGRTATATGGACAGACTGGGAAATGAGATGCTGGAAAGCAGTGCTGTGGAAATGGGCCTGGGYAYTCTGGTCRATGGTAAGTTGAACATGAGCCAGCAGTGCCCAGGCAGCCAGGAGAGACAAGTGTGTCYTGGGGTGCATCAGGCACAGCATCGCCAGCCRGRCAAGGGAGGGGATTGTYCCACTCTGCTCTGACCTGGGGCAGCCTCACCTCRAGTGCTGGGGGCAGATTTGGGTGTCACAATATAGAAAAGAGATTAAACTGTTRGAGAGKGTCCAAAGRAGGGCAGTGAAGATGSTGAAGGGCCTTGAGGGRAAGCTGTGTGAGGAGTGGCTGTGGTCACTTGGTCTGTTCAGCCTGGAGCAGAGGAGACTGAGGGGAGACCTCATTGCAGTTACAACTTCCTTGTGAGAGGAAGAGAAGGGGCAGGCACTGATTGCTTCTCTGTGGTGACCAGTGACAGGACCTGAGAGAATGGCCTGAAGCTGTGTCAGGAAAGGTTTAGGTTGGATATTAGGAAAAGGTTTTTTASCCAGAGGGTGGTCAGACACTGGAATAGGGTCCCCAGAGAAGCTGTCATGGCACCAAGTCTGACAGAGTTCAAGAAGTGTTTGGACAATGTTTTCAGGCACATCAKGTGATTCTTTGGGCTGTCCTGTGCAGGAGCAGGAGTTGGACTTTGATGATCCTTATTCTAACTCAGACTATTCTGTGTGATCTCTTCTACCATATTTTCTAGGATTTTTCAGCCAAGAAGCAGACACAGAAGGCCTTTGCTATTCCTAAGTCATTGGACTCACAAACACAAATTCCTTTTACTTTCATTTTAGTCTTTTAAGCATGTTATTCCAACACAGAAAAGACCTYCACAGAATCCAAGAACTCATGATAGACTGAGACATCAAAAGAAACTGCATGCACTCAAACACCTCCATCACAAAAAAGGCTTAACACTTTGATTCTCTATCCCATACTTCACTTCAGAATAAGTGATTTAATGCACAGCTTACATGCAAAAAGCAATCCCCCCATTTGATGAAATTCTTAAATGAACAAATGTTCACGTAATCAATACACACCATTTTACAGAACCATTTAAAAGAAGGCCTAATTGTCTTTCTCATCCTTTCATTCACTGTATTCTGGGGCTAGCTTGCTGCCTTGCAGAGTCCTACAGATACCCTAGACAAAGCTCCTACTTAGACCAAACAGGAAAAGTTAACTCTCAAATTACTCTACTTTGAAATCCATTACCGACTGTGTCCTTCAGACATTCCACACCCTTTAAAGCCAACCCAGAGTACAGGCCTGGAAGATGTGACTAACTGCTGTTCTCAAACACCCAGCAGTCAGAAAACTGTGGTGCCTCCAAAGATCATGCTKTGTAATAGCTTTGAGTAAAAGAAGTCATTTCCATAATTTTCAATTGACCATGTGAGAACWTCTGGCTACCTCTCTACTTTTTACGTACTCTAACACTGGTTTTATTCCTCCAAAAAGGAAGAGTTCACTTTATCAGAACTATTTATCATCATATAAAAAGCATTTCAGAAAATTATTTCAGTAAGGACAAAACCTCATTTTCTATGTACTGCATATGTTTATGTTCATTTATATTTGTGCTAATAAATGGGAAGATGATCAATCATGTCATTMTACAAATTGCTGGACATTAAGCAAGTGTTTCCTCAGCTAGTTCAACCAGAGAAGGTCATTTGATCTTGCGCCACAATTCAGTAAACAACTCCTCCCTTTTGCCCTTGCATCCACCAAAAATCTGAAAGCCCTAAAATAGGATTTGTGTAGGATTTACAAGCATAAATCACACACAGCAGCCGCAAAATATTTTTTCTTGCTTGCTAGATACTTCTGGAGACACGTATTCTCCCCAGCATTCACTTTCTTAAAAACTTGAAGGGTCCAAGTTGACTGAAGTGTTTTATATGCCCAGCACCAAAGACAGTTATGCATTTTTGTAAGAACCGAAGAAGTCCCATGTTCAGAACCCAACACCCCTCTAGCAACCTGTATCCAAAAACACACACAGTCAAAGGACTTTAGAGAGGAGACTGAGAACCAGGGTGCAAAGTGCCCCCTTCCTGTTCCTGAATCCCTAATGTCTGTCAGCTAAACTTCCTGTGCAAGACACTACAGTTAGAGCTCTTCACTGATTTAAGCAGGAGGAAAAAATAAAATCACCAACTGGTGGACATCTATCCACCAGAAACGTCTCTCTTCTCAGGCTATCTATGCTTTTKGTCTCCAAAATAACAGAGAATATAAAAACTGATTTATTAACTATTTAAACCCATTGCTCATTTGGTAATTTGAGGAGTCTTATGTAGATTTTGAACATGTGACTGAAGCACATCTGTAGAGCAGTGCAGTAAGCAAGGAGTCTACAGACCACTTACTAACACTGGCCTCCTGCAAAATAACTTGCAGGAGAATATGAAGATCAATTAATATTCAAATAGGACAYGTAAAGACAGACACCATGGTAAGAACTGAAGGCATCACAAGCAGCTGGAATACATATCTGCTCTTAACTTTAGGATAAAATAATTAACCATTTAACAATATTAAATATATACACCATCRAAAAAAACCACACTTGATATGTATAAAAGGGAGCTTCAGATTACATTTGGATAGCTGAACAGCTAGCCATTACCATATGCTGTCTGGTCACCAGTATAGAGCAAAACTTTTCTACCTTCCATTCAGCTCTGCATGTAGAAAACAGCAAAATAAACCCACTGCAAAGTCAAACTGCACACCTGGGCAAGGCTGACTCCAGAAGAGTACAGGATTGGGGATGACACCACAGAAGCAACAGGAGCAGCACAGCTATGCCTACCCTACTGACTGTGTGGACTAAAAGGAGAATGTCTGCAGAGCAAAAGAGTTCAGTTTTGAGGCCCCAACGTGTGCATTGCAGAAGGTCCTATTTCAAACTAGATTTAGTGTCATCCCATGGATCAAGACAGTTGGACATCTTAGGTACTTCTACAGCACCTCTTCAGACCTTGTCTCACCTGAAAGAAAATCAACCCATTGTACTACAAGATTGCTCTACAATGCAAAGCAAAGCATAATAAATGGGACAATTAGGAGATCCTTTTCAAAGGTTCACACACTTAATTTGAACTAAAATTATAYTTGGGCCAGGGTCTGTTAAATACTTCCAGCAGTCAGTCAGAAAAAGCAGTTCCTGGAAAGGCCAGTAAGAAGAGGTTAAGYTTGCCAGACAAGGCTGTAACCCCCTGGGTACTACAGCCAAACACTCATGTTCAGCTCATAAAAGGCTAGAGTAAAATGCAAATGTAATTATCCCRCTTACCCTCCACTTAACTTTTTCCATTTCAGTGAAAATTCAAGTTTGTGAAATTTCACACTCCAGTTCTGCTCCTGAACTAACAAGACTATCTTGAGGAGCAGTGGAACAAACCAAACTCCTGGCTGATGAATGCCCTTGGGAGTCAGAAGCTGCTACCACAATATTCACCCTAAAGCAGGAAGGCCAAAATCTGCAGAGTGCTACAGCTCCACAGCTCCTTGTTTTGTGTGTATTCCTCAGTCATTTGTCACTYTTAGTACAGATGACAAACCCTTGTAATTCCTGCTGAGATGCTCGATTGATGGTTGCCTCCAATTCTGGTGCTATTTAATTAAAAGGCCAGTAATCAAGAGAGTACAAGAAAACAGGTCTCCTACATTCCCTGGCAGAACCAAGGTACAGAGTACCCAAAATGCACAGCAATGACTTGATGCAGCATTTGATGCCGTCAGCTCCCCCTGCTGCAATCAGCATCGGCTGTCTATCCTCTTAATTCCTTCTCCTTTCCTAGCTATGAGACACCACTACTCATAAATCAGGTGGGGGAGGAAAGGGAAGGAAACTTGGAATGCAAAACAGTCCATTCTAGAGAAGCAACGAGAACAGTGTCTACAAGATCTCTTAAGAGGGCTCTTAAGACCAAACATGCTCTCTGCCTCCCAGCAAGCTCTGTGTTTTCTACCCATCAGTTCATAGCAGTTACAAATCTAGAAATTGCTGCCACCTTAAAATGTGATACATTTCAGAATTTAGTGTGCTGAACATCCGTGTTGCAGCAGAGTTGGGAAGTCTGAAAGCTTTAAAATACAAGCACAGACACTTTTTAGCTGTTACTTACTACAAAAGGAAGCTTGACACATTGGCAGATATTAATTTCCCTCCTCTGATTTTTACTGAATTTAAGAGCATTCATTTAGCTCAAACAAAAACAACATTCCTAGAAGTTTTACTTTTCTTAGAAGAACAAAAAGCTACATTCTTAGAAGTTTTACAGAAGCTTCCTCCAAAGCACACCACCAAGATTTCCACCTACAGTTTACATCTTAACATTGGAAAGTCTATGCTGTACATGAAACTTGTCCCCAGAAAGGCACTAGTCATAGCCTGAAGTAGACTTTTATCATAATTTTTGACCAGTGCCCCTAATTCATAGAACATTCACAGCAGCTAGGTGACTGACAGACTGTCACTCTGACCCGTAATGTGTTCTCTGGCTCTTAACACCAACATTTAAATGGATTTATGGGCACAAGCCATACAGTTCCACAGGTTTTGCATGGCTGTAGGTATAGTTACTTTCAACATCAGCAAGAACAGAAGCAAGCCACAAAGCCAGAAGGGTTTTGTCCAGCACCTCTGGGAAATATGGAAGTTGAGAGCCTAGCAGGAAAATAACCAAGTCCTGACTTAAACAATTAATCTCTTTAGTTACTTGGCTATGGTTAGAAAAATTTTGCTTTCTCATGTTACTTTCTCATCACCTGGCAATGATGTAGGRTGAACTACTGTCACAGCTGTTATTTCTGGGCTGAGTTTAAGGACATCAGGACTATCTGGATAAACTTAACACTACAATTTCCTGTAACATGACTATCCTGAAAGCAAAGTCGATATTACTTGCCACTATAATCTCACACAGGAACCTCCAGTGGAGGTTCCAGTTGTACTAGGCTCAGACAACAGAGGGAAGAAAACCCTACTTCAAATTGTAAATTTAACAAATTTACAATCCACAAAATAAATGACAGCCAAAAGGGCAAATAGAGAGAACAGTGTGCATAAGACCTACGCTCCAGGTAAAAATTGCGAACAATAAATTCAACACACTAGAAGCTACTTAATCTCCATTGCTCTTAATCAGACATTTCTGAAAAACATTAATTTTTATGTTTGATAGCAACATTTTYATTAGTAAGACCTTCATATGTATTTCCCATTAGAGCATAAACTAACTACTTCCATAATTTTCTAAATGCAGGAGTAATCACATTTTTTAACATGCCTGACATGCATTATTTAGTGAAATAGTGGGCAGTTTTCTCTATGTGGCAACTTTTGTCATTCATCTTTGTAACTGCATGAAAAGCACAATTCCATACAGTTTCTATCCCCTATAGTCTTCCTATTCAGATTTGCTGCATTTGTAAATTCCTTCAAGCATCAGAAGAGTTCACAGGCATGTGAACATTGGAGACATCATTTCTCCTTTAGCCAGTTCACAATACAAATGAAACAGTGCCTCATTGACTGTTTGCTTTTCACATTTTCATAAAGTTTCAAATGAAACCACCCAATGCCTACATTTCCAATATGACTTTACAATAGAAATAATTTACAGTAACATTGAAAGATACATTAAAAGTGGAAAAAAAAAACCTGACTGCTTGTGCATTTTATTTGATACCAACATTATTCTGCAAGCAATGCTGACAGTACTGTCACTACATATGAGATTTTAGAGAAATAAAGACAAACACGTACTGCTGAATACAGGCCAAATTTGTACCTCTAAAAAAGTCAGGCTATGCAGCACAGTGGCACAGACAACTATTGTGAATTAAATCCTACTGTGAAAAAGAGACCACTCAAGACAAGAAAGCTGGCAGAAATCAATGCAAAGATACCTGGCTTGCAATATAGCTCCTTCTTCCATTGGAGACGGTAGAGGAAAAGGTTTGGTGGATGTTTCCAATCAGGGCAGTTCATATGCAAGAACTGTCAGGTATATATTAGTGTCTGCTGTAGACGATTCAATCCCAGTTACCATGTCCTTTTCCTTGCTCCAAGAATCTCTAAGCCAACATCCGTCTTCCTTTACTGCCTCTGAATAAATGCCATGGRTTGATTAGAAAACAGGTGGGTCAATTAACTGAAACAGTGCAATGCTGCACAATTACTTGCATTATGAGATACCTGTCATTTTTATAAAGCAATACTCTAAATACTCTAGGAAGAAATTTTAAAATTGGATGGTCTATATCTGGGCTATTATATCAAGGATTCTATAACTAGAGACAGTCAGATTATGTTGGGACATTTTTGTGCCAGGCTCTATATAAGCACATATTGTGAATCTAAAGTGCTTTGTTCCAGCTGCCAAACAAAGAAAAAGATCCTTTATTGTTGCCTAACCTGAATGTATTGAGAACACCATACTAAAGCATAGTGTTTGAAGGATTTTTTTTTTTTTTGTAATAGAAGTCACAAACTAGTACAGATAATATAAGCAGTGTTACACAAAGATTTATCTTCATATATTTAAAAGCCATGCTGTGAAAATGCAGCACAAAATCTAGGCTAAGAAACACCAACGAGTAGGTGTAGAGTTGCTTTAAGTGGAAGTTTGAAAGAAAATAGCACGGATTTTGGAGTGTGGTGTATACTAAATTGTGGTGTATATTAAACTGTGCTATGTTTCCCAAGGACTATAACAGGGGAAGAAATCAGCTTGCAGGTCTGCTTAAGCCAACAGCTACAGATCAACACCATCAAAAACAAAATGCAAAATTAGGCAACATTATCTTCTTTCTGTGGCAGGGCACACCAATTAAAAAGGTACATTCTTATAGAATTAATATTACACAGAGAGAACTATAAAAAGTACATAAACGTATGCATGCAGCCCCAAATGCATGCATGCAGCAATTGCTCTGTGAAAACTGCAGTGGGGAACACTAAAAGGAAACTYGAAGCTTCTACAAACAAAAAGGGAGAGAGAAGTTAAAGTACATGTTTGTGGCAACAGAGCTGAAAACAGTACATCATTCATTGCTGATGAGTACCTGGATGCCAGAATTTTATTTGTGGTTAAARCAATCTTTTTTCTGCCTCTCTTGTTCCCGGCATTTCACTTCTTGAGCTCCCACAATACCACTCAATGTATGCTTGTCTCCTAGGTCTCYACTCTCACATTTAATGGTCGACATAATCTCAAATATATAAATCTGATTTCATTGTTTCTTCCTTATTCCCAGTGCTCTTCAAGAATTAAAATATTACCATCAAATTAAGCYGATACCCCTCCCCAAACACTCTCCAGTAGCTGCAGAACCAAAAACTGTTTACAAACTACAAAAAAAAAAAAAAAGATAAAAAATTATCAAATAAAAGAACCTTAGTTCAGCCTAGCCATTTTTCAAATTTCTACTGTCCTTGACTGTTCCACTTTTTACAGAAAAGGCCACATCTTAAGAAATCAAGCAATAAYAGAGAGCCATTTACAACAGTTGTCATTTGTTCTCAGACTATTCTGTCAACACAAAAAAATGGATTCACAGAATTTAGAATTTCACAGAATCATACAATGGTCTGAATTGGAAGGGACATTTAAGATCATCTGCCCCACTGCAGTAATCAGGTTTTTCAGAGATTCGCCCAGCCTGACCTTCAAAGTTTCTGGAGATGAGGCAGCCAGCACTTCTCTGCASAGTCCATTCCAGAGTTTCAGCCACACTCATTGTAAAAAGTTTCATCTTCGTATCTAGCYAGATACAAGAATTCCTACCAGCCCCAGGAACCGGAATTCAATGGCAAAAACAAAAAAAATCATTTAAACACAGAATAGCTGCTGACTGTTAAGTTTTGGTGATTTATTTTCTGCCCCCCTTTTGAACTTGGTCTTAGCAGTTCACAGRCACCTTTACACCCCAGTTTCTCCCCCTCGATATCTTCCCTTGCCACATCTTCTAGCTACCATCTGCTTCTCTAGTCTTCTTTCTAGTCTTTTGTGGCTTTTCTAACAGAAAAAAAACCCCACAATTTTTAAAATATATGACTTTAGSTATAAGTCAGTTTATTTAGCTTACATATTACAAATAGTAAGCTCTTATCTATTTCCTAAGTACCATCTTCAACGCTGGTTTCCCAACATTGGTTTCTGCTTCTGGTACCAAAGTACATACACAAAATAATTTGATTAATTTTGGGTAGTGACAACTGTAGTTCGATCCTGCAACTTCTTCTGGAAGGCCAAAAAATATAAAATATTAAAYGTAAAAGCTGTACACCCTTTCCTATTTTTTGTCCTCTGAAAATTAATCTCAAGTACACTTTGTCCTATTGATGCTGGATTGCAAAATATCCTGTATTTCATGACATTCCCAAAATGTCACCAAATTCTGTAAAAAAACCAAAGTCTGTGGGGCTCAGAGCACTGCACAAAGTGAACCTCTCTGCAGAAACAGAGTCTGAGGCTGAACTGGATCAAAGCCACATCTCACCACAATAACATCAGAGGAGGCATTTCCTCTACTATTAAGCCACACCTCATGCTGGCAGCTTCGCAGCTTCTCACTGCAAATATTATTTGTGTTTTGTTGAGCTGACAACTCAGAGGCACCATCTCGCTGAAACAGGTCGTTCCATCATGGCAGTGGGAGAGTCAATTACACCACCACATTCAACCTGTTATGGAGGCTTCCAGACAACCCAAAGGTAGCAATTTTGACAAGCTTAGTCTTCTCAAGCCCAAATTCCACTATTAGGGAAAAAGAACAGAATAGCTAAACACAAGGCAGGCAATCACCCCACACTATGTGGGGTATGGTCAGAAGATGATGAAAAGCTTACATGACTTGCTCAAAAAATCCAACATTCTACAAACAAAGCAGTGTAAGAGTATCTCAGAATTCTCTGCCTCTCCATGYTCATCCATCCACCAGTACTTCTACAGATTTTTTTTGTGGTATTATCAACAGCTCAGCAGTATTACAGGAAGGAAAACAGAAGTTAAGAAGTTTTTGATTTCCCTGTAGGAAGATGACAAACAATCTGTCTGCTCTGCATTGAAAAGACTCACATGAACACAGGAGAGGAATYAGCATCCAAAACGTCAATGACATAGGTATATTTTCCTTATTTCTGATTCCCATAAGCCTCACAATGCACTGGATGCTAACCAAAATGTCACAGGAACCTGCAAATCACAAGCATAGCACACCCAAAAAACAAAAAAGGAAAACCCACAAGTAGTTATAGACATAATGAAGATGGCCCATCTAGAAATCACAACTTTTCTTAGTCCACAGTTTCTTTTTATGCATCTACACGTACACTTTCAGGCTAAGAAAAAAAGGCATTAGGAATATACAGCATGGTTTCATGCAATGGGTTAGTTCTACCATGGCTGTGCAAGGTGGCTTCAAGTCACACTGGGTATTCTCCAGTGAACACTGATTCTACAGTGCTGCATTACAGGGCCTTAAACCAATAACCTTATTTCTTTCAGCTTCTAGATCTTCTGCCTGTAAAAAYACAGATAGCAACAATTGCTCCATGGGGGCTTCATTAGGCTTAATTAACACCTGTGTTAGATCTTCAGATAAAAGGGTAGCTGTAATTACACAACCTGAACCACTTCTTGATAGGAAACCATGTAYTAATCCTTTCATAATTTGAGATTTTCAGACCCTATACCAGGTAAAAAACTCTCACCCATCAGAGTCACCTTAATCATCTTATTTTAAAAGCAGATGAAACCCACCATCTTTCCCATTTTAACAAATGGGATCCTGGAGTTGTTTTGGTTGGATTTGGGGGTTTATTTTGAATCATTATTCCCCACCTTCCTTCCTTTCTCAGATGCACTTTAGCTTTTCCACATTTACCAATACTTCTCTCATCCTGGCTCTGAGCTCCTGGAAGTTTCTTTCCAGTAAGAATTACTCCTCAAGCCCGCAGGACAGTGGGTAGAGCGGCACAGGAGAGGTTGGCAGAGGTCAGAAGAGGGAAGACCAAAGGCTCTCTAAGGAAGTTCCAAGCCCTTGAAATTTGCTTTGGTGTGCTTCAGCAACGCAATCATGAATGAAACAATGACCCATCAATGACTCCATGCAGTCAGAGACTGGCTAGATTGTGTTCACTGAGGAACAGCAGCGACCTCCCAATGACAGCCAGGGCAGTAAATCCAACCTCGTCCAGCATGCAGATCCACAGGAGASCGTGAGTGAAATGCAGCCGTGCCAAGGCACCTTCACTGGTCCTCACACTTCAAGCTAGAAGACCTTAAAATTTTACATACAGGCTCACTGCCTTACCCAGCCTGCCTCCAGCAGCATCTCCCACTGTTCATTAGAGACTCCAGGCTGGAAATCAAGGCTGCCAAAACAGTGTCTGTTGAGAGACAGGTGGGAAGGGGAAAGAGGAGCTGAGTGGGACTCTGATGGTGCACAGCACAAAATCAAGCTCAGGGAGATGTCTGCCTGCTGCCAYACTCTCCAGAAGGATTTTAGAAAAGAAAAGCAGGTGCTGTAGAATGGATGAGAGATTTGCCATTTTTATATAATCCACATGCAAAGTCAGAACTTTTCAAGTGTGATCATGTTGTAGGCCCCAGAACTGCAGCTCACCAGATACAGGTTCTGCTTCCAGCCCCTGCAGCAAGTTTCCTGCAACCATGTAAAATAAATGCATTAAAGCCTGCTATCTTCTGTGGCACGCGCTAACTACAAATAAAAATGTTGCAAGAAAGTAATTTCTATTAGCATAAAGCTTCACAATAACTAATCTCTACTTTTTTCTGTGAGTTACAATCAAATAGCATTGCTACAGTAGTGATTCTTGCTATGAATTTCACTCTACGCCAGTACACCCACACAACCTATTCTACCACAGCAAAAGAAACACTTCTATCCAGACTTCCCTCTTGACTCTGTCCAGCAGCATGCCCTGCTRTTGACATTGTTTGAGCAGATTGTCTCTGAAGTAATAAGTAATGCATTAAAGTGTCTGTTGTTAACAGTAACCTCTACAAACACCCTTTTTTTTCCCCTTTCAAATACCTCCTGCAAATGCAACAGAAGAGAGCTGAGCTGCTTTCCCCTCCCACACCCATTCAGCTCTTTTTCACTTTACCTCAATGGACAGCTTAAGAAGAACTGTGGTAAAATATGTAGATCAGACAGATGGCATTTGCTGCTCTTTTCTCAGTGCTGCTGCTCAATGGTTTTTAAAAGCCACAATAATTCTTTACTTAAATAGTCTCAGGTAGATCCTAAATTCTATTACAACTTTTTCTAATCACTCTGGAAGTGGAATTATTTTATTTACAGGAAGTATCAAAGAATTCCACCAAAGCAAAAAGAGTTACAGGATGAGAACAAATACCTGATTTTTTTTCTTTGCTTTTAAATTTCTCCTCAACAAGAATAATCCTCTTCCTACTTTATTTCAACAGATGTGAAGAGCAGCTGACATCTGCATTTCCCCACAGGAACAGTGGGGCAGGACAGTTTGGTTCCCATTTTATCGCTCTCTTTACACATCCACCACCCTCACGCTACAGCTGCTTATAGCTCCTCACTCCTCCCCACAACCACAACTYCTCTCTTCCAAAATTATATCTGGCAATTATTTTTCTAATATATTAATAACCAAGAAAGTTATTTATACATTCAGACACACACATCTATGGGTACAGTGCATATACATATATACACATACATGTAGCCGTCCTCTTGAAAGACATGCCTTCCTTGTTATACACTGAAAACTGTTCATCTGACTTTTATTCCTCTTTTTATAAAAAAAGTAACAAGGTTAAAATAGAGAAAACCATTGTTATTTGGTCACAAAGCAACACAGAAATAAAAAGTTAAGCCAACAGATTTTAGTCTGAAATGTCACGGGGAAGGCTTACTGGAACCTCAGTTAACCAGCATTCAAACTGCAATTTAGGCAGCAGTCACTTCCAAGCAAGTGATGGAAGACATGCAAATAACTTTTATCACATTATTTACTAGAGGCCCCACATTTCCACATATAACTTCTTCCAAACAATAAGCTCCCGTCAAGTTAGTGTTCCATCAAATCTGTCAACTGCAACTCATTTGGCGCCACAGGACAAGCCGACACATTGCATAAAGGTCAAGTGGAAAAATGTCCCTTCCACTACATCAATGTCTAGATTGCTAAAGGTCACTCCATCCAATAATTGCTACTACAAAAAATAACTTTGTTRTAATCTACATTATAGAAGGAAAAAAAAATGAAGTTCAAGTACTTAATTTTTTTCCAAGACACGATMAACTAACATTACTGTCATTTCATGACTGGAGTGCAGTGGGCTTTACAGTACTTAATTAGACCTCAATGGACTGTGTTATGGCAAGTGATGATACACCCATTTTATGGACAGCTCACCTGAAGCAGACTGAGGCAGTTKGCCTAAAGTTGTAACAGCAAAAAGCAAATATGATTATGTAACCTAAAACAAATCAAAAACCCCAAACCTGCAACAGATTTCCTTTCTTTTAGCTTCTTACTCCTCCCTTATCAAAATTGTTTTCTTTATCTTCAAAAAGTGTCACTCACTCACCATTTGTAACATCAGAGTGTGTTGTAAAATTGAAAATTAACATATACAGATACAGAAGCTAGCATCAAGGTACTTTAATGCTGGAGCTAAAATCCTAAGGCTAAGTGACCAACAACCTACACAGACACATATGACCCTTGTCACTCAAGGAAGCCTGGAGTTGTATTGTGCAATGATGGAAGAGGAAGGAAAGGAAGAAGTTCAGGTTCTGCTTGTCTCACTACACCTCTTAATCACTCGATTCATATACAACTCAGTTATTCCCAGCTWCCATTACTAAGAAAAGATTAAAAATTCAACACTATTGCTTAAGATTCTAATTCTGTATCATCAAGAAAAGTTTTGAAGAAATTTGGCAGTTAATGGGAAGAGTAGTAGAAATTATTTACAGAGTGGACTCTAAAAAAAAATAAATCAAATTACCATGCAATCAGTGCCCTGATTGTAAGTGCTGGGCTTCCAGATTTGCTGCAAAGCAGCACAGGTCTTACTAGGCTTTCCAGAGATTGGCTGAATAGAACCCAAAACTGCCTGCATCCTAAGCAAACTTTAGATTAAAGCATGAAGAAAYAACTTTCTGTTAAAGAAACAAAAAGTTAACCAGAAAAAGCTGAAAGTCTGTCCCTAAGATACAGAATAAATATTAACTGTTTGAATGCCTTCAGAATGAGTCTAATTGAAATCAAATCAYGCCACCCCATCATTAAGTATTCTAAGGGATACAGTACCAGGTATCTGACGCCACATAACCTTTGTTCAAAGCATTATCTCTGCATTGAAAAAAATAAAATAAAAGCTGGCATAGCATAGTAATGTGTATCTCCTTTCACAGGTTTTCACTTCCATAGGAAGAGAAGGCTGGAAGCTGGCAAAGGGACAGGGTGGCATCTTCACTGCCACTTCAGCTGCCACATGCAAGAATAGGAGTGATGYTTGTTTTACCCTCTGGCAGGTTTCCTAAGTGTGTCAAATTCAAGTAGTTATTCAAATGTACTCAATAACAACACTATCAAGATCTTAGAAAGCCACAATGGTTTCTTCAGTGACAAGCATTATCAATGATGGCAGCAACAGAATGTTAGACTGCAAGCAGCTGCAGTAAAGAAAGTCCA
This sequence comes from Malurus melanocephalus, assembly GCF_030028575.1. Taxonomy (NCBI): domain Eukaryota; kingdom Metazoa; phylum Chordata; class Aves; order Passeriformes; family Maluridae; genus Malurus; species Malurus melanocephalus. The sequence goes on along the minus strand of NW_026623324.1, from coordinate 788,020 downwards.
AAAGAAAACAGTTCTTCAGTAAGAGACAGAAAGTACAATTTTTAAATGTTTTAGGCTTACAAAGCACTGTGTTTGATGAATGTCCCTTAATGTATGGGTACTTTAACTGTAACAGCATTGACACAATACAATATTCTGGAGAATACCCCCCCTATTCAGGAAACCATTATTTGTTTAATTGGAAACTTCATCAAACAAATTCACACTGTGTATTTGCCCTTGGCCAGCTGTCTCCTATCTGAAGAGGTGAAAGCTTATGGACTGATAACATAAATATGAAGAATCTGATAACYACTGAAGCCAGTGGGATTGTCACATGGCTGGAGTGCTTAGGTGAGCCTAAGTTGCAGGGAAAAAAATATTTTACTTTACAAAGGGCTAGAAAGAAAAGTTTACAGATGCTACCTTATACCTTTGCCAGCAGAATAAGTGCATGCAACAAAACRTGGGCATATTACACCAGCAGAAGAAACCAAAAAAAGCCTTGACATGACAAGAATTGCCAGACTAGAACCGACCCAGGTCCATCCAGCACGGGATCCTGCCTGCAGCAGTGACAACTGGATGTTTCAACATTTCAGAGAAGGGAGAGAAAAGCCTACAGGGGCAGCCTGACAGCCTCTGCAATACTGCATCCACCTCTGATGCTGGGAAACCCTATAGGATGTCTTTCAGAAGATTCCCGAAATTACCAGGCTGCTATGTCTTATATTTACTCCAATTATGCTATGATGAACATTAAGAAATAAACCCTCAATTCCCTCATGCTAACTTTCAAAAAAAACTTTCCAGAAATCACTTTTTAAAATGCATTTAGGCAGAAGGTTAAATCAGGTAAAATAGGCAATGTGTCAAATACATGAAAGAGTACAATAAAAATGCAATAAAGTATTTGCATAAAGTTTCAAAGAAAGTAAAATTCTAACATTATTCTTTAGAAAAAAAACTTCTATTGAATACTTCACTCCATATAACTGCCTTATCTTTTACATAATATCCCAGTTACTAAGCTTCACCAAAAGCCTTTATTTTWAAAAAATAATAATTCTACAGAAGCTTTCCCCAATGCCACAACATTGGCATTGTCATAACATTCACCTTTCCCCTCCAGTTATTAAACAAGCTAATTAGCATAAAAGTCAAAAAAGTGAGAAATAAATTCTGTTACAAGCAGCAAAAATATCTTTTGTTCAATTCAGACATTCCTGGTCATGCTATCCAGTTTTGCAAATTTTCCTTTGGAAGCTGAACAAACCATTATGTGCTCTTGTACTTAAGCAGACTCTTTAAATTGCTTACTGTCTAAAGAACGGATTAAGATACTTAGATATTAAGATATCCTCTAGCACTMTGGCTTCCTCTCCTTTCCTAGTTTGGCTTTATTTCTAAAGCAGCGTCTGCTGGGTAGAATTTGCACAGTAGGAGCCCTGGCAACTCCTCCTGGCCAAGGTTAAGGCAGTAAGCAAATAGCTGTTTGACAGCCCTTTTGCCAGGAAGGGACCCCAARCAGAGTATTTCCAAATGAACAAGTGCAAAACACCAGAGTACAAAATCCACCCAAAGACAGCACTTCTGACAGATCCATATTTCCCACTAGTGGCATCCCAGTAATTAGCACTTCCTTGTCCACTATGGCCATCCCCACAGATTTCAGTAACAAGCAGCTGCTTATGCTTAGAAGCAGCTGAGCAATTAAGGAAGAGGCCATTTAAATACTGATCAAAAACCAAGCACAGCAAGAGCATCACCTGCACAAAGCCTATGCAYAGGCAGTGCAGTGCCGTACACTTCATAATACTGTTCAGCATATCCCAAATCTATAGGATGCTTCTCAAACAGGTATTTGAGGCCAAATTAGGCTCCTCACCAATAGAAGGAAACAGAACCATTCAYAGAATGCCAGGTTGGAAGGTATCTCAAGGATCACCTGATCCAACCTCTCTTAGAGATGCACAGCCCAGGACCGTGCCCAGCTGAACCTTACAGGTATCCAACAATGGGAAATCCATGACTTCTTTAAGGAGATTATTCCAATGACTGGTTGGTCTCATTGTGGAAAATTTTCCTACTGTCCAGCTGGTCTCTCTAGGAATAATTAATGTCCATTACTCCTTGTCTTTTCATGTGATTCCTCGCAAGAAGTGACTCCATCTTCTTTATAGAWACCTTTTAAATACAGGAACTTGCTGACAAGGGGTCCCCCTAAGCCTTCTTTTCTGAAGGCTGACCAAACCCAGGTCTCTCAGCCTCTCCTCACACTGAAGGTTTCCCAATCCTTTGGTCATCTTTATGGTCTTCTCTGGACCCTCTCAAGCCTCTCCACATCTTTTTTTTTTTTTTTTCTGTAGCAGGGATCAAAACTGAACACAGTATTCCAGGTATGCAGGTGTGGCCTGACAAGTGCCGAGTGAAGTGGGAAAAAGTTGTAAAGCAGGACAGTCATGAACTTCATGAATGAATATTTCATCACTGCCAGCTCTCAACTTTTTGACCTTATCCTGAGCTATCAAGAATATTTTTTGATTGGAAATAAGCACAGCACCAGCTTCATCCTAACCTTCAAAAGAAGTCTGCAGCAGTTAGTTAATCTTGGCTGAGCAGAATATTAACATCAAGGAAGTCTGTCTATCTCCCTATTGCAAGTTGGTTTGGGTTGTTACTTTAAATCCCTTTGCATAGAAGGGACAATTGGTATTTTTTGCGACTTTTAACTGACCCCAGCTTCATTTGTCTACTCGCTTGGAAGCCAAGATAATAGGTTTGTGTGCTACATATCACTTCAAAAAAGACCTCCAACTGCCAAGAGTCAATTGGCCTGCAGATGAGAACTGAGAAAAAGAATCTAGCATTTCACACTGTTTTCTTGATTTTTCCGAAGGTTATCCAGTCTACTTTAGTAAAGGGAGCCTTTCTGGTTGCCTATCAGGGCTGAATAAATGCTTTTTTTACCTCCCCAAAGATACTTTAAAAATTCTGTAACATTTAACAATATTTCTTTTAGTAGGCRTTGGGGATATTAGGAACAATGTGTGCTGATACATTACAAGACAGATAAATCCCAGATATTAAAAATGGACTATGGTAATTTTAGGCAGATATAAAGTGTAACTTTGTAATGGATAGGGGAAAAAACACTAAGATTGCATTAAACAAGTATGAGAAAGAACACATTCCTTAGATCTAATGGGCATCAGCTATACATAACTGAACAACAAATCTCCAAACAACTTTCTCTATCTTCCTACACACAAAGAAATGTGAACCCAAAAGGCAGCTGCCTTACAGGAAAGTAATTAAAAAGCCCCTTGTTGCTCTTGGCTAAGAACACAATAGATTCTAGGATCCTGCAACAGCACAGAGGAAGGCACACAAGCCACTGACTTGCCCACTTCTGTTACAGAGAGAACAGACTTGGGGAAATGTAGAGAAGGCCAGGCAGCACACTGCACTTCAGAGCAGGGAACYGGGAGCACACAAGTTCCCTCTTCTAACAGACATAGAGGAAATACTGCCCCTCAGGAAAGGGAGCCAGGAATATTTAGACTGACAAGTTAAATTGATTTTGTAAGCAAACCTTCAGTTCGCTATTAGGTGCTCTTATCAGCATTTCACTCTAAACAATTAGAAGCATTCACAAGGAAGTTTCTATTAAGGAATTATATATTATAAAATCAAAGCAAGGGGGAAAAGAGCTTCTAGATAAAATGAAAGCAWACAAGGCACACCTGGCCCATGACTTTGGAGAGATGGGAGAAACGATGTTGCTTGCACACGAGGGAGGCCAGGAAATGTGGCGGACATCACTAATAGCAGTCCCTACAGCAGCATACTGGAGGTACAAGAAGCCTGTTAAAGCTTGTATCTCAGCACAAGCCTGTTAAAGACAAAGTTCAAGTTTGCTTCCTTCAAGCTACAGCCCAGGAGATGCTTGTCCAGCAGAACCAGGCCAGCTACATTATCTCCCTGAAGGATTCCAGCCCTCACATGACCAATACCTCCTGCAGCCTTCAGAGAACTGAGCTCTAGCTTGAATAGGAACTAAATTGATTGTTTTTCCTCATCTGAGCCAAAAGCAGCATTTTTCAGGACACTTCAACAAGCCAAAAAAGCTTCATTTCACTTTTTTTGACATAATGAATGGGATTTTTTCCTACAAGTGTGTTTTTAACAAACAAGTGTGTCACAAGTAAAGAAAGTAAGACAAATACAGCTCAGCTGCTTTGCTGCCCACACTGTTCCCAAGTAACTCCCATCTGTTTGCACTAGTGAGGCATTAGCCATTCAAACACAGGCAGCCTTGCTTTCCCCTTGCTTGACTGAAAAGGTCTTTTTTTTTCCCCCAGAGAGAAGCAATAGCAAAGGAATGGTTTTAGGATGTGAGGCTGCCCTATATATTCAGTCTGAGTAGGAAGAGCCTAAATATTTTGAAAGCAGGAGCAAGGCAGAAATACCTCTTGTATAAAGGAACAGGCAGGTTCACCCACCTTTTTTTTTTGTTTGTTTCACACACCTTTAACACATTTTAAGTCTTCTTAAAGTAGCTCCTGCAAGGCAAGTGACATAGCCTGACCAGAAACTCCTTGTTCAGAACTCCTCACTATTTTCATTCCCATTATCATACATCACCAGAATAACCAGCTGTAGAAGCCTGCCTGTAAAAGAGRCTATTTCAGCTCCTGCTGAAAAGTGTTTTCTCCACCAAGTAAAGGTCATAATTAAAATATTTCAAACCAATGCGCCTACACTTCAGTACAAATTTGGGTTTGGGTTTAATTACTGTTGTGCACTTAAAAGACCTGAGCTTTTTGTTTTATTCCTTTTGTTCGTTCCTAGAAAGGCCAGGACARCAGATTCTCTATGAAATGGGCAACRAAGCATGGCATTTGGCCTGTGAATACAGCGCAGCAGATACTACCTGTACATASTTGAAGAAGGTCAGAATCAGTGTAGCTTCCTTAAGTCATGTGTAAACACAAGACTTCGGTAAAACTACTAATGGGCTATTGAGTTTTTTGCTTACAGTTCACCAGTTTGAGTCTTGCCCAGATAAAGGATGAAAAAATTGATTCCCCCTGAGTGCAATTTGATAGATGAGGACTTTTCAGCAATAACCCTACTAGGAGGCTTTGCACTGTGTTATGGGGTACCGCAGTAACCTTTTCTCTCTGCATTCCTATGTGCTCGTAATTAGGAGAGCCATTTAATTTCAAATTACTCCCACTGAGAAAGTTCTCACTGTCACTTGACATTCAGAATGAAAAGAGCCCAGCTTCAGCCCAATGCAGAGCTGCAGCCAAAAATCATCCCATTACACTACAGCCTTTATTTAAAAATACGAAAAATACATGAGAGCATTTCATAGTCCTTTGATAACACAAGAAAAATTCACTTACAGGTTGTTTTGCTTGGGGGGTTTTCTAATCATACACTTTACTTCAAAACTATAAAACTCATAGGACTAAAAATAATTTGCTTAAAAACCAGATAAAGTAGAATTAAGTTCAAGAATCAGTCCAATACTCACAACCCTATTAATATGCCTTTTTCTGATGCCATGATTCATTTCCAAATATGCACAACTCTGAAAGTGACAGATCACTAGTGTGACTGCATGGATGATTTTCACCTCTGCAAAGAAAACTAAAGATGAAAAAAAAGACCCCACACCATTTAGTKACACCAGCTTCCCACCTGTGCTTTCAGAAGAACGTTGCTAATAAAAAYTCCTCCAGAAGTCACTAAAAATATTTTCTATTCCACCAACATTTCTTTTACTGGAACTGGTATGTACAACGGGAAATTCCAAACTACCTGCTTTTGAATTTCCAGTTTTCTAACAAGTGATCAGTATTTCTTTTTCATAAAAAGAAACCCTTCCTAGGTAGTGAYTTTAGTTATCTATATGTTCTCTTGGTTATTCAGATTTAATGAACCAGGTAAAACTGGTAATTTACTACAGCTACCAATTACTACAAAGCACCAAGCTGAYAGTTTTAGAGAAGCAAACGTCATATTCTCACTGTGAAGTTGCAAAGGCAAGCATGGAGTCTACTATTTTGTAAAGCGAGACTACAACTGTCTTTCCCCCTCACATACATCACAATACCACACTATTGTCTATAAAACATTTATCACAGCACCACAAAACAGRTAGCACAAGGCTTGTCCTGCTAACTAGTCAGCCAGGGCAACTAGTTAAGTTAGAACAGGAAGATAAACCTTCAGGCATGCAAACCCTTCCACAACAGTGTGCCTAAAAGTTTATCTGATTTCTATTCCTAAAGACAGTTCCCTGTGACAAACCTTGTCTTGAAGCCATGCCCCTGCAAAAGCCCACACTGAGAATGAGTGTATTTAACTCCAGAAGATCAATACTGTACTTATAGCTAAAGACTAACCTCACTTGCTTCACAACACAAAAGGAAGAAAACAAAGAAAAAATTCCCCACATATTTTGCACAACTGAAATCCTAGAGCTAGACAAAAATCTTGTAACACACGTTTTTTTTCCAAGAGTGCTTAATAAGTATTGAAGTTACATTGTTTCTCCTGTCAAATTCCAAACTGTCTCCTGTGTGTTCTCACTCAGTGTAACTCAAGTACACCAGCATTTCAGAACACATCAGTTTGTACCTCTTTGCACTACGCCCCTTGAAAGTTTCTTCAGGCAAAAGGCAGAAACTGTAATGTCTAAAATTTAGATATTGCAATTCCAGATTTTAGACCAGCTGCGCCTATTCCAAGTTTAGGGTCGGATATTAAAATACCATAGAAACATTTTAGGCACAGCACATCATAAAAACAATAAATCAGAAAAACCCACTCATTTAGAAGAAGATCTTATTCTTGAGGCCATTATCCCAAATGCTTCAATATACAGCACACTCCCAGATACCTTGGTGCAATGCAACAKTTCCTCTGTATGGTGCCACAGCACATACAAACCCAAATGGATTTTGTTCTCTACTTCCCCGACTTTCTCAAGAAGGTGAATGACCCCTGGAGAGCTTCTAGCAACGCCAGTGTTGAAGCCTTTTCTTCAAGGTGTTATTTCTCCAGGGAGTTGTTATTAGCAGGGAGGCWTACAGGGGCGCTTGGCAATGCCAGAGGCACACACAAATGAACACCCACAAATAAATCAGATCCATAGTACAATCTGCAGTGATCTAAACAAAAAAAGGCTGTACATCTTCATTTGTATCTGGTTCCAACATYGTGTCAGAATTATGACTCCAATTCATAGCACCTCATCTTGGTTTTTTTCCAACTTTGCCATACATCAAACCAATTAAATTTATTAATTTCATCTACTTTTTCACACTTTAAAACAATCTCAGTGAGCACAAATGTATCCCAATCATTTTCCACACTTCAAATCAAAACCTACGAGGAATTTTGACCAGTATTAAATTGGTAGGTTGATATCAACAGCAAAAGTTTAAAACTCACATTACCTGATGTCAGTTTGGATGCTCCCACAGTTTGCATTTCCTAGAGACTCAMTGAGTCTTTGTCCAATATATGCTATTGTATAAGAATGCAAGGAATTTGATATTTCCCCACGTGGCCTTTTTGATCAACACTTACTACCGCAACCCTATTGCTGTCCTAAGAGCACTAAAAATCTAAAATCTTCATAAAACACCATATTTATTACTTTTACCTTCCATAGGCCAAGGACAAGAAAGAAACACACAAAAGCTTGCATATGCCAGGGGCAGGGCARTAAAGCATCAGAGAGCACAGACACAATTGCAGAATTATGAACACACCCGAGCGTGGTCAGTGTGGCCTGGACAAGTGCACAGGGAAGAAGACAATCTGAAGAGAAAGCAGAAGTTAATTGTCTTGAGATATTCCCACTTTGCAGAGGAGTTTGGAAAGCAATGGAAGGACTGCAGAAATCTCCAATATAAATATCCTGTTAAGAAATTTGACCAGACACCATCCAGCAATCAGCAAGGAACATTATCAGATCCCCACAGGGGACTCACTGTGGAAGACTTTCATGGTCATTTTCAAATGGTAGCCATGCTCATTCAGCATCTTTTTAATCCAAATTAATACATAAATTGCATTATCATGATATGTAGAAGTTTCTGCCCACATCGAGTCATTTATTAAGCAGATAATAACTTAGAAGAGCAGGTGTCCCACTTCCCTTAAATTTTTTATATCCTAAGATGAGGGCAGCAAAATCAATTTCTAATTGTTGGTGGAATTAATAGTCATGTGGTCTCCAGTGGTTGTATTGCAAATGAAACCCAATTTTCTTATGCAGAGCTAATACTTCTAAAGAGCTAGGGAAAGATAAGTCTGTCCTGAATATAAAATTTGTTTTCCAGTGCAAAGTAAGCAGATGGGCTGGCTGGTTATCAGGAGAGCCATGTCACTCACTCAGTGGGTACTGTCCAGATAGCACATCAACACTTCTCCCAAGTTACACCCATCAGAACCCAATGCTTCAAACAGCAATTCAGTATGTAAGATCTTAAATTACCCATAATTGCTTATTTTGTTCATATTTTTGTCACTGATTGTTTGTTTGTAAAAGACTAGCCAGGCTGTCTGGGAACAGCTTGGCTGCATCATGGACTGAGAAACAGAGCCCGACTACCCTAGGAAGGCGGCCGGCAGTGTCAGTTTTAGACAGCAGATGGCCAGCAGCAGAGAAAGCTTCCAAGCACTCTGTATGCCAAAACTTCAGCAATTTTCCTTTTGTCGAGCAGCTTCCAGAAACACAAGRCGTAGCTGAACCTCTTCACTCTGGCCAAGATTAAAATACAAGAGCACAGCAGAATCCCATAAAATATGACCACTTCCTAAAAATATTTAGGCTGCACAGTTTAAGCAATATAGTGCATGACTACAGCAGTTTCTGCTCCAATACTGGCTAAGAAATTAGATACAGAAAACATGATTGCATTTTTAATGTGGAGGCATAACCAAACCAACAGCAAGATCCAGTTCTACCTTGAAGACACTCACTGATGTGAAACAGAACAACTGGTTTAAAATAAGGATTCACATCAAAAGTGTTTCAAGAACCTTGTGAAGATGCATGTGTTTCATATGTAAGCAGTAAAAACAACATGTTAAAGTACCCAGACATGCAAACCAGACCTCCCTCTCAGTAAGCATTGGTCACTACCATATTATTTTAGTTCTAAAAAGGGTTTCTCCAGTTGTCTACCTGACAGTAARATAAGGAAATTCATACATTTAAATTGTGACTCCTGTTCAGTTTTGTGGTTAAAAAACCCCAAACCCAACAGAATAGCAACAGGATAGGCCTAACACAGATTGCATAGAAATAAACAGTGGTGTTGTTACTGCTGCTTGTGAACAGAAGTCAAGATGAAGAATTTGAACAACAGCATTTTGGTCAACCATTTCAACTAGCTCCCAACAATAACTGGGCATGACATAAAGACCTATCTTTTCATTTTAGTCTGCTGTCTTAGAGAAACACAGACAAGATSGGAAAGGTATAAGGCTTGTGCTCTCTCTCTTTTGTTGCAAGGTAAGTTAAGTCTAATCTATACTTCACGTAAGCACTTACTATCCTTAACTAGCCACACTCTTTTGGGAAGGTTATTCAAATTTTCCAAGTAAGACAAGATAAAAAAAAAATCCATGCAACAAAGAATGCGGTTTGAGAATTTGTACAGGCCCTTTTCCCCCCATCCTCTTAACAGGTTTACTGGAAAGTTATAAAAATGAAAAATGAAACCCAGAGGACTTACCCACAGATTTCAGGAAGCTTCTACAAGCTTGTGACAAAACAAGGCTCTGACAGTGGGGCACAACAGAGAGCCCTATTTGCTCCATCCACCCCAATCTCACCCAACAAGTCAGTGGCCTGCAACTGCTCCTGTGTCACAGCAGCTCTGCTCCTCCAGAATTCACCACACTTTATTTAGTCAGCAGCCTCAGCTAGAGAGCTTCACTAATTATATAGCTAGGTTTAAAGATTTAACTTCCAAAGGTACATGCTGCACTCAAACACGTCCAATCAAAGTAACATGYTCTTCAAGAGTTATTTCCAGATATAGCTTCTCTCAAATTCCCTGTCCTTCCTTGAAAGAAGCCAAGTTGTCTTCATTTCTGTGTCCTGTTATAGCAGCCATCTGTCAAGCAAGCATTTTAGTTCAAAATAATAGAAGAACAGTAAAGCAAGGATTCTATCCAACCCTCATCTACAAGCAGCTCTTCCAAGAAAAAGGAAATTAAAAAACAAATAAACAAAAAAGACAACAAAAAGAACAACAYGCCACCCACCTGCTTGAGTATCAAATTAGTTCAAATGTTTACTACTAGAAATAGTACTTCAAACCAGGAAAAATGCTGTTCCAATTTAAACTGCATAAAGAAATTTGTAAAGCCTGAACACCTACACATCTGGCCAGGTGTTCAGAGCTTTTGCAAAATACAGCATTTGTAAGAATTGGCCAAGGCCCTCTACTGAGTGCCACTTAACATTTTCAACCCAGGCACAACTTAATGAGATTCTCCATCATTTTCCCTCTCTGCAGTTGGCCTAAAACAAATACCTGGTTCAAATGAGCAACAGCACCTCTTACAATGTAAACCCAAAGGAGACTAACAGCTACAAAGCCTTKTCTTTCCCTTCATATTCTTGTGATCAAAGGAAAATGTGCAAAATCAGCCTCAAATTCCTACATACCACAGGGTTCTGTCCTTGAATCCCTGCAGGTCCTGAGAGGTGGAAAGGACAATTGGTATTAAGAGGTCTTAAAGAGCACAAGCAAAGAGCAAAAACTAAGGAAAAAACATGYAAATACTATTTTTCTGCAGAGCACACAGCACCCAAGTCCATGGCAGYTCACCAATTCACACAGCCCATCCTTTGGGAATTCACCTAAAATAATTGAAAGCTCACACTATGTTAAATGCATCTACAGCATGAAGCTTTATTGCTGAGATAGATCTTGCCATGACAGGCATGAATGTCTGYGTTCCTCCTGTCATGCTGGACTGATGAGGAGTTGCTCTGATCTGCCCAATGACCTTCACTGAAGAACCCTAATTCTGAATATACACTGATTCCATGGGGAAATAACATTCCCTACCAGTTGCAGGCAATGAATCTGCAAAGAATATTTTTCTTGAAAAAATACCTAAAACAATTTAAAAGAATCAGTAGCTCTGCAGGAACTTTTTTCCGAGTAAGAAAATGGCATGTGAGCCAGCAGTGGAGTTCGGCAGCAAGGCTTGGTCCTGATAGTTACCAATCCATTTGCCTCTTGCACTAGGCAAGATTGAGGAGCTCAGAACAGTAAAAGGTTCTGAAGCATAGAACAGTAAAAAGGTTTTCAAATGTTTGGGCAATAGATTTGTAMTGAGCAAAATACATTTGCTCTCACTGCAAGCGTAACTCCCACAGACACAAAATACACAGTCTTTTTTTTTTTCCTCCTGTATTCAGCAATGTGTTTAACCTTGGAGCTGTCAAGCTCCATCATGAATAATGAGCCATGACAACACTCCAAGTGATCCTTGGAGAACAGACCATTTTTTCCTATATGCTATGCAAGGCAAAATGCTTATATTCCCATGGTACAGTACCTGTTTTGAAAACATACAGTAATGTGGCCATCAAGAGGAGACCACAAGTAAATACAGAAAAAAAAAAAAAAAAAAATCACTTATTTCCTGATATTTCAGCACCTAAAAACAGAAAGATCAATAAAACATCCTAATGGCTCCTATTTAAAATTATACCAGGACTGTGGAGATTTGTCTCACTGAATATGCATTTCACACAACCATTTCACAGCCAAGGAACATCTGCACTTGAAACAACCCATGACAGCTACAGCTTAAACAGAGAACACCCTGCAGGTTTCACAGCACTGTGACCTCTAGCAAATGAGCACCAACGGGGACACTGTGGTGGCCTCTGGCCCAAGCAGCCTCCAGCACTCTCAGAACAAACACASCCTCAACCCCACACACATGGCACTGCCAGAAAGTGTAGGAAAAAAAGGATTTATCTGAATGATCAAAGCACCTCTACACCAACACCCTAACTATGCCAAGGCAGGTCTTTCAGAAATCACAGCAGCTAATCAAGCAGGTAACCAACAGTCATTTTTGCTGYGCATCTCTCAAGCTCAAGGGGAGGAGGAAGACAAAGCAAATAGATTCACCTAAAGAAAGGAAAACCTAGGAAGAAAAAAGCTGAAGATTTAAATAGGCATTCCCTTGTCTCTGAAACAACAAAGGAGGGTTGTAGTTACCCTTACAAAAATCATCCCCCATTCAGGAAATAAACACTAAATGATTAACATTTACCTGGAAGACACCAAGTTCTTTAAGAGCTCAAACAGCATGCATTTATCCTGTGTTTCTCAAGGGGGGAAACAAATATATCCTTTTTCCTGACCTGTTTGCCACAAGGTATTTGTCCACGATTTTGTAGGGGAGAAAAGCTTTCCTTTATGTCTGTGTCATTTCCTAGTCTTGTTTCCACAACTGGAAACACAGTGCATCCCTTTTCCCTCTCTGTAGGGGCATGACTTGATTTATAATTCAGTTCCAATGGTTACCACAGACTACAGGAGCTTTCAAAGAGCTCTGTAGAGCAGGAAAGCAAGAGTGTCAAACCTGTGATGCTTGCCTTTCTTTAAGGTGTGAAGTTTACAGTGTCAGACAGCAGAAACCAGCTCTGAGCACTTAGATGAGTTTTAAGCATTAACACACCTCCCTCCCACCAAGAGCCCTTCCCTGCATGACTAGGCAACTCTTAARGAACCGGAGTCAGAAAGTCTCTTGAGTTTCTTGGCTATGATTGAATCTGGAGAGTAAATTCTGCCACCAAAATAGCAGCTACATGATAATATATTTATTGGCAATTTAATTTTCCACTTGGGAATCTATCCCTCCTCCACCTGCTCTCCTTCCCCTCTACTCACCTTTTCAATGTCCAGGGCATTTCACAGCTATTCACATCCTAMTAGAGCTATCCTTCTCCATCAGTGGTCCCAAATGAGCAAGACCTGTGTGGTTATCACACACAGCACCATCATCATCTCCAGCTCAAAACAGTTCTGCTCTTAATAGAGGACTCACTCTATGTTCAAAGTCATTCTCCAAATTACAGGATCAGAAATTTTCTTCCTAGCAGTATAGTTAAAATGTCCTCAGCCCTTCCCATGCCCCATGTCCATTTCTCCCACTCCCTGATAATACCCTGCCTTCATGCCTCACATCACACCTCTGCACATTTAGCAATTCCATTCCCTGCTAGCAATATTTGGCAATAAGATCCCTTTAAAGAAGGCTAATTACAGATTTCACTTGAACAGAAATTGGTACTGGGCCAATCTGTAAGCTCTTTAACAAGCTTTCAAACTTCACGCCAGGGAAGACTTTGCTCTCTACCAGGAGCAGCAACACAGCTCTAAAAGCAGAGGTGGAAAGCTTTGCCATTGCAAGATGAGGAAGGAGGGTGACAGCTCTGATTCTCCTTGCAGCACTGCACCTTCTCCACGCAAGTTTTTCCTTGAAGATACACTGCCTATGTTTCACCAAAGGAAAAGTAAGGAAGCCATTTCCTGAAAATAATGAAAAGCAGTCACAAAAAAAAAACAAAAACAAAAAAAAAAAAAACCACACAAACCCAGTGGATAGCTGTATCAGAAGTGGAACAAAGACCAATATGACAGAAAGCAGGGCAAGGACTCAAAAGATACAAACTGATAAAATTAAGGATGGTCACATGCATGCATGAAGCGTGTCATTTTCTGAGARCAACAGTGTCAAGATGGACTTCTGGCTTTCAAAGGGATGGAAGAATCCAAATCCATCTCAAGCAACACAGCATCCAGCCCTATATCAGGACAAAGGTTTTCTGTCTGTGTATGTCAGACTTAGCACAGAAAAGAGTAATCCAGCTGTAGATTCTCCTTACCACTTTTTTTCTCTGTGCCCACAGCACCTGGTGAAATAACTTTTCAGCCACACCACTTTTCCAAAGAGAATTAACGCAAGGTTCTGCAAACCACCGTGTGTGCTAACTAAGTGTGCTAACCCCTCTTGATAACTAGGGTGGAGTTGAAAAGAGCAAAAGGATGACGTGATGGTCAACAGAAAGCTGGTCCTGTTTTAAGGATACAAGASCAGTGCTCAGAAGAACTACACAAGAGCTTTCTGTGAGAGATTCAACACAAGTCATCATTTTTCCCCGTGGTCAACGACTATATGGCATCACATGGACATGTCACACCTGATATACTGAAATACTGCTGTCAGACTGGCTGACTGCCTGGAGAATTCCAGCTGGAATCTCTGGTAACCATGCACACAGAGTACACAGCTGTTGGGAAGTCTCCAACAGTGAGATCAACCCACAGGCACTTAAAAAAGAAGAGTTATAAGTGTTACACATGTAAAGCACACACATCAATAATATCTATTTGACAGAGATTAAACCCAAAAGTATCTACTACATCCTCAGATTTTAATATACCTAAAGGTCTTCCCCTTTAGGAGAGGCCACACTAAAAGAATGACTTGTAACAATAGTAGACTCTTCTCCTATATACAGGCAGGCCTTTAAGAGGCCAACAGAGTCCTTGTGCAAAAGGACTACACAACCACCCCCTAGACACTATTAAACACATTTTCATTCATCTTGGGTACATCTTTGAGGGTGGGAAAACAGAGTCATGGTACAGCTGCCAAGTATCACACATTAATTTTGAAAGGCAAACCACAAGTCTGACTACTGCCCAATTCTTACAAGTCAAAAATAAAAAGTGGCAGGAAAGGAGCTGTGTTTTTTCCACCCTTTTTCTCTGATTTAATCATGCAGATTTTAGTGAAACATTTGCAGGTTCTTCCAGCTGAAGAGAGATKTAGCAAGAAAAAATTAACTTCCTGAAGATTATCAAAATATGAGTACTTGAACACAGACTACCATAACAAGAAACAACAAGAAACCCAATGTGTTTAATAGATGTTTTAATTATTAATGTGCACACTCACAAAGCTTATCAGAAGTGAAAATGCATTATTCAAAGACAGATACTTGCCAGCAGCTGTATCACCACCATATTCTCTAGCTGATTTTGATTGAACTCAGTGGACATCAGGTTAGTCCCACAGGACAGTATCATTCACTTCAGTAATAGCTACTGACCTTATTTCTGTGAGCCCTGTTGCAGTGCCATGACTRTGGCAAGCAGAAAATCTCACTCTGTCAGCAGCCAGTGCCTGTCCTTTCTCCTTTTGAAGCTGCCACTCTTTCCTGCTTTTTTTCAGTCATGCTGCTTCAAAACAGCTGATCCAGATGGTGGGTATTTGGATATCAACCTTCCCACATGGTGATGTGGCTCAAGAAAATAAAAACTGTTGCTACCTGCTGCTGACCTACTTTAATTTGTTTCCTGCCATACAACAGAATAAAYAATACAGTTCATTGAACTAGTTTTCCATGCCCACTCACTGCTATGTAGGAAATACAAATAGAGGAAGAAGGAAAGAAAGAAAAAAAAAAGCAGCATGATCCAGTGGGGAGTAGGGAGGAGCAATTCTCACCTCTATCATAGTCATCTTCCTCTATTGCTTTTTCCTGAAGCCTCTGAAGCCGAAAGATCAAAGATTTTAACTATGAAAAGAAGAAAAAGGTTAATTATGAAGAAGCTGCATTAAAAAATACATAGACTATTAACCTCTACACAACATAAATTTAATGGATTACTACATCACAACAACAGCCAAATTTTTCACAGCTAAGCCCAGTATTTGTTAAGTAGACAGACCTATTTGGAAGGCAGCTGAACTGCAGCTACTTGAGCCAAGCATGGCTTTAGTCCAAACACATACAGAGAATAACAAATGATATTTCATGAAAAGCAAAGGAGATCATGCAATCGCAGGATATTTTTCACCCTTTGGATAAATGAAAGTAGGATTATTAGAAGATTCTGTCTGCATGACACCTATTTCTTAACACACTGTACTTAACAGTGTATTTCCAAGCCCATTCTGACAATTTTTTACCTGAGTTTTGMACAGAACGAATGCAAAATTTCCATATGCAAACCACATTTTATTATGTAAACAGAAATTGAAATGCAGTATGAATATTTTAGAACAGGTATATTCATGTTATGGGACAGAAAAGAGTGTTCATATGCAACCAAAAAAGTTTCATTAAAATGAAAGGCTCACCTACATAATGTTGAYATTTGCATTTTCGGTTCACAATGCAAATGCTAGACGAGTTAAAAAAGCAGAACACCAAGAATACCCAAACCACATCCACAGAAGTCTCTCACATTCCAAAAGAAACTTACMATAATAAAGTTTTCTTTTAAAAGTTAATGCTTCTCTTCATTWACATCATGAGTCTGGATCAATTCTAAATTTACTAAAAATTTGTAAGGCCTTGAAAAGTTTTGCTGTTAAAAGAAATTGATTAGAAGGTTGGYTTAGTCCTCTCCTCATTGCCATGACAGCCACAGCCCAGCACAGCTGCAGTTACAAGACTGGAATGTGTTTTTCATTAAATCTGTACATGACCTGTACCAAAAAAGCCACTAYCAGCACTGAAAAAGGTGAGCCTGGAGAAAGAAGCAGCATATATTCTCAAAGTCCAAAGCYTGAAAGTGCTTGGGAGAGCACTAAAATCCATAATTTGGATGCTCTCCATTTACAAAATATTTTCTTCCTCCTTGAAACTCTTTCATATTTAATCCCCATATTTAAACTCTAAATTGCATAGAGAAAAATAAGTACAGCCTGTCAACAACATAATAGAAGCACTCCATTATCAAGACTACATATCAATACACAAYAGACCATCAACACACAAACCTTTAAATTCAGAATACCCTTCTAAATGTGGTATGTGAAAGTGGACTAGYAAGAAAAAAATCTGTACAAATAAAGCCAGAAAAGTATCCAAAAAATGTTTGATTCATAATAGGCTATAGGCTGCTCCAGAAGAAAAAAAACCAAAACATTTTCTACATTCCCATTTCCTCTAGGTTTTACTTTCTTTTGGTTTTCACTTCCGGAAATTCCAATCTTTTTTTTTCTGAGGTTGGTGACAAATGCAAATGATACTGAAGGGAGGAGCTCTGAAACCTCAGCATAAATTTTTTTCTGTGTTTTATGCCTGACTTTTTATAGCGTTTTAAAGAAGCCTGCAATAGGAATGATTCAAGTGACACTTTTTTCATATATGTGATGTATAACAACCATCTACACTGAGAGTACAGCTCTGCTGCTGCTCGCAGTGTTTATTCCATCAGCACTACAGTGGCAGGTCATTTAAAGCCTGCTTGGGTACCACAGCCCAGGCACGCCCACGGCAAACTGACTGATGCTGCCACAGCAAAGTGCTTTCTATTTGCAGGCTGGGGACACATTTGGAGCTCAGTTAATCAAAGTCCTGCTTCTGCTTCAGCGTGGCATGTCCTATATCTGTACCAGATGAAGATCACTTTTTAAGTACAGAGAAAGTATAATTTTAACAACTTTGGTATTGTCTCCTTTCCTTGCTTACCATTGCCTTTGTTCCTTTCTGAAAACTTTGAGACTTACTCATTATCATTACAATGGGAAGGTGCTTCAAATTAAAAACACAACTGGCTAACCAAGGGCAAAGACATCTGAGGGCACAAATCCCCAATTCTTCATTCAATGAATTAATGAATACGGAAATTAAAGATAGCAATGTTTCCTTTGTGCCTATCGAATAAGCAATACTGAAAAGAAAGAAAAATCATTTCCTATTTTGATTGCATTATATATTTCCAAAACTGCAGTGAATTAATTTCCCAAACCATCCCAGACCATGGGCACATTGCAATTCCAGGCATGAAACCAAAGAAACTGCTCCATGTCACTGTGTGTGAAGTCTGTAAATAWGAGAACCTAGTTTGAGTTCTACACACGTCATCTATGAAAAGAAACTATCAGAGAGCACCACAAGCCCAAGTCAGATGTCACAGAAAGCGAAGAAAGAATAAAAGTTTCTCAGCCTTCTGTCTTACCCAGACAGCAGGTTTGTGCAAATTCTCCCCAGAACAGGTTTTTTTCATTAGGCCTAAAGACAATACAGTGCATCTCAGCAGGTATGTGTCTGAGCTGAGAAGTTACAAGGTTCTCAGTTTCTGAAGGCAACCAAGAAACTTGGGCACTAGTGAAACAATTAAAATAAAAATAATTAAAAAAAAAATCAGAAAAAAACCAAACCACAAAACAAAACCAAAAAAAAAATTAACAAAAACAAACAAACCAACAACCCAACAAACAAAAACCCAACAAAACCCCCACCACCCACTCAGTGCACCTTGAACAAATTAGTGAAAATCCATTGTGTCCATATCAATATCTGGATTACTGTCCCCTGCATGCACAAYAAAGCCAATACTTGGCTCCTTTGATCAGGTAAGCTCAGAATGGTTYTCCTGCAATGCCCACCCTACCATCATGAAAATATAACACAGCTGATCCTTCTTAAAGTTTCCCCACCCCTCTCCTACAAAGAACACAATGAATGMCACTGTCTTATACATTACAGGTATAAATGGGTGTGTATATACATATATGCAAAAAGAGACTCCCGGCTCACCAGCTCACTATTCCTCCGGGGTGGAAGGGGAAAAGAATAAAGGTTCAGTTACCAGCTGGAGACAGAAAGGGACTCGACCCCCATTTTTCTTCATATGGAGAGAGCACCTATTAGATTACACACTACTTTCACACAGTTGCCTCATTTCTTGAAATCTTTGGCTCAAGTTTGAAATTTCCAATTAAAAAGTTTAGTGTTGTTAAATCATGATACTTCAAGAAAAGAGTTCATACCACCCCCCAGTTTTACATTACATGTACCCCAAACTACAGACAGAACAGCCACCTGTGAAAAGAAATGTTACTTGTTGAAGTCAGAAACTCATGAATGATGTTAGAAACAAGAGGATCAAAGTTTCAGTAGAAATAGGGTAGAATAGAATAGGGTACTGCAACAACATCACCTGTTTTTAAAGAACCAAACAGAACCTGTGATCTCATTTTTATCATGCAGAGCACTACTGTAAAACTCTGAACAAAGGCCATAGAAGCCAGTAGTATCTGAACTCCTACATAAACTTTGATTTTGGCACTATAAATAAAAATGTTTGGAGGAAGAAGAATCAAATACAAAGTGAGATTACTGACCTTTAATGTACTGCGGTTGCCAAGCAAGCAATCCTGTAGCACTGGTTCATATTTTTTCATCAAAGTATCCCAGTTGTGGTCACTAACAGTAAAGCTACTTTCATAGCCTGAGGTGACAGAAGAGCCAGCAGATGCTGCATCTGAGGAATCTGTAGAATATGAAAATGTTGCATCTATATCCGAGACAGAGAGTGTCTCAAARTCCTGCAATTTATCATTTACTAGGCTCTCACGTTCATGCCGCAAATCCTCACCAGACCTGGGGAAGCAACACAGATTGCCCAAATGCTYGTGAGTTTGTGCCATCACTTCTGGCTTCTGCAGATTTCCTATGCTTTTGGGATGCAGAATAATCTCAGCTTCTTCAACAGATTTGCCTTCAATGTCATTTACTCCAGAAGCYGAGTTCAGGGAGAGCTGTATGAAGCTGAAGCTTGAACGGAAGCTATCRTGCACACCAGCATAATGAGAAATACCACCTCTGTTTTGATATTCACAGTTGTTATTCACTTCTGTCTGATCCAAAGCATACATGTTTGGGGGCTTGCTCACTTTAGTGCTGTGGCTTTTCTGACGTGTACARAACCCAGCAGAAGCATCTCCTTTGCCTGAGCTGGCAGCAGGGTAAACCCCTGTCACTGTGCTTTCTGACCGTGGATTATTCCAATATGAAAGATTTCYACAGCATCCTGGCGTATTTCCAGTAGTGGCCAATGTTGTCACCCCATTAGCAGGAACTACAGCACTACTCACTGCACCACAGCACAGAAACTCTAMGTTATTTTGGCACTGTCTGCACAGAGAGCAGTTCTCAGAGCCTCCACAGTGCTGCCGGCCGTGCTGGAGCTCTGCTGGGCTGAACCGKGGGCAGGCACCGAGGGACTGAAACTCGATCTGTCGCTGAACTTCTGGTCTCATGTATCCAGGTCTTCTTGCCAGCTTCTTTTTACGAAGAGAGCCTGCCGGCATTAATTGCTGGGGGTCATCTGCTGGGGCAGGGAGAAAAGGTCGGTAAGTGTTTCTGCAGTTTTCTAGGCTTAACATACTGTAGCGCCTGAAAATAGTGGTTTCTGAAATTTCAAGCAGTGCATCGTTTTCCATTTCATCAAAAGAAGGACACTGACCATACTGCAGATAGAGAGCACTGCATATATTCATCCACTTTCTAAAGAGTTTGCACCTGTTTTTAAGTCAACTCACTAACAGTCTCCTCCATCAGGACACAAACCTGGGTACAATGAATCACATCATCTTCCTTATTCACAATACCACTCTGCTTTTTCATTCTCAACTTGCTCAACAGCACACTGAAGCACAGTGTTAAAGTTTCTCTGATCCAAAATCATTTCAAATTTACAAGCACATCTAAGATAGGACAGGATCTGCAAGCAATAAAAGGCAAGAGCCATACTCACAAAGAAATGTTGTTCATAACCTGTTGTTGTCAGTCTCTTGTGTTCATACCCACGTTTTAACACTGTGAGTAGCAAGCGGTTCAGACTCCATAACAGATGCAACTGTAACACCCTGTGCTTGCAGATGTCGGACTAATGAGATGTTGTGCAAGTTGTTATTTAGATTTATGATACTACCTATGGTCCAAAATGTAAAGTTAAAGGAAAAGCTTTACATGCATAACCACCAATCCTAGAAAACTAATACAGTATTAATATTATTAAGAAGCAGCCTCTGCTCCGTAACTTGAATTCCTTACACATACCTGAGTTACATAGATGAAAAGATAAATTTGCTGTTTACAGAGAATAGGAAAACAAACAAAAAAACCCCAAACAAGATAAAAAGATCACAGYGAACATCAGAAGTCAGAGAACAGAATGGAATAGAATATCTGTATTTTCTATATATTTTGATATATGCATTATGGATAAAAGATTACATGATAACTACTTTCATTTTCTCATGGATTTACTGCTAGTTAAAAGGTATCCCATTTGTCTGTCCTGCACAATGGGGATCAATGGGAATACAAGCTCTGCACTATCATCCATTTTGTAACACAAAAACATATTGACTGGACCTATTTGCCAGAATCACCCTTCAAGGGGATCTGATGCCTAGCTGAATTATGCCCTCCATTAGCTGCCCTCTACTCATTGAACCAGAATCAATTAGTTAGAAATATTCATATCACCCACACAGAGCTCATTCAAAAACAGAAGTTTCCAATTTTTCTCTTTATATTTAGTATTCCTCTCTAATCACAACCTTTTCTCAGTTTAAAATTGATAGATATGTACATAATCTAAACTCCTCTAACTTCTAACACAGGCCTCATACACACCTTATTTCACTGATATCCTATACAAGAACTTCAGCATTAGACCTGAAACTTCCCAGGAGAATTTCCCCAACATTCATTACGTTCTTTCCAAATAACCTTCAACAAAAACAATTTATACATTTTTCCATATACTAGAATAGTGGCACATCTCACCATGGGACTGCAGTTAAGCTTCTGTATTCTATCACCATAAATTACAATATCCCAGCTGTCTCTTACATTCTCTTTTGTCTGAGGAAAAAAGCATCCCAGAAATCAGAAGTAAAAAAGGTCATAGAGTCCACTCGCCTGCCTACTATAAAAAGACAGTGAAATGCTGTAGTGGGAATAATTTAATAGAAGTCTCAACAAGCAAGAGTTACTCTCAGAGCAAGGGAACAAAAAATGAACAAAATTTTCTTTAGAATTTAATTCTTTTCGTTTATATACAACACAACAGCCTAAATTCGACTTCAGCAGAAGAAATCAATCATGCATAAAAAAGTAATTCTAAGACTGCACATATTCCATGGCCATTTGAAAAGGCCAGTCACACGCTTTGTCTGTAAAAACACAAAAAGTTATCTGGTTTAATTAAAATCAGTTTAAAATTGTTCTCACTAAATCACTTTGAATTTCTAAAGCAGACCAATAAGTACAGCTCTTTAAACACCAAATTTAAACTAAGCTAATGTAAATAAGGTTTAAATTGGCCAAAGCATTAGATATTCACACCAAGTGAACTGCATTCAATTCTAAAAATTATTGGAGGCAGAGTACAATTCCAGTATCCTGAACAGGACCACATATGGCCCATGCATCTCTGCACTCCTCACAGGATTCACAGGTAACCTTCTAGGGGTCTAACCAGTCAGGAAGTTACTGTTGCCTTGGGTGTACTGTTTGGGCAGTGCCTACCCCTGTGCCGCGTCCCTGTTCTCAAGGCTAGAATGATTGCAGTTGTTTCTAATCTCAAGTTATGTAAACTTGCTGCATAGCCTTCCAACCACAGCTTGCTTTGTCTGCACATCAGACAGAGAAATTACATTGAATCAATTCAGCTGGCTTGCTAAAAAATAAATTTAAAAAAAATTAAAAAAAAACAGGCCTTAAATTCTTCTCATCAGAACCTCAGTTTGAAGAACATCAAATAACTGCTGGCAATTAACTACAAGATTATCAGAGTGGAAACTACTGAAGGCAGTTTCAAAACCCTACACTATATTGTGTCATGCATTGTATGAGACATGCACTTTGAGAGGAAAGCCACAAATATAAGAGCCTTTCAATTGAATTAATAAAAATCAACTCTTTAAAAAAAATATTTTACAATCTTAGAAGACGCTGTAACATATTTTAAAGGCAGATAYGTACAAATTACTTCAAATTCAATTATAAAAGCTCAGAAATATTCCTAACATCTCTTTYACCATAGCAATCTTTCCTGATGACCAACATTTCATAAAAAATAACAGTTCAGATTCAGAGCAGAGGGAATAAGAAAATAGTTCATTGCTGTAAAGCAACGTCATTCATATCTTAGTTGCACCAGTGAGATGAAAGAGGGAGAGGTGAAGCCTCAGAACATTTCCTACTGATGGAAAGCGCACATTCTCTTCTACCCAGCCCGACAATAAAGGGCAGCAAAACAGCCATCAAATTTATTTTAGATCATCAGTCTTTGTTTTCAGCCACAAAAGTGGCAGCTCAGTTTTTCTGACTGAATGTTCTAACAGCATCTGGATGAAAAGGTGTAAATAACTTACATTTTTATTAATCAAATAGAATTTTATAGATCAGCAGAGAAACTCTGAAGTGCTCACCTCCTCACTCCTGCTTCAAGCATGTAAYGCAGAATGCTTGTGAGCTCATTTAGGTTCTTCCAGTTTTAAAGACAGCTCAACTATCTGAATACACCTATATTATACACAGCTCTTTCTTTACTAGAATAACAAATTCATCTTCAGAGCATTTATGGCAACAGTGATGTCGAAGAAAACATATTTGGTCATATTCAAAGCCAACTATCAAAGCAAAGCTCCAAGCAATTTCTGTAGCATTGCTTTTGTTAAGGAAGCTTTAAACCTGCATCAAACTATACACAAACAAAGTAAGTGAGATTCAAATATTTATTATTTACAAACATACACACGTAAATGTTTAACCTATCAGGAACAAAAACAAAGCATTCTTGGGGATTAATCTATCTGACATGACAACAACCATTACTGTTCAGCTTCTGTGTCATAAAAAATATGTAAAATGTTGCAGGTTCCTAATCAGTTATCATTTGACTCATTTACTGAATTTCAAAGACACCTCCAAATACGCAAAATAACTGATCCCAACACAACCTATATTGAAACAAGCACCATCTCTGTGTAGCCTTCAAAGAATGTTACTTTYGAATAAAGATTCTTATAACTCTAAAAATGAAAAGGTCTCACTTAGGTTTTTCATCTCACTTACTGAGTGTTAACTGTAACTGTGGTTTATCCAGCGTTTTATAAAGTGTRTCCATAGAAAGCAAGCATGGCTGAGCTACATTGTATTGGATATAATGATACAAATTATTTCCTCACCAAGAGTTTCTGTGATTTCAAAGGTCACAGACTGGGTTCAGTTATTCAACTGTAAATTTCCAAAACATCACAAATAACATATTCTCTGAAGTCCCTGAGTGCACGTCAGTTTCAATTCTTCATTAAAAAACACTTCAAAGTGTTGTGCCTGATAGAATTCAGAGTGCTCTTCTTTAGCCAGGGTTTAAATAATTGTGTTTTTATTGACACTCTCCCATAATGCAAGTCATTATTGAGTTGTTACAATCTAGTCTCTTACCTCCTTAATGCARCAACTCATTTAAAGCCATTTGATGAAATTGCAGCACCACTCTATAGAACTAGAACTACATCAGCTGATAGTAATATGCCCATCAAATTTTTCACACCTCAAGAAATGAAAGAACAGTTTAAACATGGTCTTGACTTAACACTAAGAAAAAAAAATCTACCAGAAAGCAAGATGGTAAAAACAAACACTTCCCATGTCAGTAACAATCATCTACAGGGGAACAAGAGAAATGACCATTTCCTTAATAACATATCATATTTGTGCTTAAAACTACTAAGACTTTAAAACACATCTGGACCTATCAGTATTCAGTAGTGCAGTGACTACACACAGAAACAGGCTTTTTTCTCAAGTGCCTTGCTGAATCAGGGCCTAAGCATCTTGATGTGACAAAAAGCATTTGAAAAAATCAGAAAGGCAGATTTCTATTCATAAATGTAAGTATCCAACTCTGTGTAAGCATGCAGTTGTACTGTGAGAGCCTGTTTGATAACTAATCACCACCCTATGGCTGGCGACCTGAGACCCAAGGCTWRGCTGTTCCAGAAAACAGCATTCCTCTAAGCTGAATAAAAATTACAACATTCAACTTTTCCATTGACCATTACAAGAAAACTCACTTTTTTAGCCTGAAAAGCAAGTGGCCGCATTCACTCCAGAATAGCCAGATGTGATGAATCAGTAAAGCAGGATAGCATGATACTGTCAAGAAACTCTACATTACCAGTCTTTCAGTCTTTTTTGTTCTCATGCACTTAACTACTATTACAGAAGTCCTAAGGGAAAAAACTTTTTTGTTCTCATGCACTTAACTACTATTACAGAAGTCCTAAGGGAAAAAAGAAAAAAAAATAACCCAAAAAAAANAGGAAAGCCCAAGACATTTGCAATAAACGTCAGTGCAAACCTGTTACTACACCTCACTTTTCAAATTCATCTCTTGTTGATGACCCTCAAGCCAATCMCTCTCCAAACCTCCTTACACAACTCAGTGATATATTTCACTCATCCCACTGATACCTGCCTTGGCCAGCTACAACTGCCAAACCACATCACCAGCTGCCTAACAGAAGTTTTCAGGATCCCCAACCATCACYAAACCTACAGCCAGCTCAGTGATCCATCCTGTCAACCATCTGATGGACAACAAAACATCCCAGGGGAGAACACAAGCAGGTCTGGAAAAACAGGCCAGGACCAGCACTGTGTGCCTTCTGCACAGTGAATAACAGGAGACACTTCCCCATAAATATCCAGCCCAATTTTTTCCAAACCTATGAGCATAATTCTTTTTAACTTATAGTCAAGTTATTGAGAATAATTTATCCACTTCCCAAAGAGGTAGATGGACATGCAAGTTGTAAGCTTACAGAGAATATTCACAACAGAGAAAACAATGCTTATTTCAGGAGGTGGGGTGCCGGGTGTGTGCAAGATTTGTTCTTCTTCCTGGGGAAAAATTCTTTTGTTCCCAGATTTAATGCAAAACTCTGTAGAGGCAGTCCATGCAAATGTCTTAAGTGGAGAGAACACCATGGTTCTTTCAGTCAAGATCYGGCAAAGCTTTAAATATTACATAGAAATAGGGGAGCAAGGATGTTGCATAGAATCTGTGAAGTTATCTTAGGTCATAAATTAATTTGCAAGCAACACTTAATGGGTTTGCAGTCATGTCCCATAAAATCATTTCACCAAACACACATGAAACTATGAAATCAGTACACAGCAGTTCTTTTCAAAAATGGTCTATTTAACACACCACACTTCTCTTTCATCACTCTGTCTACAGAGTGACAGTGTGGATTCCCACTACTTCTGCTCAGTCAGATCATCTACAGCAAGACTTTAATATAAAACTCATCAGGGGGGAGGGGAGGGAGGGAGGAATGATAAAAAAAAAAAGTGAAGTGTGAGAGTACATTGACAGCAGTCAATTTTTAATTCAAGCACAGTTTGAATGCTCCAGCTTGGAGATTTGAATTTTTAATTTCACCAAGAGAGTAGGYTCCAAATTAAGCATCTGATGCACAGTCAGTCTGAAATCAGAATTGAGTTCACTGAAATAGAAAGTAATTTTCTCTTAACAGCTCAGTAGCGATCACATATAATGAAAATAAAACAACATGGCAGCCCCTATACTGCCAAGGGTGAGGAATCAGAAGGCTTTCAGATTTACAATTTAATATCAAAATCCCAGGACAAATGCTCCTCCTTYGCCTGATGAACAAGTTCACCTTGTAGCCCAAGTCAGGCTGTCAGTTGCAGTGTCCATGCTGTCTCGACAACAGTAGAGATGGAATAGAGCTCCAGCCATCAGGAAAGCTGAACCCTAACTTCCAACAAAGCACAGCAGCTCAGGATGCAGTTTACATACAAGATACTGCAAAAGCCAGGCATGGACAAACCGCAGTTACAGCAATATGCAGGACATGAGGCCAACCTGTAGATAGGAGAAAGGAAAAGAAGTAGTGCTGGTCCCTCACCCTCTTCCCCTGAAACAAAGTCTCAGGGCTTCACAGGAAGCCCTGCAATTCTTTATACTCCAAGAGAATTTTTGTACTCGGTTATTCTTTGCTCTCTGCAGCAGCAGTTGTGTGGATACTTTTCCCAGATGGCAATAAATTGCTGCTCCAAGTGGCGAGATGAA
Organism: Malurus melanocephalus; assembly: GCF_030028575.1. NCBI lineage: Eukaryota > Metazoa > Chordata > Aves > Passeriformes > Maluridae > Malurus > Malurus melanocephalus. Next base: position 761,042 of record NW_026623324.1, on the reverse strand, counting down.
RATTCCCCAATGAGCCCACAAGGCACAGCCTGCAGCACCACTCCCCTGTGCTCAGTGCCTGCACAAGCAACTTCAGTTAATGCAAGTCCTTGCTGAACRCCAGCAGATTGCTCAGCATCAACAGTCTGCAGATGTTATAACCTGTGAGGGGTCAAACTGTGCTCCAGCAAGCAGAGCACAGCTCCCTTAGAGAMCTTCAGTGCTAAGTGGGAAAGACAYAYAAGATAKCCCTTTTGAGACCTTCACCAAGAATATGTCTTAGCCTTTACAACCCTTACCCATGGCTGTAGACAGACAAAACAGAAGTTCGAAGTTTGTTTTACTGGAACAGAGGACAGAAAAGTGAAGACATCAGCTGTATCCTTTTCCTCTAGTATGGAAGAGAAAAGTAGGTTGTTCAGATGAAATGCTGAGATTATCTACGAACAGGCTATGGAAGAAGTACTACAGCAGATACTGCTGAAACTGCAGCAGAATACTAACCACAGGCAAAAAAAAATCCAGCAGAAATCACAGCTCCTTCTAAATACAGTGGAACAGAAGTCACTCTGCCTAGAGAAACTCAGCTATCTTTAAAAAWTTTTTTAAGAAATTAACATTCCAGGAAATAATAGTTTCTCTGTAGAAGGTAATGCTATTGAATTACAGAATTTAGCAGAGGTGGCAGCACAGAGTGACTATGGCAATCAACRCAGAGGAAGAGAAGACCTCAAGAAACAGCTAGAGAGCACTCAAAGAGGGCACCYACCAACACTAGACAGGTAGCTCTCCACACCTTCCCACATAGGAGCCCTAGCACCGGAGGCCAAACTTGCCATTTCCAGCTCACGTCACCAGGTACAGCAGGAAATGGAGAGCCAAGCAACTGCTTGCTCAGCTCCAGGCAGGAGCTGGGAATAACCCCATGCACTTCACACCATGAGTGCAAACTGAAGAYATGACAGGACCAAAGCCCTTTCACGCACTTTCAAAAGCCACGGCCACTAGAAGCAGATATGGATCAAGGAATGCAGTCAAGCTGCAGCYAGTCAGACTCCAGACTGAGGGAGGACATCACCAACAGATGTACTCTGTCATTCACTAATTTTTGTCTGCACCCCAACCCCACTTATAACACCAGTGTACACACTTTGCACTGCTCCCATCAAACCCTTCCTTCTTTTACACCAACTTTCACTGCAGTTCAATCATTGCTCCCCAGTCATCCTCTCAAACCAATGGCTCATTTCTTCTGAAGAGAAAAATATAGCTGATCCAGAAATTTTTCCAATTAGGAACTTTGACCAAGCTCTGGAGAGGCCACACCTCACAGCCTATAATTATAACCATTCACAAAGCTCCCAAATAATGTCCCAAGCCAAAGAGAGACACTCTCTTTCCTAGTACCAATTTCCCCAATATTACCTTTCTGGTCCTTTCCAGTTTATCTTTTTTGTCATGACCCCAGCATGCACAAGCCTCCCTCCAGCCCCCTTAGCAGCRGTTCTCTCACAACAGCAAACAAGCATGTCTCAACTTACCCCCAAAAACCCTCCACATATGAGCTTCTGGGTCCTTCACCTCCTCAGCCCACCCCATCCCCTCCTAGTCAGAGAGCCTTCCTGCTTCATTCTCATCAGCAGGGCCCAGAAGTCTCTAGGCTTCCTCAGATGCGTTTAAAAACAGCCCAACCACACTTCATCTGTGGTCATTGATTTCATTGGCTCTCCCCAGCTGTGAGGCCTTTTGGCTACCAGAACTTCAGACAGTTCTCAGGGTTTCTGTTACATCTTTCACAGCACACAGAGTTTGTATGACAATCTAAACCAAACCTCACTCTAAAAGCACACTGACTCCATTCATCCCCTCAGAGATTATCTCAATGAAAACACTCTTGTGAGAGCTTCTTTCCCCTGACTGTAAATCACTGCTATTTGAGTCTAGGAAATCCAGACAATTACCTGTCACAATTTACTGTGGCATTCTCCCTGGGCTAACATACATTAACTAATAACACAGGCTACTCTTACTAACACGTCTGTGCTGCTCAACAAAAGCAGAGACTTCTACCAGAAGTCTTTTTTTTTTTTTTTTTAACAGATTTCTGTCACATGCAGTTTGTGATTCACCTAAGTACTACTCCTCAAGTGCAAAACCATAGTATCTACCACCTTTCATTGAACCTTACCCATCTGCTTTTATTACCAAAGTAAATTAAAGAACAGCATCAATCTTCAAAGAAATTGTAACCCCATATGATATAGCTTGTTTCTTGGGTACCAAGGACACCATGGGATACTGCACTGAAACAAAATCTTTAGCAAAATACTTCAAGTTTAAAAAAATTTAAAAAAAAAAACCAAACAAAATATGTCAACACAAAAATCAGACCTTTCAAAAATATTCCCAGTATTAAAAGGATAAATTAATTAACAGTTTTTCAGGTCAACATATTTCAGATCCATTTTAGCATTTTAAGTGGATAAAGAAGGTACAGAATGTGCAATATGGCATTAAACACACACACCTGAATAGATCTGTTTCAGTAACAAAAAGCCTGGCAGAGGAAAACTGAGTGTCATTCAGATTATTTTCCAGAATAAACAGACATTGTTAACTCCTTATTTCCAGTACATTTATTATTTGTTTTAGAGAACCTGAATTCAGAATCCAGGGTCAGCAGGGTCCCATGCAAGGTAAGCTCATATTTGTATATTCCTTTCAGGTGTATGGAACAGATTCCTGTGTAATACCAARGATTTCTTCTCCTGCTTCTTTCAGGTTTATACATACTACTCCTGACAAGTACTATAATTCAGAAGTAGCAGGGTGCTGTAAAAGTAACAGAACTGCTGTAGCTTCCTTTCAAGGAAAGCAATGCAATTTGAGACATTTGATCTTATGAGTTCTGAGGTACAGCAGTAATCTGATGCATTGCTTTGTGGTTGGAGCAGTCCATGTGAGAAGCTACACAACTTATCCCAGTCACAAAGYGTGCCCAAGACAGAACAAAGGACTGACACAGTACTCCTGAAAGACAGCGAAGTATTTTCACTACCAGAATACACCTAAAGCTTTGTACCTTTAGAACTCCTGTCTTCATGGAAAAGGCTAGAGATTTGAAAGCAGCACTTGGATAGAATTTTATCGTAATGTTATTTAAGCTATCAAACCTTAGAGTCGCAGGTCCCCTTGAGGCAGATCCTGCCATAATGCCATTCTGTCCAGTGATTTTTTTACTGGAAGCTTCAGGTTTAACTTACATTTTCACCAGAAATGTGTAGCAAATACAAACATCCTATTTAGAGGACCCTTTGTCTATAATGACCTGCACCTGCCTGCATTTTTGTACTCCAAGTCTAAACAAGTCTGGTATCTGAGAATGGAAAATGCATTTATAAAATATGTGTGTCAAGTAAGCCCATTAACACAGTCCATAGACATAAGCAATTAATTGACAGGTTCCTTTAACTACTGAGTGAAACAGTGCTACCTGTATGCTGGAAACCCATCACGTTTTCTCCTGACTAGGCAGAAAGGAAAACTCACAGTACTTTGAATGTATTTGTAAAAGTTCCACAATCTAGAAAGCATCCTCTCTCTCCAGCCCTCTGTGAGCAGGAAGACCTTGCATGACTGGCCTTACAAAAATAAAGAGATGACAACAAAACTGCAAGAGATACTGAGAAGACACATGGATTTTCATTTCTGTACAATAAAAGTGTCATAGTGCTTCACTGAACAAAAACATATGAAATGTCTTAAATTACCTTAAAGTCTGAGTCATAAGCAAGGACTCTATACCAGAGAGAGCCAGGAAGGCAGAACTAAGAACATCTTTAAGGTTAGAATGCCCTCTTTGGGTATAAAGACATATTTGCAGCAACAATAAACTTCATTAAGTACACAGCTATTTTATGCTACAGGAAGGAAAGCAATTCAAAGAATGCCAAGTGTGCTACTGTAAGACTTCTAAAAATGTTAAAAACTGTCCTCTAATTACCTTCTACAAACAACAATGTTCTGAACATGCTGCATAACAACCGTGAGGATGATAGCAATCCATACACAGCGGTGCACAGGGAGAAGACAAGAAAGTGATGGGTATAACTAGAAATATGAAAGGTTCCAAGTGCATACAAAGAAACTTTTTTCATCTTGAGGACAGCCAAGAAGTGAAGCAGGCTACCCAGAGAGGCTGTAACCTTGGAGGTTTCCAAGGCCCAACAAGATACAGCCCTGAGCAACCTGACACAACCCCAGTCAGTCCTGCTTTGAGCAGGGAATTGAAGCAGAGATCATCTGAGGTTCCCTCGAGCCCAAATTATCCTAACATACCTCTAAGATTTAAATTAATGTCTCAGGATTTACAGCATTCCACTAGTTAACTATACCTACAACAGAAGTTCGTTTCATCTGTGGAGATGCACTCAACTTTGCAAGAAAGCAACTTCTCTGACTTATAACTCCACAAAGGAGCCACAATGAAGTCAGCAAATAATAATTCCATATAATAGTGCCAAATAATAATTCCAAATAATCACATCCTGGAAGCTGAAAACAGCTGAGTTTCTATAAATAAAATTAAGAACAAAGTTCAATACTAAAAAAAAAAAGTCCTCAAACAGCATTTAAGCATCCATCATGCACAGAGAAAGAGAGAAATCATGAACTGCGGTGATGGTTGGGGCCTTAAGCAAGACAGATACAGTAAAGCATAACCACACAGGAACTACAACTTTTCCACAGCAGCAGGCCTTTAGCAGTTAGCTAGGGATTAAATGATGCTCATGAGCATCACTTAAATGTCACTTTGATCTACTGCAGCTATTTCACAAAATCTTTATTACTGAGGCCTTTTTATTGGCTGTACAAACATTGGCAAGCACTTCTCTTTGCTATATTAAAAATTATTTTGATACCTATTTCTAGGCTGCTTGCCAACTGGAAGACAAGATGGAGCCATCTGTGAGACTACAACTCTCTGAAGACACTTGCCTTTCAAAAACATAATCCCTTAAATGGTGCCAAGAGCATTGCACACTCAAAAAGTCTAACATCACATCTGAACAGCTGCAGCAAAACCTGCCTCTCATGCAAATTTCCCAGCAAAGGAATGAGGAAGATCACCTCTGCCCAGGGAATACTGCTTCTAGCCTATCCTGTCCACGAAGTCTGATTCTGATATGAGCATATATAAAGTCAYACCTGAATACTATGCCACACAGAGATATCAGGCAGCCATAACTGTGCCAGMGATCTAAACATTATACATAACTAAATTAAGTAGCAAATACAGATATTTCTATATCTTCTCTTTCTTGGTTTGGCTGAAACTTGAGGGATTTTTGGGGCTGGTCTCTTTCTTCTTCCACTACTTAGCAATGTTGGTGCTCAAGTATGCTCACAAACTGCCACCCAGAATTCCTTAGGAAGTCTGCACTGTCCTCACCTGGTCTGTTTGCTTTTGATTATTATTATTTCTGGTATTATTCCCTACTTACCCCTGCATTGTAATCCTCCTTTTCAAAACTTCTCTTGTGTTTTATATCATGATTTCCAAGCCATTAGAGACCACTTTTAGACAGCTAACATGCAGAACTATTACTCCTAAGAGACCTGGAAGAAAGACAGCAACCCCACACATACTTCTCATGACTTTCACTGGACGGTCATATTGGCCTCTCAGCATTAAAACCACTGCCGATCTAAACTTGCTGAGGCCACACTTAATGCCTGGGCTTCCAACTTTATCCCTGGGCAAAGCACACAGAGTTTCACTGGGGCATGGCAGCACACAAAGCGGTAACCTAAGAAGAGCATGTGCATCCAGATCCAGGAGAAAAGTCTGGACTCCCAGCAGGAAATTCAAAGCTACACCAAACACACCAGAAACACAGCAGAACAGTTGCTATACACCACGCTCTCCAGTGATAACAAAGCTAAATTATTTTAAAATAATATGAAATTATTCCAGAAAGTCAATTACATTAATATCCACTGCCTATTTAACCCAAAGATAGAACAGCTTACTAACTGCACTCTAAAAGATAAGCAGAAGGCTTTGAAGAACAGCAAGGCGAGCCAGTAGGTTGCACAAAGAACAGTCAGAAGTCTCATGGATTTTTTTCCCAAAACAGCAACACTGTTTTTACCTCCCAGTCCTACCTCATACACTGAAAGATGATAACAAATATACTCTTGAAAATCTACATCATAACTATACTCAAGGTGGGCAGAAAGAATCTCCTTGACTAATATGAAATGGATCCTAACTTGACCCTGGAATGGATGATCCCATGAAAAATAGTGTCATTGGCAAAAGCTGGCACCATAGCAGGAAAATTCTCAATCGGCTAAAAGAACAAAATACCCTTCTGCTACTGTTCACTAAAAAAAAAAAAAAAAAAAAAAAAAAAAAAAAAGAAGTTGAAGCTGATCTTTTCTTGCCTTACAGCAATCTCAGATCCCCTGGAAAAACTGCCTTTTCCCCTGTTTTCATTCTTACAGGAAGCAGACATCCAGCTCTGATGGACTGCTCAGAGGTAACCATTAACTGGAGCAGCTCTTCTCACAGCCAAGTCTGTACAAGTCCCCAGCAGACCACAAGCATGGGAACACTATGGCAGCTGTCTCACCATTGCCATGTTCAGGCACTCCAGGGAAAAGAGAAACTGTACCTGTTGATTATTGACTAGCTTGGGAGAAAAAACACATAGAGAATCAGCTGCTCGCTCTGGTGCTGCACCCCAGGCAGCAAGGATCAGGCCTTTCTTACACAATTTCAGTGAGGGTCTCTTCAAAATTTTCACTGCTCTAAGCAAATAAAAATGTATTCCTCTCCGAAACAAGGATTCAGGCAGGACAAGAGCAAAGTTYCAGCATGGTACCCTGCTAAAACAGTGCTGTCCCACTGCTGTAGCAGCACAGCCTGGGACCGTCCAGGGTGTCAGAGAGCATCTCATGGAGTGCTGAAGCACAGATATTAGCACCCTGTCCACATCACTCCTCCTGGAGACACAGCAACCAAAAAGATGTTATCATCATGAAAATCTTACTGCAACAATGTAAAAGACCCACCAAACTCAGCAGCTGKATGTCACACCCTCATGAGATTTGTGTGCCTATGGCTCTTCAGGAGCAGAGCTGGGAATGCAACACAGCCACAGCTCAGCCTSAGCTGTTACTGCAAATACTGACAGGTTAATGCACTGCTCATTAAATGAGAGAAACCAAGCCTCAGCAAGCAAGTGGGCTGCTCATTTCCCTCATCACCTGCATTTCCATGGGCCATTAAGTAATGGGAAGCACGTGAAACTTACACCAACACAATGAAATTCAATCTCATCCCTGCCTCGTAACCAACCTTGCCCAAAATCCCAACACAGAATGGAAAGCTCTTGTCCCCAAAACCATGCTTTCTAACCATGCTTTCTAAGAGAGGGAAACTGAGTTGATATGATCAGCCAAGCCTAGCTCTTGCAACAGAAAGTCAGATATTTTATAGGACCGAGGCTTCTCAATTTACCACTCTGAACAAGTTCAGGTATGTTCCTTCTTCTGAACCTCATGGTGCTGCCCTGAAGTAAAACATTTACATATGGAGGAAGGGGAACAACCAACCACAAGAATGAGATAGCCATAACATAAAGGAAAAGCCTGTGGCTGCAGGCATTTGGCCTTGCATGCAGCCTCCCCCAGCACCATTCCAAGTTCCTGCATATCTGCAGTAATGATAACCCATAAGACTAAGCTAATATGTCAGTGGAAAAAATGCTTACCACTATAACGGAAACAARATACCCTAAGTATCCCACTAAACAGCAAGAAAGTAGTTTACTATCATGAATAAAGCTATTCTTYCCTTTCCCAAGCTCTCTGGAGACTCGATGGCTTCCCAAAAACAAAACAAAAAGATGCTAAGAATGGTTTCCTTTAAAGCTTAAAGCATATTTTTCAGACCAAAAGGCCTGWCTGTTGACTTAAACTCAAGCTGCTGTCAGATAGATGAGCTGAGCTTCAACAAAGTCCTGAAGCCATTGACAAACTTCATTATCTACAAACACATTCAAAACATCGCTGTCATCTGACTATAATTTTCCATTAGTATTATTATTCACCATTAACCAAGGTCTTGAAAAGCTACACCAATGCCATATGTCTCACCTTACACAGATCTGGAGACTTTCAAAACRATTCAGAAGATCTAATGGATACCAGCAACCCAGTTCCTGCCTCTCCCATAGATATCAACCTTTTCATTTTATTCAGCTTTGCAACAGCCACTATCAGCCTCTTGACTTTTTGSTCCACAGGTTGCCTCAAAGTCTCCCTACCCAGAGATTTCCCTATGCAATGGTTTCCTGCCCTGCTGACCTCTCRGCCCAGCAAAGGAAAACTTTCAACAAGAGCACATTAAACACCTCCAAACAACCAACTCTTCAGCCACTGCAGAGAACAGGGGAAGTTCACATACACCACGTTCATTCTGCTCTCAATTTCAAGGAGCCACTTTCCCCACACAGCGCTTTCCAGAGGAGATTTTAGCATCTAGGCATACATACCGTGTATTTAGCAAATTTCTGTTCATTTGTAGTTCTGACTTGGTTGCTGTTTCATTCAATCCATAAATACAGGTAGTGTATACAACTTTGCTTGGTTGCTGTTTCATTCAATCCATAAATACAGGTAGTGYATACAACTTGGAAACTAAAGGAGCTAGCTAAGCACTACTAAGAAAACATATTTTCCACTTTCTATCCCTTATTCTGAGCACACAGCTGTTTATGTAGTAAATATTTACTATTCAAGGCAAAATCTAATTTAGTTGGGTTTTTTCATACTTGTCACTGTTATGAATAAACAGAGTGACAGAGGGCAAAAAGAGCAGAGTAACAAGACAATTTACCCTGACACCGGGGTGATGTGACTAACACACCTATTTATTTGTAAAGCAGCAAGAGAGGAAGGGAGGAGAGTGYGAGAAAAATCAGAAAGTGTCATTGATCACACTCATTAACAGCCGGATCCCAATTAGAAATATATCACACAGAGATAATAAGAGGTGTTCTGGAAGGAAGCTTGGCTGTAAGATGAAGGAGGGTCTGAAACACAGCAAGCAGCATTTTACGGTACATACAAAGGGGTGGCAGAATCCAAATTCTGCAAGTCCCAAATGAATCACACCGAACAAAGAAACCCTACTTGAGGCAAGCACATGATCTCATCCCTCTGCCTGCAGACTTCAGATTACTCATTAAGYCACTTCACATTCTCAGCATCAATAAACAGGGAAGTTACTCCATGTCAATAGCTAATTCAATTTCCATACAGAAAACTAATGTTTAGCAAACAAAGTATGTCCATAGTGGATCTCAGCCTCCACAGCAGCAGTACCTAGCAGGCTTGATAAAAAAATATTTCTCCCTGAATGCATTTTTCAGGTGAGCTGTTAATGGAATCTTAYATGCTAAAGAAGAAAAAAGAAAATTATATGGAATGTTAAATAGTTAAGACTACACAGAATTAAGGACACACCTTAAAATAAGGATACTACCCTGCTTAAAATAGGCACACCAGCCTTTGTTCAGTGCCAGAGGGACAAGTTTTCCTCATGTGACTGCTAGTTTACAAAGGGCGCATTCATTCCGAATACATAAGGGTTTTGCAGCAGTTTTCCTTCAAGAATATTGAATAGTATTACAACATACCCTGGGTTCAATCCTAATCTAAGTGATGCAGTATGAAAGGGCTGCTTGCTGGAAAAAGACACAAGATGCTAAGCAAGAACTTGGAAATCACTACAGCAACTCTGCAGGTTCCTTTCCACTCACCTTGGAGGCCAATACTCCAAAGGAGGTAAGAAAATCCYTTTCCATGCATTATGGCCAAAACCAGAAAAGGTTTGAGCCTTTCTGCTCAATTAGAAACCAGAGCTTGCTCAAAGAAACACAGTGCTAAAATGGGAAAAGAAAAAAATCGTAACTGCTGAGGAGCACTTGTGAGGCGTCACACACTCGAGTAAATCTCACTTGAAAGGTCGGCTGGTTTGGTAGCTGTCAAAGGCCCAAGCCATGGCAAGCAAAAAAAAGCCTAACCAAGTGTGCCTAATTTGTGAACAAAGTCAGAATTAACCTTTAGGGTTTCACTTTTGTCAGTACAAAACATTGTTTTCAGTGCTTTCTTTCATCCTGTTCATCACAATTAATTTATCCTGGTGATAATAAATCCTCTTTTCTTACATGGACCCACTACAATTCTACCAACAGCAGCTTAGGCCTAAAGTTTTGACTTCACTTTACTGAAGAGAACAAAGGATGATTTATCTATATTTAAAGAGGGAGGAAGCCAGTGGCAATACAATACTTGCCTCTGCCTGCTTTTTCGTGCTGCCGCACTATAATCACCAGTGTCCTGTATGAGAACATACCACTGTCAGTATCTCAAAGAGAGCTATACAGAAAATTGATAACTCTGGTAGTATAAAGCACTGGGAAGAAAAAAAAAGACATAGTTGGATACAGTCCTAATCTCAAGTGTACAAAACATTGTGCATAAGCATTTGGTGGTTCTTGTACATTCCCTCAACTTGCTGGGATCCCAATATTTTAAGTAACCACAAATCTCTAAACTCAGGCCTTTTTTTTCTTTTAAATCGAATATTTATTTTAAACACCCCTACTTTCCAGTTTCATAAGGGTATAAAAGCCTTATGAATAGTAAAAAATGTAAAACAATTTTAACTTCAGCAGTGAGATGGGGGAATACCCATATGACATCATTAAAGGGCCTTTTGTATTTGAACACCAAGAAAAGTTTGATAAAGTAGAACTCACATTTTCAGGAGTTACTGTAAGGCCAATAGCAAATTAGAAAGTAAATGAGCCCAGACGAAAGGACAGAACCAGAGACAATGCATCCCAGTGGMCTTCACTCACTTCTTTGAAAGCTGTAATTACTTTTAATTAGCAGCAGCACTTGCTGGTATACCTTCTGCATGAAGGTATTTTGTGAAAGATTTTATTATAAAAGCACTCCACTGCAGAACTCTTRAATTACTATTCAAAAGCATAGAAAGAAGTTAGTTGAGCACTTGTACACAAAGATTAGTGTGGATTACTAAAACAGGAATGAGCTGTTTTCTATGAAACTGTTGGCAAGGATGAGTGAAGTGTTTGCAGAAAATCTTGGTAGACTCATGCAGCTGCGAGAACTACGTATCCCAAACAATTCAAAGGACAGCAAACATACCAGTGAGAAATCCACCTTTCTTTCCCAGATGTCCTGGGAAAAGTGTTTTTATCCAGAATTTCCCCGTGGCCCCAGCCTTTTGCCAGCACCAGTGTTGGTAAGGAAGGCAGCCCTAGCTAGGACCAGCAGATTGCTGCTGCTCCGAGCTAAGAGGAGAACAGTTCATCCACATTAGAGGTCACAATCTTACAAAACTCAATTATTTATAAAAGCATACACACAGAGTGTCCGCTGAGAAGGCAGTTTMCTTTTGCTCGCTTAAGCCAGGACTGGACACATAATGTGGGTGACTTTTCTAAGAGCACCATTACTTCCCTCTTTGCAGCTGGTTAATAAACAAGTAAATAAATTATACATCTTTGCATCAACATAACTGTGTCCACACTGGCTGAAGTGAAATCAAATCATTATTATTTATTTTTTGAGTTAAAAAACGACAGCTACGTTATTAACAGTTGCAAGACCGTTTCTTAGACTGCATTAACTGCGAAATAAATGTCAATTTCACTGGAGGCTTTAA